>NC_056734.1:710931374-711163874 GCF_019279795.1 Protopterus annectens
ATATATAGTGATATATCTACACACAAGGCTTTAGAGTGCATAACATCCAGCCTGTGAATATATAGTGATATATCTACATACAAGGCTTTAGAGTGCATAACATCCAGCCTGTGAATATATAGTGATATATCTACATACAAGGCTTTAGAGTGCATAACATCCAGCCTGTGAATATATAGTGATATATCTACATACAAGGCTTTGGAGTGCATAACATCCAGCCTGTGAATATATAGTGATATATCTACATACAAGGCTTTGGAGTGCATAACATCCAGCCTGTGAATATATAGTGATATATCTACATACAAGGCTTTGGAGTGCATAACATCCAGCCTGTGAATATATAGTGATATATCTACATACAAGGCTTTGGAGTGCATAACATCCAGCCTGTGAATATATAGTGATATATCTACATACAAGGCTTTGGAGTGCATAACATCCAACCTGGGAATATATAGTGATATATCTACATACAAGGCTTTGGAGTGCATAACATCCAGCCTGTGAATATATAGTGATATATCTACATACAAGGCTTTGGAGTGCATAACATCCAGCCTGTGAATATATAGTGATATATCTACATACAAGGCTTTAAAGTGCATAACATCCAGCCTGTGAACAGCCCCTTCAGCCAAAGGCTGTTAAAATGAATCATCACAGCTGCAGTTGCAGGATCTGATGAGCTTTACCCTCAACTTCATCAAACACAAGAACATCTTCACCTGACTTTACCTCAGCCCATATCCACACTGAGCCTAAATTATGCTATTTAACTCCACAAATCTGTAGGTCAGTACCTGTGCTCTGACCAGCAGTGCACCTACAGATGAGAATTCCCCTTCTTGATTTGCCTTGAATAGATAAACTCTTGTTATATAGAACTAAACTGGCAATTGACTTCCCATTAACTGACTTTCCCTACCAACACAAGTCCCTTTTCATATGTATGGCACATGCGGATTTTTTCATACATGAGATGCTTTATCTACCGCCTGAAACAAAAACATCAATTCTAGACTTAGATTATTTGGTTGCTTAACCTTGGCAACCAATCATAATTCCTTTCATCTAGTCCAGGACAATGGATCACTGTGTACTGGAAGGACGGAGTGGTACTGTTTATCTGTACAGCACTGTATTGACATCTTTCTTTATTCAGTTATTATAAAAGCACACGATCAGTTGTTTGGCTGAAATTTCACCTATACTGTCTAATTTTCAACTGTTATAGAACAAATGTGCTCCTCACCCTGAATATCATGGAACAGCATTGTTCTCAAATAAGAGCATGAATCATTATATCTCTTTAATTCCTTTGTAAAATATGGAGTCCTGTTTCTGGATATAACTGTGCTGTCTGCCTCAAATGACCATTTGTCCCTTGACAGGAAATATTTATTCTATGAGACCTGTTAAAGGACACTCAATAGTAACAATTTTAGGTATGCATTTTCTGTGGTCCCTAGCCAGTCCAAGAAAAAGTTTGCCTGTCTTTACACAGAGGATAAAGTCCAGTTATTTATAGCCTCTGTTTTATTTTTTTAGTTGTGCTTCTACCACCTCTGTTCCTATAGGGTACACAAATACATGGCTTCCACCATGCCCATTTTACTCTTTCTACAGTGTACACAAGTACCTGGCTTCCACCATACCCAGTTTACTGTTCCTATAGGGTGCACAAATGCTTGTCTACCACCATGCCAAGTTTACTGTCCCTATAGGGTACACAAATACCTGGTTTCCACCATGCTTAATTTACTGTTCCTATACGGTATCCAGTTACTTGGCTTCTACCATGCCCAGTTTACTTTTCTTAATGTTTGTTTGTTTGTCTTTCGGCTTTTCCCAGTTAGGGGTCGTCACAGCGGGACTCCAGCTGGCAGTAGGTTTTTATGGTGCCGAGTTGCCAGCTTGAATAGTTAAAGCAGCCTGTCTTAGATATTCAGCCTGCATTTTGGTAAGTGAGACTCCCAGGTCTCTGAATTGATGCTCACATCAACCAGCAGGATGCAGCATGTCATGAGAGGTTGCTTCAATATTTTAGCCTTTCATTTCTAAATGGTATCTTGTACTCCATATATGTCAAACTGCAGCACTTTGTAGAAAAAAAAAGAACTTAAGGGGTCATAACATTTAGTTTTTCATTGTCAGGTGGGGAAAGTGATATCTCTCAATAACCTTTTGTCAAATATAGTTTTTGTCAAGTATTTGTGATTTCCTAAGTTCTTTGTCAAATCATTAGTTCCTGGAATAGAATATATATAAATCTTTGATATGCAATGTAGTTTCCAAAGGTCATTACAAAATGTGTTCCTTGCATCACCTTTAAGCACTACAGCAATTTAGCTGTTGGACTCACTCTGTGACTCTTCCACTAATCCTAGTTTGAACAAATTCTCTTAGTAATTATTTCTGAAATTCCCGTATAGGGTAAGGGCTTGGTCAAGCCTTGACTCCATCTGATGCATCAGTATTACGTTCTATCATTCTATCATCTTAGTTCTCCCTGGCATGTCTGACAACTCTCCTTTGTTTCTAATAAAAGTCTCCTCGTTGCTTGCATTCAGATTTGCATTTGTACTTTTGACAAGGAATCCTCTGGCTGAACTTGCAGTAGAGATTTTCTGATCACTTCTGGGTAAACTTCAGCTTGCAGGCTGACTGTAGAACTTTTTTACTTCTTTCCATGTATACAGCATATTAATGTGATATATTTGCTCAACATATTTCTTTTTTTGGCTGTCTAACCTTGCAGTTCACTAGATTGTATTTTTTCAGTATTCTCATGTGACCCTTGCCACGTAGTAAGAGATGTGTTCTCTTTGGGGAGAGGGGGTTACTAATATCAGATACCTCCAGGGTTAAATTCTTCAAGTCAGAAATTCTTATAAAAAACTCATTGCATTTCTTGGTCTTTCTGCATATGCTCCTCAACTAAGGCCATAACCAGCTTTAGCCTATCTTGGAAACAAACATAATGTTGCATTACACTTTTAAATGGTGCCTTCTCTTACACCCAAGTCACTGTAGCAATAGGAAGCAGTCCTCTGAGATGTCTGCCATACAAGAGTTCAAATAGGTTAAACCCAGTTAAAGCTTCTATCTCCTCTCTTATAGCAAACAGTTACTGCAAACAATAAGTACATTAGCAACTGATCCCATATGTTACCATCTGCCTCAATTAATTTTCTTAGCATGGATTTCAATACTTTATTGAACTTTGTGCTAATGTATTACTCTGTGGATGGTATACTGATATATTCAACCTCTTAACTATTAAAGTATTTGTATAACTGATGGGGTTGGGGGTTGGTATAATGGTTAAGGTGTTTATCTCACAGGCAAACAGTACAGAGTTTGATTCCCACTAAGGTTAGGTTTAAAGTGGTCCCCAAGGTCAACTAGCCTAGTACTTATTTATGAACCTATGAATACCCATGCCATGAATGGACCTCCCTGATCAGTGAGATTTGTCACAGTTACCCACTTTGGAGAATAACACCAGCAATTCTCCAGCAATATTTTTAGCATTTATTTTAGTCTTGCATAGTGGCACTGCTTCTGGGACTTGTGTACCGTAGTCCAGTATTACTAATATATTACTGATATATTGCGATACCTGATGCTACATTTTACTTCTTACCCCACAATATCCATAACAATACATTCAAATGCCACCTCTTTGATAGGCATTGGAATCAACAGACTGATAAATCCAGTGTGGGATGCAGTTTTTTTTTTTGTATTCTGAAAGGAAGCACAGACATTTTCTCTCTTTCATTATACCTGACCAATGCACTTGCCTTAGTTTTGTCCCTGGTAAAGTACTAACACAGACCGTGGACTAGTTTCACAGTTAGTATCGTATAAAGTTTTGGCACTAGCAGATGATACTGAATTTCCTGTTTACCTTTATTTAGTCTACGTAAGAGGTTATTGAATTTCCTCTCAGCCTTTATTTAATGTATGTAAGAGCTTATACTTTAACTTATAATAGGGAAAATAGGTAATTGGAACATCTTGTATATTACCCTCCCCTTCAATATCCGTTATAGTTTCTCTTGCCCCATTTAAAATATAATCCCATTATGCATTTTTTAAGTTTAGGCTACTTACCTGTAAGCCTACTAACTAGGTGTCACTTTCTTCACTGTCTTGTCTTGACGTGGAAGGCACAGCTTCTGCTATTAATGTTATGCTTACGTACCACAGGACTTTTTATAATGACAATACTTTCAGCATCTAGTAGAACTTGAACTTCTCTGTCTTCCAGAAATATGGTGCAATTCAGTGACTTGATTGTAATACAGTAATACAGTGTTAACTCAATTACTGTAACTGTAGTCTTATAACATTCCATGGGGAAAAAACTTCACTTGCAGAATAATATCATTTTTCACATTTTTACTACTAGAATTGCATTTTATTCCTGTGGCGGACAACCTGGGCATATGAACCTCTCTTTGCATTTGAATTAAGTTATCCCACTACTTGTTTGTTTTAGTTGCAAAGAAGATTGATCATTTCTTATGAAGCAAACAGTTCAGTTTTTAAACATTTGTCATTAACTTATGAGCATTCTACAACCCTTACTAACTTGTCAGAGTTCTTGAGATCACTTTGTCACATGTTCTTTCTCATAGTAACAGGCCGTGTTCTTTTAAATATGACTGCTGCTACAGTTTCTGTCATTTTCATTTCACTGTTACTGCCTCTCTTGCATAATGTCTTTTTGGTAGGCACATTTCTTGGGCAGCATCTCTCACATTAGCCAGCCTTGACAACTGCCATTACAGTTGTACTAGCTTCTAATCAGTCTCCAACTTGGATGGTGATAAGGATTTTAATAATTCTTCCATGTTTTAGGTAAAACAAAGCACAGTAGGAAAATCAACAAAATATCTCTTGATACAAACTCTACAGGAAGTAAATTATCTTAAAAAGGTCATGCATTTGACAGCAGAGATATAGAAAGGAATGGTATATTTAGCAGGTGATTCGTCAATATGCCTGTTCAGACATTTCTAGGGTAAGTCCTGAAAAACAGTGGAGGCTCCCAATTGTTAAAATCCATTTTATTATTCTAAACAAAGGTTTTGATAAAACATTATTCTGCTCATATTCATACAGTCTCTACACAGTATGAATAGTACCTTCATTTAAGACTTTAAAGAAATCAATCCATAACTAGGCCCTCCAGCCATGGGCTGCTACAATAATAAATCACAAATGCATACCCTGCTTGATTTTTCCCTTCAATTTCATCAAATGTAGAATCATCTTTACCTGAGTCCACAAAAGGTCACATGCAGACTTTGTCATCAATCTCCATTAATCTTTTGGTCAGAACTCATTAGGTAACCCATGATGGACCCTAGATGAGGAACCGACTTATTGATTTGCCTTTAACAGGAAACCTCCATTTATATAAAACTGAATGTACAATTGACATCATTAGATAACTAATACAACTGATTGTCTGGCTATAGTGCTGTGAGAATTTTAGAAGCTCAAGTCCCTTTACTTGCATTTGAAACCATAAGCCGCATTTTCCATAAAAGGATGCTATATCTATGTCTACAGCTATATCTATATCAATCTTTCTCTGTCTGTCTCTTTCTCTCTCTTTATATATATATATATATATATATATATATATATATATATATATATCTGCATGTCCTCCCCACAGTTGGGTAGCGTTTGAAAGACGTGTACGTAAATGGGCATGCTTGCGTTGAAGGTTGGTCATCGAGCTGGCACCTCAGCGTTTTGTAAAAATCTACTGCCAATCATTAGCAGACCGGAGTTCCGCTGTGGCAACCCCTTACTGGGAAAAGCCGGAAGACAACAACAACAACAACATATATACATATATAGATTATAATTCCAAGTTCTCTAATTGTCAGTCCTAGGAAGGATGATGAATAGCAAACATTGAAATTATAGGTCTGTAGCAAGCTTCAACAAATATTGTCTCCTTTCAAGTTGTTTTTCTACAAGGACAAGCCCCCCTGTACCCTTCAGTGTGGTGGTCTGCACTCCCACATTCCCACTGCTTAGATATACTAACTATGAGATTACCATGGGACGGACAACACACACACACACACACACACACACACACACACACACACACACACACACACACACACACACACACACACACAGGCAAACTCCATTTATACAGTACTGACTGTGTAACTAATACCAAAAAAGGCACACGATTCAAAAAGTGACACACAGATAAATGATAGTCAAACGACTGCAAAAACAGCTTCACCAAAACAAGAAAATATATAGACAATAAGAAGTTTAATGAATAGACTTCCTCCATAAAAAGCACTACATATATATTTTATATATATGTAGTGCTTTTTATGGTGGATGCTTATTCATTAAACTTCTTATTGTCTACATATTTACTTGTTTTGGTGATGCTGTTTTATATATATATATATATATATATATATATATAAAATGTGATATTAAACCCAGAATTGATTGAGGAAAAACAATGGAAAAAATCAGTAGACCAGCAAAACACAACACACCACTTAAAACATTGAAAGTTGGAGACAAACTTGGCTATTTTATAGTAGCACGACTGCAGTTTGTTCAGAAGATATGTGTTTAGGTTACTGAAAATGGGGCAATCATAGAGGAGGGAGGGTAGAAGTAGACTATTACCTAGTTTCAACTTGGTAGACTTGTCCATATAGATCATATGCCTATAGAGTTTGCCAAGCTTAAAATGGGTCTTTTTGATTGAGTTGAATATATGAGTCTCAAAGGATAGTTTCTCATCAATTGTGATGCCAAGTAGTTTGGCTGTTTTTACAATTTCAATTTCTGTATTGTTTTGAGAGAATATTTTAAAGTCTAGAGTTAGAGGTTTGGTTGTGAAGAGTAAAAGTTTTGAATTTTTGGGATTAAATAGCAGTTGAGCTTCATTAAGCCAGGATTTGATGGAAGTAAATGCATTTTCTGGAATCCAGTAAACCACCAGGTCTTAATGACCACATTTCCTTGGTACCCCTACTTAAACTCAGATCAGCCAAATTATAAACAAGAGAATTATCTTTGTATTGTCACTAGTTGTACTGTTTTATTATTTGATCATGAATTTATACATATATATACAATGCATTTCTTATGGCATGATATTACTGATTTTTAGCCAGGGAGAATTATACATTTTCAATATGGCCATCAGTTTAATATTTATATACATACATACATTTTTATAAATTTATTGTACAAATTTATTATATTATTTATTAAAATTTTTAAAGCAGCTGTTCTATTTTGTATTATGTTCTGCTTCCCTTTTTTAAATTTCTATTTATTATTTTACATAGCTTTAAGTATATTACTATGTTTTTAAGTACTGTGGCTTTAAATGTAACAATTGATTGTATTAATTAATGAGTGTATATATACCAGCTGTAATTGTTGTGTCATTGGTTAATCTGATGAAGTCTGTGGGAAACTTGGACAAAAACGCATTTTCTTCTTTTTTTATGTGGCGTTAATAAATACAAGTGTTATTATCTACTTTGAGCTCGGTTTACTGCCAGCATTGAGTGGTTACTCTTCCAGTGTCTGGAATTTTGTTTTTTAAATGCATTTTGTGTTAACTTTAAGAGATCTGAGATGTTGTTAGAGGATGTGATTATTGTTGAATCGTCCGCATATTGAATGAGTGTACTTTACAGGGATGCTTTATGGACATTATTAATAAGTGAGTGAGTAGGTAAATGCCAGTAAAAAGTCAAAAACCAAAACCAGACCAAGTAAATCCAAAAAGGCAAACAGCAGCTGAAATGACACCAAAGAAATAGCAGATTATGCACTTTTTTTATCGTAGACTTCACAGAGACTTCATCAGAATAAAACAGTTCACAAAATCATGACTTAAATACATCACTAATTACCACAAATTGATTGAAACTAATTATTCTATTAAAAAAAAAAAAATGAAAAGTAAAAAAAGAAAAAAAACAAAATAATGTTATGTAAGCACAGTAGATCATTTACTTTTATTGATTTTGTGTTTTATTTTGGCTTTTGATTCACATTATCAGATTCATTGATTACATGAGGACGGGGATTAATGGACTCAATGATTTTCCAATTATCTCAAATCTTCTTGTTCTTAAAAATTCTTGATCATTGAGTCCACCCTGTCTTCATGTCTAAATAAAAAAGAGTTAAAAAAGAAAAATTAATTTGGTTGGAAAAATGATTGTTCATATGGGGATGAATTCTGATGTAACAATTGTAACAAAAATTGCAAAAGTAGAGTGAGAAGAAATGGAAAGAAAATGTTGATGTTGGTGATTTTTGTTAAAAGGAAAAAAAAACAAAAAAGAAATGAAATTATTTTAAAACAAATTTACAATAACATGAACTGTTATCACAAAAAAAAAAGGGAATGTATTGCTGTCACGATTTGCTGTTGTGATTATTCATTGTAACTTCTACATTTCTCTTCCTGTATTTCGTTAATCATCTTGACAGATCCAGGTTTACCTGTTTATGTTTTTGTTCATCATGACTATATATATATGTTATACACTTGCATCATGATTACTACGGATTTTATGTTGGCATGACATTAAAAAAAAGAGACCAAAACATTACTATTCAACTTTTTTTAAAACTAAAGATGAAAAAATGCAAAATTTTCTTTAGTAAACACATTATTTTATTTTAACAAATTTTTTTTTTCTATATTAGAAGTTTGTTATAAAGTTTGACAGGGAGGGGGTCGGACTACAAGTTTTTTGTGAAGCAAAGAGAGTGAAGTGAGAAAATAAAATGGAACAATCCCCGTCATGAATCAATCATCTAACACCAATCATTTAAAATAACAAAAAACCTAAGGTCAATAAAAAATTTTCATTAAATCCATTTTCAATAGAACATAATAATTTTTTATTCTTTTTTTAATTTTTTAATTTTTTTAAGTTTGACTCATTTTTCTCAATATATTTGTATTTATAAGTTTTGTTGACGTAGTGATGTATTTAAGTGATGATTTTCTTGCTGTTAAATTTTCAAATGCTGTTAAATTTTTTGCATTTACAGCTCAGCTGCTGTTCTTTTCTTTGATACTGAGTAGGTAAATGGATTGCTTACTTTGCCATCTAACAGATTGTTTTCTGTTGTGCAGATATTTAAGGAACCAAGATAGTATGTATGGGGAGCAGTTTATAGTCTCAAGTTGTAAAAGTAGTTTTGAGTGGGACATTGTATCAAAAGCTTTTGATAGGTGTAGTAGGATCACTGATGTTAGTAGGCCTGCATCAAGAGCTTTATATACAGTGTTGGTAAAGACAGTAAGGCTGTTGTTGTGCTGTGTGCTGGCTGAAAACTGTGTTGGGTGGGTGCGAGTAGGTTATTGTCTGTGAGATGTTTTAGCAATTGAGCATGAATAGACCTTTCTAAAATTTTAGATAGAGATGAAAGTATGGGGATGGGCTGGTAGTTAGATAGATCACTGGTGTTACCGCCTTTGTGAAAGGGAGTAATAATTGAGTTTTTTCCATAGTTGTGGGACATATGATTCAGAGTTTGATCAGTTAATGAGAATGCTAATTGGAAGAGCTATAGAATTTGCTGCAAGTTTTAGGTATTCAGCTGGAAGGCCATCGGAAAAGGGGGTGCATGGTTTTAGTTTTGAGAGCAGTTTACAAACTAGAGAGATGGGCACTGGTTGTAATGTAAATAGAGGAGTGGATGGGTTTTTGTTGGAATTGCAATTGATGTGGGTGAAGTGGTTAGAGAGTGTATTGTCTTTTATTTTGCCGATTATACTTTTGTTAGTTTGTAGAGAGAAATCATTAACACGTTTTTGGATAGTATCAATAAAATGAGAATTGAAGGCTTGGGTAATTTCTTGAGGGTCTTTGTCAGGAGATGGGGAGGGTTTGTGTTGAGTACCAGGATTTAGGAGAGAGGAAACACAGTTCCAGAACAATTTGAGGTTATTTCATTGGGTAGTGAGTTTAGTGGAGAAATATTTTTTTTATCATTGATGACTTGCTTTTTGGCATTGTTACAGAGTTGCTTATATCTGAGTTCAAGTTGTGGGGTTCTATTTCTATGCCATTCCTACCAGGCTTTATTCCTGTTGAATGCTATTTTTCAGTATTTCTTTTGGGAGATTTCAGTTGAGCAGGGATTGAAAAAGTCATCCTTTTGCCACTGTAGTGTGATCTCTGAATTAGTATATAGGAAAGTTATGAGTTGGGTATGGGGGTTGCAAGGATTAATTTTACAGCCACACACATCATTGCCTGGCCATTAAATCTATAAACTGGTTTGATTTCCCTCATTACTTACATTACTCCCAACTTACTCACCCACAAACTAATAAATAATCCAATCTTCTGCCCATCCCTTCAAACTATAATACAAACACACACCCCTACTCGGCATCCTAGGTCCTCTAACAAACAACTCTCAACCATAACTAAACCCAACAAAAGAGCTAGACAATGTCTCTATTCCCATGCCATTGCCAAACTTTGGAATGCGCTCCCTCTCTCTATGATTCAACTAGACTCTTTAAAAACATTTAAGTTTGCACTAAAAGAACACTGTCTCAATAACCTTGTCTGTTCTTGTAGTCATATGATTAAATCACCTTAAATGTTTTAGCCACTATACTCTACAAATACTTTTAATAACTTAATATAGTTGCAATTTACACTATCTGTTTGTATCCAATCTCTCTTGCTTTCTTTATTTCTGTGGCTGAATAAACAGAATTGATTAAACAGTATTCTTACTTATGAGAATATACAAACAGAATTCCAAACAGAATTACTAAAAATCTAACACACTGTGTTTATTTTCTTGTATTGTATACCTCTATAATATGTATTTGTATTGTATATCTACTTCGATTTGTATTGTGTAAAAACTTTCTTAACTTTCAGTGTTAAGCTGATGTTATATAAAAATTTCTGTGATTGTATAGAGCTTTTCTCCCCGGCCCTCCACTGAAAATGGATCATTGGCCCAGTGGACTTTCCCAGTCAACAAATGTCAATAAATAAATAAATAAACTGCTGGTAAGTAATTTGCCTCATGTTTGCAATCTGTACCATGATACATTTTTAAAAAAATAACTCTATTAATGACATAAAACTGAAATATCAAACATTTACTTTTAATAAAAATGATTTCTTTGTTCCAAAAGTGTCAAGCCATATACTAAATATTTCCAGTGTTTGAAAAAGTAAACACATTTGAAATGGCCATTCAGTCAAAAGCCAGAGACCTTTATATTTATATATATATATATATATATATATATATATATATATATATATATTTAAATATATAAATTTATGGTAGGCACACCTGCACACACACAGACACATACACACACACACACACACACACACACACACACACACACACACACACACACACACACACACACACACACACACACACACACACACACATATACATGCATCATGTCAAGCTTACATATACACAAAAAGTGTAATAACATGATTGTCACTGTTGATGTGACATTCCAACCTCACGTGCAAAAATGGGAAATAGAGGATGTGAATGGAAGGATCATTTACAAAATAAAAATTTAGTGGAAAATAATAACAACAAGAGTTTTAGATGCCCTCAGCGAGCCTCTTTAGGTATGCGGAAATGTGGACATTGCCCATAATGTAAATACATTAAAGTAAGTCCTACTGCCACGATTAATCACAGGAAGTATAGAATTAATGGTACTTTTAACTGTGATTCAAAAGCTGTGGTATATGTTGTAATTTATTTATTTATTTTACATTTTGTTAGCGGCTAGTCTGGGATACATGTCATGTTTTTTTCAGCAGAGGCCCGAGAAAAAAAGGAATAGAATAAGACAATACATTTACACAAAAAACATTTCTAAAATTAATTCTAAAAATGTACAGAGACAATATACAGTTTGCCTGGACTAATCTGAGTAACACTGTTAAGTAGTTAAGTCAGTTAAGTGGCTAGCTCCTAAGCCAAAGTTAAAAAAAGTTAGAAAGTTAAGTTAACGAAATAGTCAAGTTAAAAAATTAGTCAGTTTAGTCAGTAGTCATGATAAGTAATTTACAGATTTACAGAATCCGAAAAGTTAAAACAGGTTTTGTTAAAAAGAAAGGGTAGTTAGGGTTTAACAGGTAGTTAAGAAGTTAGAAGGGAAAAAGATGAAGGAAAAGGGAAAAGAAGTGTAGTCAAAAAAACTTATGCCCCTTGTTTTATATAGGGAAAATGGAAAGAAAATTGAAACAAAGAATGCATGAACACTACTATAGTATAAGTAAGGGTGATACTAATAATGCTCTTGCAAAACATATTTTAGAGTATCAAACTCATGAGTTTCATTTTTCAATTTTGCATCAGATCCGTTTGGACCCAAGAGGGGGGCCATGGCAATTATTATTGGAAGAACAAGAGTTGATGTGGCAAATAAGGACTTCCGCATATACATTTCCTGGTTTAAATGATTTTGTTTCCATTAAAAGTATATTAAAACTTAAGGCACTTCATAGGTAACTGTATGATTTTATAATTTCATGGTCTTATAATTTTGAGGCTTTTAGAGTTGAAATGCATATATATATATATAACATATATATATATATATTTTGTGGCTATTAGAGTTAAAATGTATACAATGTTATTGGTTCTTAACAATATGTACAATAGATTTAATAATATTTATATTCAGTATATATAATTAATAAGTTTTTGATGTTGTAGATTTAGATTTAATCTTATTTTTATTTATAACAATGTATATAAAAGCTTAAGGTTATATTGCAATTGTTTTTATAGTAGTGTTTTAAGTGGAAGCATAACATATTTAAACAAGTTAATGCTTGCTTGACCATTAAGTTACACTGCACTTAAATTGCATTTTTGTTGGTTTTGTTATAAAAGTATAGGGTGTGTAATGATAATTAACATAATTGGTTATGGTTTAATAGGTTAATTTATTGAGAGTATAAATAGGAGATAGTGCATATTATGTATGTTAGTCTGATGAAGGTGGGACATTGATCCCACCGAAAGCGCTTACTTTAATAAACATCTTTGTATTTTATTTTATTTTTGTGGCTGCGGAGAGCTACATTCTTTTTCGTTTACTTGCCTTTTGGGTTTGTTAAGTTTGCTAAGTTTGTATTTTTTAGGATAATTTACATACCATGATGCATTTCTATTAGTACCTCTTTGAACTTCCTAGTGCTCCTTGAAGAGTTTAGTAAATTAGTTCCTTTTTAGATATTCTTCTGTTAGAAGATAGTCTAGGTATAGTACTCACTGTACTGA
Organism: Protopterus annectens; assembly: GCF_019279795.1. NCBI lineage: Eukaryota > Metazoa > Chordata > Ceratodontiformes > Protopteridae > Protopterus > Protopterus annectens. The sequence goes on from NC_056734.1 coordinate 710,944,731, forward strand.
ATGACTATATCTAGAATTTAATATACATATTTCAGAACATGATCTGGTCTGTTTGAGGAGCATCTGCAAGAACACTTACAACTTTTTGCCATTACAACAAATCTCAAACTGTAAATGAAAATGCACTAAAACACTTTTCATGAAAGGGGTTAGCTGACAGGTTGCGTTTATATCACGTTATCGAAAGATGAAAATAGCGAACGCTATTTCATCTAACATAAATGATCTAAATCACATAATATCAAACATTCAGAAAATAAAACATTTGCTCTTCCGAAACACATACACACAACACAAGCACACCTAATAAACATCAATACACACACATACACTTATAATCTTACAACTAACCGAAACTAAACTATACATACACTACTATCTATCCACTTATCTTAACCCAAACCCTAACCCTAAGGACCTTCACTATCGCACACTCACCTAACCCACGCCCTAACCCTAATTCACCTAACCCACGCCTAACCCTAATTCACCTAACCCATGCCTAACCCTAACTCACCTAACCCATTCCCTAACCCTAACTCACTTAACCTGGCTCTAACCCTAACTTACCTAACCCGTGCCTTAACCCTAACTCACCTAACCCGTGCCCTAATCCTACCAACCACACATTCGCACACTTACATGAACCCGACCCATAAATTTCCACCACAGCACTGAAAATAGCGAAGCCACAGAACCGGCCAACCAAATTCTTTCCCTAGGAAAGTATTCAGTGTTCTGCAGCTTCACTTTTTTTTAGCGTTCATTCAAAACAGGTTGATATTAGAATATTAGAAGTTTTAAAACTTCGACATTCTGATATAGACCCGACAGGTCAACAGGTCATTAGGTCACTTTCTTATCTTACGTGGTAGCAGGTAAGAATATCAAATGTTAATCTGGTCAGGATTTGTTGACAAAATTTTGTTGACACCTATTTTATCAAATCCATTCTTGGTGTGTGTACAATGTTTAAAATAAGCAACTGTAACCTCAGTATACTGCATGAAAAATTATATTTAATCCCCATCATTGTCAGAATATGTCCATTTTATGATCTGAAACTATCTAAAAAAAGTTATTCATCAAAATATTCACCTAATTTCTTTAACAACAAATAAAATGCAAAAATCATCAGGGTACCAGGGGAAACTTTCTCCCAGGACCTTCAGAGTTATATATCCGAACTCCAACATCATATAACCTTAGGGAAAAGTAAGTATTCAGCTTTTTAAATTGTTTCAAAATTGTATCTCCCCACTTATCCCTTGCTCATATCTTAAATGATAATCATCCATTCATCAAACTATCAGTTCACAGTCAGTACATTAATTGAGCTGAACTGCGGAAAAATATTAATCGTAGTTGCAAAGCCAGTGAGATGCTTTGGACCTTACAGATTAGATTTAATTCACTCATTTTTAGATAATTTTGAAAGAACAAGAACAAAGATTGGGGGTTGGCATAATGGTTAAACAGTTTACTGCACAAACAAGAAGTACACGGTTTAAGTCTCCCTAAGGGCAAGTTTGTTGTTTTATTTTATTTACTTTACATTTGTTAATAGGGCAGTGTCCAGCTGGGCAAGTAGCCCATTTTCAACAGACACCTGGGGAGAAAAGCTCCATAACAACAGTACAAAAAAGATTACAAAAATTTTACAAAGATTTACAAAGAATATACGAAAGGTTTAACAGTGACAATTTACAAAAATAGAATTTAAACAGATAACATTACATTTCCTAAGCCTTACTAAAGACAGTAATATGAAACTCATTAGATACATAACTAAAATAAACCATCGAGGTATTTTCATTTAGTAGAAGTAAGACAAGGAGTAGATAGCAGAAAAGAAATATCTGATTGATGGCATGAGAAACTAGCCCAGAGTTTTACAGGAGCACAGCCATTGATGAGTAAGGTATTCCTTTAGGAGTTGTTTGAAGCTATGACTAGCTGTGTTTTTAGGATATTCTGGGGTATTAGGTTCCACTGTTTGGCTATTTTATAGGAGAAGAGAGAGTCACCAAAGTAATTATGGGACTTTGTTACCTTGAGTATACATTTATCAGAATATATAAGGGTCCTGTGGATGGTATTCAGTTGCACTAGGTTGGAGAGTGCAGGGCAGTTTTCAGGTTTGTGGATGATGGAGTGGGCAGTGGTGAGCTGATTGAGTCATAACAGATTGGGAAATTCAAGCCAGTGTAGTTTTTGAAGAGCAAGGCAATGATGGGTCCTGTTGGGTATATTAGCAGCAAATTTTGCTATTTTATTATAGCAGGAATCAAGTAGATGTAAATCAGACTTGTGCAGGTTAGTGAAAATTTGAGAGCAGCAGAGGAGAGTAGATATGCGGTGGGATCGAGCTGTGGCTAGTCTGGCATTTTGACTGCGTTAAGGTTTGTCCCTATATAGTGCACCGAGTTTGATGTGAACTTTTTAAATTGTGAGTGATAAGTGTTTATCAAATGTTAGGTTGTTGTCTATTGTGACACCAAGTAGTTTTGTTTGGCTAACTGGTTCTATTATAATGCCATTAGTGGAGTAGATGAAGAGAGAAGGTGGGTTTGCTTTGGATTTTTTTTTTTGGAGAAGATCATCAACTTTGTTTTGTTTGGGTTTAGGATGAGTTGAAGTTCATTTAGGTAATTTTCAATATCTATAAATGATTTTTGCAGTTTATCCTGGAGTTCTTGGGGTGTGAGAGCAGAGCAAATAAGAGTAGCGTTGTCAGCATATTGAATGGGTTCCTATTATTTAAGCGAATGCTTAAAGTTGTGAACGCTGTTTCATTTAATGTTTTTACGTGAAATGGCAAAATACCGATAGTATGGAACAAAGATTTTTTTTTTCAAAGGGAAAAAAATCACGGGGACATTTTTGGGACTTTGCCATTTCCTCCACTGTGGTGCGATCTCGGAGTTGGTATATTTAAGTAAGGGGGATTTCGGGGGCAAAGCTCCCACTTTATATTGTGTTTTTTTTTACAGATCAGCTGATCCATGTGTTCGACATTTTGCATTTTTGGACTGTTTGGGTCGATTATATAGCGTTGGCAATTTCAAGAGTTTGCTAATATAATATAGACCCTATTGGATGATAGAAGTAGATTTAATGGCAGTGTTTAGGGTTTTAGTTAATATAATAAAAAGGAGAGGGCCAGGATGGAACCCTGAAGAACCCCAACAGAGACTGGGAGGAGTGTGGAGAGTTTATTATCCAATTTAGTTGCCTGTTGTCGATTAGTAAGGTAGCTAAAAAACAGTTGAGAATTGTAGAGTTGAGGTTAAAGAAGGTGTTGAGTAGTTGGTGGGATACCGTATCAAAAGCTTTGGACATATTAAGGAATATAGTAGAGACTAGTTGTCCAATATTTTTGAGGAGGCTGATGTAGTTAATGAAACTTATGAGTGCTTTGGATGTACTGTGTTTTAAACAGAAGCCGTACTGTGAACAAGATAAGAGTTTATTTGTAGTGAGGTGGTGTAGGAGTTGCTTATGGATACATTTCTCTAAGATTTTAGCTAGCAGCAAGAGAATGGCAATGGGCCGAAAATTAGAGAGACCTTTAGATGGGCCTCCCTTTTGGAGGGGGATGATACTGGATATTTTCCAGAGTATGGGGACATATTGTGCTGAGATGGATCAATTGATTAGGATAGATATGGGATAAGTAATGAAGCTGTCAGCAGATTTTAAGAAGTCACTAGGGAGTTGGCCAGCTGCTAGACAGGTAGGTTTTAGTTTTGATAGGAATTTTTTGATATTAGAGGCTTGTATGGGTTTAAAAGAGAAGTGGTTGGTTTAGAGTCAGTGGATAGTGAAGGTAGGTACTGTAAGTGGTTGGTTAGATTAGTTGTTTAAAAGTGAGGTGATAGTTGTGATGAAATGAGAGTTAAATTGGGATGCTAAACATTCCACGCTATTTGTTGTAGATGATGCTGGGGTAGAGGATTTGCCAGGATTGAGGAGGTAGTTAATGCTTTGCCAAAATTTTTGTGGGTTATTTAAGCAATAATCCATGCCTGGGTGTGGGTAATGCTGGATTTACCCACAGTTGGTGTGGTGTGCTCACGAGGGCAAAGCCCGAGTGGCCAAACAAAGACAACCGTGGATAAATCCAGCATTACCCACACCCAGAAGTGGGTTATTGCTATTATACAATGACATTATTTAAGAAAAAAAATACTTACTTTTCTTAAATAATGTCATTGTATAATGCCTCCTTGCTGCCCTTCTGCAGCTGTCCAGTATTCTGCGGCAGTTCTGATGTACTGCGCATGCGTATGGTTATGCAGTACATCAGAGCTGTGTGTGGAAGCAACGGAGAAAGGAAGATCTCCGTTGCTTTTAAAAATGTGTCTCACTATGTTAAAAGAGTTTAACATAGTGAGAAAGCTTTAAAAAAAGCAACGGAGAAAGGAAGATCTTTGTTGCTTTTTTTTAAGCTATCTTGCTATGTTAAACTCGTTTAACATAGCGAGATAACAGCAACGGAGCTCTTCGTTCTCCGTTGCTGTCCAACACACACAAAAAAAAAGCCTTATACTAATGGATAAAGTCTTGGCACACCGACCAATTAGCGTGCATGTTTTGGAATGTTAATGGGGGGTCGTTGTATAATTATGTGTTTTTGCTGACAGGCTAGAAAATAAGATTTTTTGTCAGATAATATTTGCTTCTTAGCTAGATTTCTTAGTTGTTTGTAAGAGGTGAGGTTTTCTGAGGTTTTGGAGGTTTGATAAGCAATCCAGGCTCTATCCCTTTGTTTAATAAGATATTTAGCATATTTGGTTATCCAAGGTAGGTGCTTAGCTTTGGAGCATATTTTTCTTGTTGGAGTAAGGTTATTAAGGATGTCGAAGAAGGTATCATTAAAATATTGTACAGCTTGGTCAAGGTGGAGCGATTTTAGAGGTGATCAGTTGCAGTTTTGAAGTAGGGAATTTAACATGGTAGGGGAAGAGTTTCTTTTGTTGCATATATGTTTGAAAATGACATTACAGAGGGAGTGAATGTGTTTCCTTTGTAGTAAGGTAGTGGAGTGATCACTGAGATAATATGAGAGGCACCCAGCATGTTGGGGAAGGTTGGGTTTATTGGTTAATATCCAGTCTAGAATAAATTCTTTCTTAGTGTGTTTATCGATTCTAGTGGGAGGGAGTTATAGTTTGGGTGAAATTGAATAGATTGATGAAATTGGAGGGGTTCTCAGATGAGCAGGATAGCCAGTCCATGTTTAAATCCCCTAGCACTATAGCTTCTTGGTTTAAAGGAGAGGATACCCAAGATAGGAAACTTTCAATAGTAGGTAGATTATTTCCTGGTTATAGGTAGGAGGCAATAATTATGATGGTTTTTATGTGGATTTACTTCAAATCAGGTGGTTAGAATTTCTGCTTCTGATGGATGTGGGAGAGTACAGATTAATTTTTCAATTCTGAGGAAATTTCTATACATGATGGCAATCCCTCCACCATGCTTGTTCATCCTATCTTATCTAATAACATTGTAAACACTAATAAGTATTTCATCATGTTTAATATGGGGGTTGAGCAACATCTCGCTAATAATTATTATATCAGGAGTGTAGGTATCTAGGGCTACATTAAATTTACTATTTTTTTTTTGTGATACTTCTGAGGTTAAAATTACTTATGAGTAAGTCTGATTTGGAATCTTTTTAGGGGAGGAAGTTTGATAGACTTAAAATGGTCCTCAAGGGGAGCTAGCCTAGTACTTAACTATGAAACTATACAAAGTATTGTACAATAAAAAAATCAAGTGAAGAAATTAGGTATGTCAGTGTTCTCCCATTTGCAAAAAATAAAAATAAATAAAATAAAATAATAATAAACACCCCAGCTCTTTTTCTGTCTCTCTCTACATATAAACACACACACACACACACACACACACACACACACACACACACACACACACACACACACACACACACACACACGCTCGGTCACTCACTCACTCACTCACTCACTCACTCACTCACTCACTCACTCACTCACTCACTCACTCACTCACATAAGTGTGTTTCTAATTTCAAAGGAATTCACTAAATAACATTCAGTTTGACTTGCAGACTTCACATCTTGTGGGCAATGCATGCTAGCACTAATTTGGTTTTGCATATTCCATTACTTTAAGAATACATGGCAGCACATAGGCTCTTGATCCTTGGAGAAGGAGTTCATGAAGAGTGTTCAGAAATGGGGGATATCCATTTGTCTGTGTTTACGCTATTAACACGAGATATGGTGGGTGATTGTTGATGAAGCTAGGATCAGCAACTAAGCCATTTGTTTTAAAACTGAAACTTCAATGTCTGCTTGGCAAGTAAACCATTTGTTTTAATTTAAAAATTCTAGGTCTGCTTGGCTTGTTCCTATCACTCATTGGTGGTGTTCACTTGGTGGGGGTGGTAGAGGGAGTGGATTTTGCTGCAGCTGTTTGTTCTGTCAGGGGAGGGTTGAGTGTGTATCCATTTTGTGGGTTGTGAGTCACCTGTGAAGAATGGCAGTCAGGCTCACATGCTTGGTACAGCATTAACAGCCGTGGGAGGAGCGTTATGACAGGCATAGCTCTCCAGTGTCCAGAAACACTGTTGTGGATATGTTGATGAGCACCCTGGTTACTTATTATGGGATTAACTCTCTTGGTATTTTGACAAGCTATAAGTTCATTAGTTCCCATGCCTGCAATATTTCTATGCATGTGGCTTAATTTGCTATCAGTTTTTACAGCCTCGACAGTTAACTGATTCTGTATTATGAAAGCCATTTTGCATATGACGGCATTTATAGTCATGTCTAAGCTTTTAAGTAATAGCCATAGTCCCAAACGACAGTTAAGTGTTGCCAGTCATTTCATCCGTCTCTTGAATTACCATATTTTCCTGAATATGTTTACGAGGACAAGGGGAAGATTCTTTTCTTTAGATAAAAGTGTGTTGGGTTATTGTGAGCAACTGTATTCCATCAAAGATAGACATAGGGGGTAGTAGTTTAGTATTTTAACTAATGGTAAGGGGTATCATAACTGCAGAGAAGCGAAAGGAAAGCATGCTTTGCTGCCAAAGAACAGGGTAAATGTTAGTCTGCAGATCCCCACTTCTGGGTGTGGGAGGGGGTGTATTATTGGTTCATCATTTGTTGGCCGTCAAGGAGGTCGTTGGTGATGCTAGTACAAAACTGCGACTTTGTGGTGTTAGGGTGGTTCCAGCAAGGGAGAAAACAATGTGTGGTCCCCTTCCCCTCCATGTGTTGCAAGCTTTCCAAAGTAGTAGTTGTATGTGCGGAATAGTGATATTGCAGGTTGAGTAGTTTGGATGACTGGGTTAGGGAAAGGGACTAGCATTGGATACATGTTATATTCTGAATTCTTCCAGCTGGTATGATTTAAGGATTATAGTCATTTGATTTCATACTTCATATCGTACATGCTTATACAAATATTGTCTAGCAATTCTCTTACTTTATCAGAGCAATATTTAAAATGTTACACTATTTTTGGCCATTGTTTTCTTATTATGTCCAGCTTGTCCAGATTACCTGCACTAAGAGGTTGAGAGGTATGGATCTTTGGTGGGCAGGTGCCCAGGGAAGTGTTTGCTTGGTGCCCAGGGGGAGTGTTTGATTCATGCCTCACAATTTATCAGAGGAGGTTTGAGAGGTGTGAGTTTTCATGAGTTATGACTATGATTGCATGGGAGAGTGAGCTCAGAGGGTTAAGTTATTTGTGGTGAAGCTGGCCCAGCTTTTGTGGAAGTGGAATAGTATGGGTCACTATCTCTTGCCCTTTTGGTATTTACTGGATTATATACTAATTGGACATATATCTCTATACTACACCTGGTGTGCACAAATAAAGCCTTACAATTGAAGATGAGGTAATAGCAGTCCAACAACAGTGATAGACTTTGGGCTGCATAGTAACAGTGCCCTGGATATGGCAAGGGAAGGTGGATTTACTGAGGGCATTAAGGGGTTATCTTCAAATGTGTTTGTATTCAGATGGTTTACATTTCTCTCTTTTCTTTGCAGATTGTGCTGTCGGATTAGTGTTTCAGCTATTGGAATGATATGCTATGTGGTCAAAGGTGGTGGCAGCTCAGAGGTCATATTAGCTGGATCTTTAAAGGATGTTTCATCAAGTGATGGATGTTGCTGTAAAGGGGTTTGATTGCTGGAGTTTCACGGAGTGAGCTCACAGATGGGGAAGCACAGAGTCAGCATCCTCAGTGCCCTGAAAGAAGTGAATTAAAATGTGATGGATTTTGCACAGATGGATATTCCTGCTGCTGGAGTGGTGTACAAGGAGGTTGCAGGTGATACTTTCATTAAGGTATGTCAGAGTCTGTGCAGTTGGGAGTAGAGTGGGGACAGGGAGTAGGACATACGTCAGTGGCAGGGTGAAGCAGGTTTGGGGTTGTCCACAGATAGAGTGGAGTCGTAACATTGTGAGGTGGGGTTGCCTTTGTGGTCAGAGTATTTGGTTTCAGTTTTCTGGTGGCAGAGCTATGTGAATGTTTTGTTTTTTTCAGTAGCCTACTCTACTTTGGGAGTTAGCACTGCTTTCAGTAGGAGCTGGCAGCAGCGGTCAAGTCTTTAAGACTAGGTGAAGGTTCTTCTAGAGCATTGCAAAGTATGGGTGTGTGTGGAGATGTGTGAGCAAGTGGCATCCATTGTTTAGCAGAAAGTTGAAGGTCTAAGCAAGGCATTGTTTTGGCGGTTGTTAAGGGATGCAGGTCGGAGTTTGTTTGATTTGTCAGATGCAAAGGTAAAATTAGGGGTGAAGTATTGGGGCAGGGGTAGATTGCGAATGTCATGGAGCTCACTGGGCTCCAGAATTTTGTGGGGATGTGTTAGGTTGTTTTGAAATGATCAGTTGTGGTACAGAGTTTTGGGGCAGGTTTTTTTTTTTTTTTATCTCAGATTTGTATAGTGGCACAGGCGGTGCAACAGGGTATTGCAACTTTACTAACTCTGGGAGGAAGGGTCATGTTTGAAAGGTTGGAGTAGGATGGATAGGGTGAAAACTGGCAGACTATGGCTATTGAGAAGATGGGTTTGTTGTGAAGGTTGTCAGTGGTAAATCGAGGCTCATTGGGTTACAATTTGGGGGTTATTGCCTTTATGGGTGTGGTGAATTCATTGTGGATGTATTCAGTTATACAGAAGGGGGTTCGTTGGTCAGCAAATGGTAATATGGTCATTATGTTTTTCTACTCATACTCGATTGTTGGTGTGACAGCAGGAGTGCTCTTATACTACTAGGCAATTGATCCATTAGGAAAGGAAGTTTAATTTTGGGTCATTAGTGTATCAATTGGGTGGATAAGGAGGCTGCAGTTAGGCATGATGGCATGTCACAATCTTGTTTTGTTTTTTGTTGACATTGGGTTTTTTAGGGTTTTAATGGCACATTGTGCTTTCAAGATTTTACCTGCCTTGGGTTTAATGTTTTTTGGTACACTTGGCAGGTGATTATCTGGGAATCAGTCTGGTTAGGCCATTTGGCAGATGGATAGGGAGGTTGATGGGGATTTTCATTTGCTGACAAATGAGGCATGTGATATTCAGCTGGGGGATATAATTTGAGGGTGGTTGGGTTGGTGGCTTGTTGGATGGAAGGAAGGCCAATTGAGGGGATGTTGAATATTGGGAGTTTCATGTTAGGCTGGCATAGGAGGTTCGGCTAGAGTGGATGAGGATTAGGGTTCATTGTTATTTGTGTAATATGTATAATATGGAAGTGGTATGGCTTGTGGTGGCCATGCTGCTAAAATGCCATGATGGTTGTTTAAATGTCTTATTGCTTATAATGGATAGTTGGTGTGATAGCAGGATTGCTATTAAATTGAATTTTGAAAATAGATCTCATTTGGTTATTATATTCATTGGGCAGCAAAATGGAGCTAAAATTTGGCATGATGGTCTGCATTTGACTCCTGAGTGGTTTCAAGTGGCAGTGGGTGTAGTGTTTGGTCGTTCAGGTGGCTGGTAATGACCTGGGAATCATAACGAGGCTTCTACTGGTAGTTGGGTAAGTGAGTATTTAGCTCATACACAGGGGTTATGTTAGGTTATGAGGTTATGGTTTGTTACTTTAGCATTGGAGAGGGATCAGTGGTTTGCTTTCAGCCATTTAGGCAACTGGGTATTTCCATTATATATGTGATAGGGCTTTGCAAGTTAATGACGTGGATCCAGTTCGGTTAGAGAGGGTGGAGTATACCAAATGATGTTTGGCTTAATGCCTTATAATAGTGGTCAGGTTACTGGAAGTTGGTCAGAGAGAGGGGTGTTAGCCTGGTCAAGTTGGTGGGCAGAGAAGAGGGGCAGGCTTGCCCTCTTCTGTTTACCCACTGATGTTGGATGTTCAGTTCAATGAATTGGGAAAGGAAAATGAGCAGTCGGATGCAGCTTCATAAGTAAAATAAGTGAGTGGCGGTAAGCTTCTTATTAGGTTGGATGTGTAATTCAATAAATGGTAAATGAATTGAGTGGTAGTACGCTGCTTCATACGTAAGTGAGTGGAAGTATGGATGCTGCTTACTGGGTCAATATTAGCGGGGTCATGCTGTCCCCTAGTTAAGGTTTACATGGATGTTATGATCAACTACACCATATGTCAGTTGTAATGAATAAATATTGGTTAACAAAATTATGTTTCTGGAAGTTTAATAAAGGTCATGGGATGTCACTCAGTGTGATGTGTTTATTGAAGGGGACCAGGACAAATTAGGTTTGGTAACAAACCAATTTGTCCAGGGATATTTTCAGGTAGGATCAGATAGTAGCAGGAATTAAGGGGGGGGGGGTGAAAGGGTTAAATGGAAATGAGGGATGATTGGGAGGAAATGAGGTAAGGGTGGGGAGGGGTTTAAGTAGTTTAGGTAAGTGTAACTGGGGAAGAAATTACATTTTGGTGTGAACTTGTTACCCCCCTCCCTTTTTTGTGGTGAAACAGTGGGGATTGTGGTTATTTTCAGTTTGGATAGAGTGGAGAAGAGGGGCAGACTTGCCCTCTTCTGTTCCACCTCTGGTGTTGGATGTTCAGTTCAATGACTTGGGAAAGGAAAGTGAGCGGTTGGACGCTGCTTGCTAAGTAAAATAAGCAAGCAGAGGTAAGCTGCTTATTTGGTTGGATGTGTAATTCAATAAATGGTAAATGAAGTTAGTGGTGGTACGATGCTTCACAAGTAAGCAAGTGGAGGTATGGATGCTGCGTTATGGGCCAGGATGAGTGGGGTCACACTGTCCTTGTTAACGTTTACATGGATGTTATGATCAACTATACCATATGTCAGGTGTAATGAATATATACTGGTTAACAAAATTATGTTTATGGAAGTTTAATAAGTTTATTGATGGGGACCAGAACAAGTGTATATAGATATAGACACATATATATATATATATATATATATATATATATATATATATATATATATATATATATATATACATACATTTGATAGTCTGCCTGTGGCTCTACATCTGTCTGTGTGTGTGTGTGTGTGTGTGTGTGTGTGTGTGTGTGTGTGTGTGTGTGTGTGTGTGTGTGTGTGTGTGTCTGTATCTGAATTTCTATCCTGCTCTTCTTTTGTATTTTTAGCCTTTTTTTGGCATATAGTTACTCAGCATTGCAAAGCCTGATATTTCAATAAGGAGTTGTAAGACATTGTCTAGCTGCCTGTGCATCTGTTCCCCTTTGTCTATATGTAACTGACTATGCAACAGTTTGTGTGTGATTGTGTCTAGACATTGTTAAATGTTTACATAATGTCTATTTTGGATGCAAAATACATCCTCCAACAACAGTGGGGTTAAAGCAAATAAGTTTGATTTGTTTTTGGATGTGTGGTAGTACTGGGAGACAGTGATTTCCATTTGCAGGTAGATATCTCCTTTCCTAGATTTGGTGAAAATCTAGAATTCATACATTTCTGTCTATGGGGTGTCGGGGAGGAGGGGCTTGTTTCCCTAGTAGGAGGGTTGCAGAAAACAACATTTACATATTTGTTGGTATAGAGATATTTAGAATGCCAGAATTGTGTGCATTCATTTTGTGCTCTTGTCATTAGTTTTTTAGATATTTTGGAGTTTTTACATATTTTTTAAATATTTGCTGAAAAATTATGGCCTGGTAGCATAAATACATTGTTCCATGGCAAAGACCTTTTTACCTCATAAATGTAAAATAGATGCAACAAGTGGATTTTTAATGTCTATCTGTAATAAAGCAGAGTCTGTCTGTCTTTTTTAATGTCAGCAGTAATATATATATATATATATATATATATATAAATATATGTTTACATTCAGAGTAAGTTGGCTTTCATTTGCATACATTTACTGCACTTAAAAAAGGGGTTTCTTTTCATTGTCAAAAGGTGAAAGGTAGTGTAACTGCATGCCAATGCAACCACAATTAATATCAAATAACAGTACTGTTTTTTTCAAGAACATTATTCTAATTTACTAGAGTTACTAGTCATACCTGTAGTAGAGAAAAGTAATTCGACCTTATCTTGATGCAGCTGCAGGTATTGTCTAGGAAGATCATACATTTTATAAGGTAAAGGATTCCTTACAATGTTTTTTATTAGCTTGCAAGTGTTTTGCCAACTGTAATAAACACTCCTTGCTCAACTCTGGAAGTATTCCTTCATTTTTCAATTCATCGTCCTGACCTTCCATGTACCTTCTCCAGTACACAGGACTTCCTTTCAGAGGAAAAACACTTTACCTCTGGGAATGCTGCATTATGTACTAAGGCCTGAGCTGCACTATGCTGTACAATTTTTGCTCCACATAAAGTATCACTGAAATGAAACTTGGCTGATGCTTTAGACCCTTGCAGTGTTAGTACTCTGATACTGTCATTTTGCCCCAGCCAGGGAAATGACGCAGACTTTTATATGTACTCCTTCCATAATTTGCTCTGCATTATTACATTACATTTAAAAATGTGCACCATTACTTATCAAAGTAATTTCATGGAATATATGAAATATAAAGATGCTTAGGTAAAAGGCAGCTGTAATATGAAATATGAGTTTTACTTTGTACAGACACATGTAGTATATCATGAACTGCAAACAGGCATGATTTCAATCAAACAGGCTCATCTTAAAGATATTGTTTATTTATTTCAATTTATTTCTGCTTATTTTTTGCATGAAGTAGTTCCTCTGCCTCATATTTTGATAGGCTCCTTAATTGGTGACAGCCATGCAAGTCCACTTCTGGCAGTTAAAGTCACTATTGAGCTTGGTTATTTTTATTTTTTAATATCTTTATTGAATTATTACTTAAGATATAGACAAACATATATTTATATTAAAGAAGGCAAATAATATTAACACTTTCCCATTTGCAAACATTATACATTCCATGTATGTGTATTTATCAATGCAACATTACATAAATTGATCATATCCTGCCTTCCCATAAAAAAAATGTTAAAGTCCTTGTTGTGGAGGCTGTTTGCTGTACAAGCTGCAACACTTTAAATGGAATCCACTTACACGTATAAAGCCACACTAAAGTCAGAAAAAACCTTAACGCACTTTATAAAACAAGCGTTTTCGCTGTGGTTAAAACTACAGCTTCATCAGAGGCAAAAGTAAAATGCAGTGTCAGAGTCAGCATACTCTGCATGTATTGTTCCCATAATTTCCATTTTTAGGTAATTTGCTCCTACCCTTTTTCTATAGACCCACTTTCAATTATTTTATCTCTGTTGCAATATTTGGTACTTCAATTACAGTTGGTTTAGAATTTGGTTTCCATTTTCTAGTAATTGCTTTTTTTGGCAGCCACCAGAATTAAACTTAACAAGGCTTTACTACATCTAGACAATTCAGAACCTGTATCCCAGCTCAAAAAACATTTTCTTAGTTACATCCATTTGCTCACTCAAATATTTCTGACAGAGCACTTAGGGAATTTTTAAAGTCTGTCAGCTCCCAAAGCATATGTTCCCAGTTATTTATTTCTTCTGCATTAGAACTCCAGCATTTGCCATCTACCTGAGGAAAAAAATCCTTTCTATTTGCCTATACTATGATATCAATGCCTGACAGGCAAGAGAGTCTCTAGACTGCAGTCCAAATGTCTATTTGGCTTCTTCCCATTCTATTACCATTCCCTCTTTAGCTATTTGCTTCCAGTATCTTGATGCCTTTGCCAGTTTTTATTTTTCAATAAATTCCATACTGCTAATTACAGTCACCCCTATCAGCAAAATCTCCTTTCTACATTCTCATGTTTGCCTACTTCTTAGAATACTTTCTGCTATTTTCTGAATATAATATTCTGTATGACTGTTGTTATTCTACTTAAGGATCTATATCCGTAATCCCCGCTCTCCTTGTTTTTTGAATTTGTCCCTTGTTTTGTCACCATCATCATCCATTTCCATTTTGAATTATAGCTTTCTGCTTGTGTTATGTATATAGTCTTACTGTGAAGCTGTAAAATATCCCCTCAAATCAAATAATCCTAAACCACCTTGTTCTATTAAGGATCAACTTATCCCACTTGACTGATGTCCATTTCCCCTTCCAGACAAAAATCTTCACCTCTTTATTAATTATTGTCCACATTTCCTCAGGTTAATAAAAATATGCCTGACCTTTATGTAAAACTAAAGGGATTTCATTTTCAAATTGTGTATCTTGCTATATGTATCCAAAAACAAGAGCTTCCAGTTTCTCAGTTTCTGTATTATGTTTTGTTTAGTCTCTTCCCACATATCCTTAGCTGCTACAACAGAATATTTTGTAATCCATTCTCCTAAATACTTAATTTTATCATGCCCCATAAAAATGGATATTGCAGAACCATTGCATATATGAGTGCATAGTTTACCATTGTAGCCTTTGTTTTATTTTCATTAATTTTATATTGTGAAAAGACTTGAAAGTATAAATATTCCATAACACTGAGATGTCCTAATCTGTTTTTTTCTCAGGTACAAATTAATCTGCAAATAAAGCCAAGTTTTCCTGACTATCATACCAATTATATCTTTGAATTTCCAAGTCCCTTGTTTCTTTGCCAATAGCTCAAAATATAATGCAAATAACAGAGGTAAAATAGGACACCCCTACCTGGTTCCTCTGTTCAGTCACAACTTATCAGAGAGAAACTTTCCTACTTTAATTTCTGCCTCCAATCCCTCATATATCCTAATTAATCTTATTATTGTATCAGAGATTACAAATGCTTCCATTCCCCTACTCATAAAATCCAACCTTACTCTGATTAATGTTTCTCTGCATCAAGACCCACTAATAACAATGGTATTTTTATACATTCTGCTTCCCTCTGGATCATCATTGTTCTATTAATGTTGTTAAATGTTTGCCTCCACAAAACCACATTGATCCATACCTATCAATGTTGGCAACACTTGTGCGTTTCTTTTAGCTATTATGGAGGTAAACAATTTATAATCATGGTTTGAATTTGAAATCGGCTTATATGTAGCTGGGTCTGATGCGTGTTTACCATCTCTTGGTATTACAGCCACCATAGCTTTCTTCCAGGATTTTGGGGGTTCCCTCTTGTTAAAATACTGTTAAACAAAATCTTCCAGATCTGTATCTCTTTCTTCCCTCCAAGCATCCGCACTTCTACAGGATTGCCATCTATTCCAGTAGACTTTCCTGCAAATTAATTATACATCACTATTTTTTTATCTCATCTCATCCTATCTTAACTTTTGACTGTTGAGCCTCATCTACCTCTAACCTTAGTATAGTTAAGCCTTCCATAAATATTTCCATTTGTGTTCTTCCTGATTTCCACATTTATCTGTTTTATTCAAATTGTCATAACAATTTCAGAAATGTCTCTTATACCTCTACAGGATCTCTGGTTCTTTTTCTTGTTATTGGCTCCTTAAGTTTGGCAGCAACCCTTTCTAGTTTCTCTAGCCAAAGTTGTAGGCTTAAAGGTATACATACATACATACATACATATATACATACATACTTACATACTTACATACATACATACATACATACATACAAATATTTCAACCACAGGAATTAATGCCCTTCTAGCTTGCCAATATACCAAAACACTTCTTTCCATAATAAGTGTCCAGGCTATTCTTAAAAATATCTAAATTAGTATTTTCTTTAATGCAGTTTGATAGTCTGTTCCATGTATGAGCTATTCTGTCAGAGAACTAATTAGTACACTTCTCATTCCTATAAAATCTTCCGCATAGGTTGTCTGATGATTCTCTAGTACTTTTTGATAACCCCAAACATTCCCAGAGGCAGTTATCTCTAAATAACCTATATACTGAATAAGATATCCTCTTAGGTATCAGTAAGAGATACTGTACAAGTTCAGATATTTTAGACTTTTATAATAACTTAAATTTTAACATCCATGGATGCTCTTGTTATATTTCTGCTGTACTATTTCCACTTTACTCATGCTTGTTTTCTTGTAGGGTTTCCATATTGCTATTCCATACTCAAGTTTGGGTCTAATGTAACTAACAAACAATGACTTCATCATTTTTGATTTCCTAGACTTTATAAATCTGTTTATGCAACCTGAAGTGCTATAACTGTCATTAAAACATTTTGAGAATCCAAAATAACGCCAGCCATGACTGACATAAAACAAAATTCCTGTTTATTTCTAAAACTCCAATGAAAATGACACAAAATCTAATAAAATGTTAGTAAGGAATTCTAAATAGATTCACTATCTAAAAAAAAAAAAAAAAAAAAACGAAGTTTAATGGATAGTAAATCTAAGAGCGGATCAGCCCCCAGGTTTGAATGCTGTAGTTCCACTAAAGCCGATACTCAAAGGTAGATGCCCTGTGATTGGATGCAATTAGGGTGTGTGCTTTTTACTAAAATGTGATTGGATCTAAGCTAATAGGTTGGAATTAAGGGTGATGGTGCAAGGAAGGCATTTTATTGGTTGCTAAGGATTTTATCAATGGAAAGGGAATCCAGAGTTTTTAAATGATCTGAAGCAGGCAAGGCCGAAAGCACTTATCAAAGTAAAAGGATTCTTTATTAACATTTTATTTGATTTTGTATAGTTTTCCAGTGGATTTTTAGAAATAAACAGGAATTTCATTTTGTGTCAGTAGTGGCTGGTGTTGTTTTGGATTCCCATACATTGTTTATTTTATTCATTGTAACACCTTCAGCAGTTACAAGGTATTTTAGTTACTAATCATTAAACTATTGGTTTATATGATTAGAAAAACTCAAAGCTGGATCTACCCATATACCTAGGTCTTTAAATGAATCTACAGTTTCAAGAACTGAGTGCAGCATTAAATAGTCACCTTTCAATTTATCAGTTTGTGTCTCCCAAATCTCTTATGCTTAGTTTTTGATGTATTTATCAACATATTATTCTCCTGTGCCCAAATTGTCAATTTAGTCAAGTTATTTTGAAGACATGCCTTATCAGTAACACATGTAATCAATTTACTCAATTTCAGGTTGTCTGTATATACACTGTAGAACACTTCAGATGAAAAAGTTAGGTCTGAAAAATACCATCGAAACAAGTAAGGGCTTAGGACAGAGCCCTGTGGGACACTTTGACTGTAACCAAGGACTTTACCTTTACAGCTACTGTATGATACTTGCCATGTCCTATTTGTAAGCCATGCAGCTATCCATCCTATCAAGAGTACATCAATACCTAGTTGTACTAATTTATTGATTAGTGCTCTGTGTATGACCCTGTCAAATGCGGAAGATAAATCTAAATAAATTACACTGCAGCACAATTTTTTCATTTATAGCTGTTATTATATTGTCATAGAACATCATGTTGCGACCCACCTTGGAAAAACCCCAGTTCCCTTGAATTACCATATCGATGGTAGTCCACTGAACACAGAAGGTGTTATAAGAGATCTGGAAACACAGGTTGACAGCAACCTCTCTTTTGACCACCACATTGCCACTGTGGTCAGAAAGTCCTTCTATGTGGCACATCTCATTTCTAAGGGTTTTGCATCCAGGAAGAAAGAGGTCATTGTCTCCCTGTACTCTTACCTCATTAGGCCAGTCATCAAGCACAATGCCCCATTTGGCATGTACCTCACTAGAGACCTACAACAACTGAAGAGGCTGAAAAAGTACCTCACAAAAAGGATCCTAGGACATAAACACATCCTATATGAACAGACTCAAAAAACTTCAGCTATTCTCTGTTTCATATTGCCTACTTAGAGGTGATCTCCGCTTGAATTATAAAGCCATGTCTGACCCAGCTCTGTTAGAAATGCTACATCTAAAGAAATCCCAATCCCCCCACATCACATGATTCGGAGACCTCAACCTCATTACCACAATCAACAGAACATGCTTGAGTGACAGGTTCATAACCTAGACACTACCCATGCTTTGGAATAGACCTCCCATACATGTCAAGCAGAGCATCTCACTGGCCCTCTTCAACAGAAATCTTGATGAGTGGATGGGAAATAGAGAATTCACCCTGAGGATCACTCCAGTGGCTCTACTCGACAGAGGCACTGGGAACTAAGGTTGGGTGGCATGATGCCAAGGTAATCCTATGGGCTAGGTTTGGAAAGGCTCCAGGGCCATTAATCTAGTACATACCTATGAACCTATGAGCCTATGTTATAGGTGTTAATGGATCTGTTTTCAAGATATGCATGCTGATATATGGTTTCAAGTCCCAACTTATTCAGTTCTGACAGTAACTTATCCAATATTACCTTCTCCATTATTTTTTCACAACATGAAAGTAGACTTAAGGGTCTATATGACTTTGGGTTTGTCCTACTCCTCTTTCCCTTAAAAACAGGTTTAATAATCACATGCCTCCAATCTTGAGGAATCTCTCCATATTTATATGACCTAGTGAATAATAGATATAATGGTACCATAAGTTATTGCTGAAGTGTTCTAAGGTCATCATGTTACTAATTCCATCTCCTCCCTATGCTTTGTTTGGATCCAGTTTGCGCAGTTCTTTTTCAATATAATCTGGGGTTACCTGGATGTCACCAGGACAACCTTTCACCCCTTTTATGAAGCAAAACTGTTTTGCATAAGATTTTGTAAATATATCTATAATCTGTTGTATCTGAGAATAAATTTTAGAATCTACACACAGTTTATCAATTTGTATGTCTTTACTCCTTCCACATCTTATGTATCTATAAAAAGGTTTCCTATTATGCTTGATATCTTTATATAAATTTTCTTCAAATGTATATTGATCTTGTCTCACACTATGCTTAATGTTTTTGTTCAGCTTTTTTATTTCCATTTTCAAAGTTGTAGTTTGACCTCCATTCCACTTCTTATATTTTTTGTCTCTCACCTTAATCAGATATCTTGTTCTTATGGAAATATATCCCCCTGATGCTCTATGCCTAGATCCTGATGGCAAACATTTTTTTTTTGCACTCAAAGAATTTCTGTTTCAAAACTTTCCACATTCCATCTGCAGTTTTTCTACTGAACACTTCACTCCAGTTAGTTTTACACAGTCACTGTTTTGCTTCCATATAATCTACAATTAATCATCTGAGAAATTGGTTTAGATTTCATTTTGGCAGAATTGTTTAGCAACAAATTAACCGTTATAACCCCATGATCACTGCACCTCAATGGTGGTAAAACTTGACTTGATGTAACAGTCATTTTTTTAGGAACAAAAACAATGTCTAGTATGTTCCATCCTCTGGTAGTTTTTTTTATAATCTGAAGCAATTGTTGTTCCTGAATATGCATTGTGATTAATTTCCTTACTAACATTGTTGAATCTGTATTATTCCAGACATTTTCTGGTAAATTTAAGTCCTCAGCTAATATTATTCTTCCAGCCTGTGTTTCATGCAAGAAATGTATGAATTCTTCTCAGTCATCTGCACTTGACTTAGGTGGTCTGTACACTCCAACAACTGTTATATGTTCCAGGGTTGTCTTTATTGCCAGTTACAGTCTATAGTATTGGTATTATCACTGAACATGTTTTAATCACAGGTCTCATGACTATCTTTAATCCCTATCATAACACCTCCACCTGATGTTCTTGTTAGAATGTCTGTTACAGTAAAAACATTTATACCTTGACAGAACTGGTTTCCGGTCATTGTTCTTTAACCATTTTTCACAAACAATAACAGCATCAATATTTTGGGAGCACAGCAAATTTTCCAATAAGAAAACTTTATTATTTATGCTGCTAACATTAACAACCATCAGAGATACATCAAATGTTGCTGTCCTGCCTAGTGTTTTTCAAATATTGCAAAATATCTGCTACAAAAATTCTCTTCCCTGATCTTGACAAATGCACACTGTCCTGTTTGAACACATGTGCCCAAAACTAGGTTTGGATGCTCTACACATTTCCAGTTTTTAAAACAGGACATTTTTTCAATGTATGTATTTACCCAAAAAATCTTTTTATTCACAGTAACCTGACTATCCTTTCTAGATCAGAGGATCCTTGTGGATGACATAATTTGTACTGACATGAATAAAAACGGATCCATACTTCTTTACATTAAGACGTTCCAAGGCTTGTCTCACATCTTTTATTTTTGCTCTTGGCAAGCATAACACCGTTCGATGTTCATTATCTTCTCTGCAAATATAAGTATCAGTTCCTCTAATAACTGAATCTCCAATTACAAGAATATCTTTGCTCACCAAATCTGAAGAATCTTCAGCTTCTGATACAGTAATATCTGCTCTATCAATTATGACGGATAGATCTTTATCACCAATAGTCTTATTAATCCGACTGTTCATTGTGTATTAAATTCTCTTCCAGCTGGTAGTGTAAATTCACAGCTTGGGCCTTGTACTCATCATCTGCCTTTCTCTTCTTTTTTCTTACAGAAATGTTCTTCAATCCTTCCATGTTCACTTTTGATTTCTTCCTTTTCACCTGACCCTTAACTCTTTTTTTCTACCTTTTCTTTAGGAAAAACAATGCCTTTTTCTGCAGACTGAAGGTTTTAAGATAGAAAAATATTATAATTCCATGTGACCTGTGTATTACATAACAAAGCAGTGTTCTTTTTAGTATGTATTTGTTTTCCTTTATAGACATTAATCAGTTTCTTTTCTTCCTTGTTATTTGTTGTGAGCATCCTCCTTTCTTTCTCTTTTTTGTTACCTTCTAAACAAACTGGATCCTTAGATTGTTGAATACTTGTATCCAGAACTTCAAAGTTGTCAGGGGCATCATCTTGTTTCATAGGGGTTGTGAATGATCTTTGCTGACAATAGATGCATCATTTCCTAAATGTGTTCTATTTATTCTTTGCCTAACATTATTTATTTTACCAGTCCAGATATTAATATATGATACAACAGTTTTCCAAGAAATGCCAATGGCACCAGTGCAATCATCGTCTTTAAGTCTAGATTTACTTCTAACAATGGTAAGCAAATCATCCAACCTTTGACACGAGGAACACAGATCACCAGTGTTATCAGCTGTTGCCTTTAAATATGCATAGCATTTATTACACTGTACAAGATATTTGAGCATTAGCAAATCGTTAATTGCATACTCATTTAAGGAATCCATGTTCAGCTTCAAATGAATAAAATATTTTAAAAGAAAAGAATCAAAATCAGTAACTGCAGAATTCAAAGAGAACTTAAATCAACGTCTATGACAAAAAAAATCACATGAGCAGTATACAACTAAATACTAAAGTAAGTACAGTAAATTTTTCTGACAATACAAGTTCTGCAAGCCAGACAAAAGTTGTTAATTCCTTTACATCATGTAAACAAAATATGAATCAAAGTAAATCTTGTTAACAAGCTTAGCCTTACCTACCTACAAACAGTGATAACAAATAAAATATAAAATCAAATACAACTTATCTTACCAGTCAGCTCTAAATTAAATCACAAACCAGGATATGATTGCTTAGATATGCTCAGGATTTACCTCTCTGCAGTGTGTGAGTTTATAGCTGTCTAGGCCCCTTAGGGTGGCTAGAGCTTGCCTGTCTAAAACTTTCCATTTCTAACAACCAACAGTGCTCAGTTTTTTTTTAGTCAGGAGTTATGAAAAAAAAATGCTACTTAACAGCAATCTTTCTAAACTCAAGCATTTTATGCAGTTACTCCCTTATTTTCTATTAAGCACTCTGCAGTTATGCCAGTTCTTGTTCTGTACCTTCCCTCTTTTAAACAGATAGGTGGGGGAAATGCCAGTGTCTCATTTTTACGTCATTACCTTGCATTTTTATCTTAGTTGCTACTGGCACATTATCTGAAATAGTTAGTGGATTTATGTCAAAACTTTGAGTTAAATGCATATGTTCCTGTGAAATATAGTTTCTGTCAATTCTAGCCCAGTTATTGTACCTCATGGAAAATAATATGTAAATTCTCTCCAGGTTTCTACTACTGAAGTCATGTTTTCCATATCAAATATTTTCATAAATTTCTTCAGACATCTACCCTCTTTTGTAATATTTTCCTCAGTATTGCAAATCAAATTCCATTCCCCACCAATAAATAATATTCTCTGCTAAAAGCTGATTACTTCATCCAAAATTTTATTAAGCTCCGTAATAGCTTTTTAGGTGGAATATAAATGCATGCCAGCATAGTCTTCCTCCATTACTAGTGGCCCATTACAACCAGAAATATGCCATTTTTTTAAATCTTTTTTCTTCTTCTATCACTACTGGAGCTCCTCTAATAATTAGTATAAGTACTTCCATTTTCCTTTATCCCTGGTATTCTTCTGAATATCCATCCTGAAATCCATTATTTATCAAATTCACATGCTCCTGTAGCATTGCTATTTACACTCTGCATTTCTTAATATAATGGAATAGTCTTAACTTTTTGTCTATACCTATGAGGCTATTCACGTTCCAAAATAATATGGCAAGTTTAGCTGTTATGATAAGAAGTTATTATACCCACCTATTATATATGTCAGTTTTTAATGTCTCTTTCCAGTTTTTGTGCTGCATGTACTCACTGATGCTTGGCAGGTTGTTCCTTTATACAGTTGCTTCTTGTTATCATGATTTGAACCTATATCATATTTTACAAAATATTTTAATTCACCACACCAAACACACCCAGAACACCCCTACAACTTACTAACTTTAAGCAAACATACACAACAATGTACATTTTCAAATGGTGAACTTTAACCCTTCTGATCGGAACAGTTGTCCCAAATTGACGGCTGTACCAACAGACATTGTCGAACCTAACATTATGGTTATCCATGCTGATGTGCATGTTACAGTCTGTGCTCCTACTTATAGTAATTGTTGTTTGTTCTTGTCTTATCTTCATTTCCCTCTCAGATGTGCTTTCAGAAAACATCAACTTAACCTTAAGAATAGGTGCACTGGCTATCTATAAATAAAACTAAATTATATGCTGTACTAGTAAATGCATTGAGGTATTCTGGTACCAGGAAAACTGCTTTCTCTTATTCACTTCCATTAATTTCAAACTTTATTTTTTCTAAGCAGTTTGCCCTTGTTCATAGGTTAGTATTAAGCTAACTGCCCTTGTGAGCCATTTTAAGCCTAGCCAATTATCCCTTGTGAGATTCAAACCATGCACCTTGTGTTTGTAAGACAAATACATTAACCATTTGGTCACCCTCCCATTGCATTTTATGTTTTTTCAGCAAATAATATTCAGAGCTCTTGAGATTTATTGCCTGGAACTGTAGTCAATGTCCAAGAAAAACAGTCGTATCAGCGTACAAGGTAAATATCCAAAAGTTGTTTATTAAGTAAATTCCACAAGCACTTTCACCCTAACTCAATTGTAGGGCTTTTTCAAGTGTTCACGGTTCTAACACTTGAAAAAGCCCTACAATTGAGTTAGGGTGAAAGCGCTTGTGGAATTGACTTAATGAACAACTTTTGGATATTTAACTTGTACGCTGATATGGCCATTTTTCTTGGATTTGTGGTTTTGGTTTCATGGCCTGTAGTCAATGTGTTACAATGAAAATATAAAACAGAATATACAACTGCCCTCATCTACAGACTTCTCAACTCACACTGAACATTTATATATATATATATATATATATATATATATATATATATATATATATATATATATATATATATTTATATATATAATATACACAACAGAAATAAATATATTATAGATGGTTACATTTATCATATATGCATTAGTCTCAAAATTAGAAATCAGTATTCCCAGCTTATCCCAACAACATGTTTTCATCATACTGTTTACAGATCTTATTCTCAACACTTATTTTTAAATTGTACATAAAATCATGGTTAAATTGAGAAATTTTTTAAACATCACATCTGATTTCCAATTTTTAGCAGTAATTTTCCTTGCTACTGCAGGAAGACTTCAGAACATTTTTTTCTAATTCTTACTTATAAACACTAAAATGGGAATGTTAATCAGAATTGCTGCTTTTGAAAGATCACAATTATTTATCCTAATACCTTTAACTGACATTGTCATTTTACCAGAATTCATCTAATTTTTCACAACCCATAAAAATATGAATCCAATATGTTATTATATTACACCTCCAGCATTTAGAATGATCTGATTTTTATGACTTTTGATATTTTATAATGTGATATTGGAGTGTAATATTTGTCCATGTAGACTTTTCCAATAGCTTGAATAATAAGAGCCCCACCACAATGATACTACGTAAATGTGGTCTTCATAGCTTGCAACTATAGTGGAGCTGTACGGAGGTGCAACAAGAGATTAGGTCCAATGTATCTAAAATGAATGATTACCCTGCTCCTTAATCATCCAACTCTCTCATTTAATAGGAAGACATGGTGGTGGAGCCTTTACCAGAGAATGAATAGACCAGAGATGCTTACCCTGGGAATGAGTTGGCTTGGTTCTTTTCCTGGTTTGACCATACTGGTGAACATCTCCACAGTAAGGAATTAGTGGCTCACAGAGCTCTTTTCCTGTACTGGCTGTGGAGCCACTGGGTTGATTGAGTGGACAAGAGAAAAAGTTTGCCTATTGCAAAACCTGAGCTGCTGGTTGGTGTAAATACTTGCAAGCTTTTTAAGAAACAGAGAGTTTCAGAATAAAGAAACCTTTTACCATTTTATCATTCCCACCTAGATAGGTATATGTGCAGGGTCTAGTCATATTTACATTAATAATTTCAAAGCTTTACTGCATAAATGTGATTGAAATATGTCATCTTAAAGATTACATAATGGACTACAGCTGCACTAATGTAAAATAAGACAACAGAAGAACAATCCAAGGCAATGCAGGACCATGTAAAAATACAAAACCAATCATATAAAGAGATCAATTAAACAATAAAATGAGTTCTTTATTTGAGGCATTAAACATTAAAGGAGCAGTAGAGATTAAAACCATATACTTTAAAAATATATCAGAAGACTAGTACAGCATCAGAGAAATAACTCTGAGAAAACTTCAGCATAATAGTAAACATAGAAAAATGCTCAATATAATACAGAGGGAATTACCTAACTTGCAAGGCTCTTGATTTCAGTATGGGTTTCAATGGAACTTTTTCATTGAGACCTAGTCCACAGTCTGCTCTTAGTCTAATTATCCATTTGACTTCTCTGCTTTCTGTATGGTTCCTAATGTCACCACCACATTTGTTAGATAAAACCACTCCAATAACTAAAAATGTAAATATATGTAAACTACCCTCCTGTAAAACATGTTTGGACAGTGCACTATTTTCTGAACCAACCTTAATCTGGTAAAGATGCTCTCTGATCCTGTTTTTAAGAATCCTGTCAGTCTTCCCTACATTGAATGACTGACAGGATGTGCACTGCGCTAAATAGACAACATGTCGTGTATAACAATTAGCCTTAACACTGTATATATACTTATGTCCGGTGTCTGGATGTATAAAAAAGCCGGTATTATTTATACTCTCACAAAAATTGCATTGTCCACATGGACTTGTAGCTGATCCATTAAGGTCACCACCAGATGCCACAGAATCTATTGGATAGCAGAGCATCCTTTTAAGATTAAGTTTATTATTTTATAGAAAATTTGGTGTGTGACCTATAATCTGTCTAATGTCTGGACCTGTTGTCAGAATCCCCCAATGTTTCCTAATAATGTCTGTAATGATATTAACATTAGTGGTATAAAATAGTGTGACCCTCACCTCCCTGATATTAACATGATTATCCACAGAAACATGTTCAACCAGCCTCTCTGAGAAATATGGTCTTGCCACATTATCCCTGAGGCTTGGTATTTCACCTAGCCTCTTGTCTATTTCAGTGCTACTATATATCCTCTCATTAATAACTTATTTCTCAAATCTGATAGTTCCTTTTAGAAACCCTCATCAGATACATTCAGCCTTGAGGCACTTATACCTTGGCCTTTCATAATGCTCCTGAAGACATAGTTGGGGTAAATACTATTCCTATGCAACAAGGTGTTCTTATAGCAGTACTTTCTGTGCACTCCAGTATGAACTAAACCATTGCCTAGCCTCTCGATCAGAATGTCCAGATAATCTATTTTATTCATAGATGAGGCAATTGTAAATTTCAAGTAGTCATTCATCCCATTCAGCTGTTCGAAAAAGACATTCAACTGTTCTATAGTGCCATTCCAGATTAAAAAACAAGTCATTGACAAAACGTCGATAGAATGGGACATAATCCTGAAAAATACTTACATAACATACAATCCTCTTCCTTCTTTGCCATAAATATGTTGTTCTGCATGTGTTTTACTGCTTTGCAAGCAGATACACCCAGGCAGACTTGAATAGATGAAAAACTGGAAAAAAATAATGCAGTAGGACTTTACTTTTAATTAAATTAATGTTGTACCCCTCCCCCAAAGCCAGCAGGCCCTAGGCAGCTGCCTCGAGCACCTACTGCTGGATCCAGCTCTGCACTTAACTGTTTGCACCTGTTTCAGCTAGCCCCCCCCCCCCCTGCTGTGCCTGTGATACAGCTGTGTCCGTATGATCTGAATAAAGACAAGAAAGTTTGCTTGGTATAAAGTTCAAAAACCTCAACATTTATTAATAATATGGTACAAAATCTGTCAGCCTTGTGAAAGTAGTACTGATACAGTAAATGTTAGCAGAATGGGTTTCTGGTCCCCCATGTAATAAAGCAGCAGTTCTTTGACATTTACCTGATGAGTGAGAGAAAGGTACAACATGTGTTTATCCATTTCTAGAGCCTTTTGTATGATCTGCAAGAGATTGGTGCAATTCCTGAAAAGCCAAGAGTTCAGGGAAATACAATTTCAACCAGCAACCTCTTAATAAGATAATTAACAGTAATTTGATTTAAATGCAGATTTATCATGCACAGCACACAAAGTGACAATAACCAGAACATCCCAGTTAAGCTTAGTCAGCTGAGAGAAGATACCAGTTATATAACACAGTGTCCCCATACCTGATTTGCCCAAAACATATTCATGTTACGTACCTTAAAAAGGCAGTAGTTTCTTGCTAGATATACCTCAAATGATGAGAAAAAAAAACAGCATTACAATGCTAAGTATGTACAAACAGTAGAGAAAAGAATAACCTACACATAAAACAATGACTATGCATGTAAAGAATCATTAATATTTAAAAAGATATGCGCAAAGCACAAGGGTGACCTCCAAGGTAATGGAAGGAAAGGTTTGCCCTAATCATAATCTAAGCTGTGGTCATGCAGGAGAGAAAAGTGCTAAATGGATGCTTTACCCAGCAAGTCCTGAAAAAAATGTGTATATGCAGTGAACAGCTCAGTGTGATTTATATCATTCCATAAGCAAACACTGAATGTGCATCACTTATGATGCTGGACAGGGTAGTAATAATGAGATAGGTCAAAAGGACCCATGGAAGCGTTATATTTCCCCTGTCCATCTTTGAACAGGAGAAATTTGGTAGTGTGTTACACGTACATTGGGATGCTAACACACCAACATGAATAAAGGTTCAAGTATTTTAGTGGGAGCATTTCTCATAAAATACATGGGCAAATTGTTTGGGTTTCATTTGCAATTACTTTTTTGCACACTTACAAGTTCTGAAGGAATTATAGACCCTTGGTATCTGACTGGGAATCCACAGCCAAAGTAATGAGTATTTAATGTCAGCTAAGAAATAGCTCGATGTTGCTCCTTATTGTTCACCTCTCAAGGTACTTTACTGACTTACTGAGAAAAAGATGGAAACAGACATTTTGAAACTAACCATGCAGTTCATTGAGCTTTTAGATCTGCATCAAAAGATATTATGTCTCAGAAGCATCTTGGAGTGTGCATGACATAAGGGTAAGCTCTATGCTGAGAACATTATAACAAAATTTAGCATCCTTCCTATTGCATTATATGGTCCTTTTAAGACAGCAGCAAGTACTTTGCTTTCTGAAATGGAATTTAAAGGCAAGACTAAGGAAAATCTTTTTTTCTAGATTTTTTATAATCTTCTGTCTTAGGGTCTATCTGCAGGAAACATCCTGTGTAAATAATCAAGGTTTTTTTGGTCAGTGTTAATTAACATATTAGTTAGATCTTCAATGATATATTGTTTGAGAGGGGTTATTCTACAATCAAAGGTAGAAGAATGTGTCATCTAAGTCAGGGGCATCTGATTTTTGAAGCACTGTCCACAAGCAGGGATGATTCCAACAAAAAAAGAAAAAAAAAACTCTAGTTTTTTCCACAAGATGGGGCAATCCCTTCTCCCCTTAGTCTTCTTTCCTTTATAATGAGACAAAGCATGATCATAAAAGGAATTCCTGAGTCTTTAGCATTTTGGTCCAAATTGATCAATGCTCTACATCTGTAAAAAAATCTAATTAATACAAATAATAAATAAATAAATAAATATTTTTCTTACTAGAACATGTCCTGAAATAGATGTTTTCCCCCAATATACCTCAAAGACATTCACTTCTCACCTTTATAAGTCTGAGATTCCTACAAAGAAAATACTAAATAAAAAACACCATAAAGACAGCCCTTTCTCCTTTCCAAGGAATTGCCTATTTTTCCTCAGTCCTCAGTCATTCTTGTCCTAAGAAAGGAGTCTATAGAGACCAGTTCTGCATCTTAACAGGTCAACAAATATGCTTGGGTTCAAAAATTCAGCATGGTATATTTCAGCCTCTGGTCCCTTCTTCCCAAGGAAATGTGGAAGGTCAGTTTGGAACTTATAGATGGCTATTGTCACATCTCATTTTTCAAGCTCACAAAATATCTGTCTGGTTTCAGGGGGGGGGGGGCAAACAATTATTCCAGACTCTGATTTATTTCCATATTTTAGCAGCTCTTCTTAATGCTTTTATTAAATGGCTGGCACTAGTTAGGACAATGCTTAGGCTATAAAATATCCATTTTTGTTATCCATGCACAGTCTCAGCACCAAATGTAGAGCCACTTTTAGTTGTTATTCTCATCCTGGATACCATCATCCTAATAGCTATGAGAAAGGAATTCAGTTTATGCCCATCACAATGGAAATTATTAATGTGACCCTTGGCGTATTCCATGAGGGAGTTGCTGTTTCTTACTACAAAGAGGTAAGAAAAGATTATATAGTAACATCTCAATGCCATTCAAAAACTTGCACGCTGACTGGAGACCCCAACCAGTGTGCCCATTATAAATTGAACATAAACAAATAGAAGAATCCAGCCGCTGAAGTACCATTGAGCTCCCAGACTTTTCTATTGGAATATGAGTGGTACGAAGGGCAGAGCAAAATATAAGAAAAATCAGATACATTCTGCAAAAGTAAAGGAACAGAAATGGACCTAATTTACTTGTATTTCTGTGCCTTCCCTCCTTAAATCATGCCTCTCAACTATCTGAATCTTCACAGAATGTCCAAATGTTGGCCTTTTCTTCATTAAAAAAAAAAACATCAACTTTCTGGTAAACTACTGGGGGTGGAAGTCATTAAATAATGGCAGAAAGTTGAGGTTTAAGCTTCATATCCTTCAGAAAGTGCACACTTAACACAAAACCTCTCATTCCCATAACATTCTAAGTTCATAAAAGCAGTACAAGCTATCCTATTTTTGGACCTTTGGCTCCCCCCACCAGGTTTCTTGCATTAAGAGTAGCAGTAAAAGAAAAAATAAAAAGAAAACAAAATAGTAGCAACACAGATTCTCTTTTCTCCATTGCTTCTCTTGAACAGCCCTGATCTACTGTGCAAGCATGGGAACATAAGTCCCATACACATGCTTAGTACATCAGAAAATGTGAAAACATGGAAGAACACTACAGCACCATTATACAAACTCATTATTTAAGAAATGTAAGCATTTTTTTTCTTAAATAATGTCATTGTCTAATAGCAATAACCCACTACTGAGTGTGTGTAATGCTGGATTTACCCACGGTTGTCTTTGTTGGAACAAACCACACCGACTGTGTGTAAATCTACAATTACCCACACACAGTCATGGATTATTGTTTATTATACCATGACCCCCCAAAACGTGCACGCTGATTGGCCAGCGTGCCCGTTGTAAATCGAGTTATACTAATGGAAAAAGGTCCGGTCACCCGGACTTTTTTCCATTAGTATTACTCGTTTTTTTAAAACGCTGTCTCGCTATGTTAAATGGGTTTAACATAGCGAGACAGCTTTAAAATAAGCAACGGAGATCTCCGTTGCTTATTTTAAAGCTGTCTCGCTATGTTAAACCAATTTAACATAGCGAGACAGCGTTAACAACGGAGAAAGCAAGATCTCCGTTGCTTTTTGTCTCGCTATGTTAAATGAGTTTAACATGGCGAGACAGTTAAAATAAGCAACGGAGATGTCCGTTGCTTATTTTAAAACTGTCTCGCTATGTTAAACTCATTTAACATAGCGAGACATAAAAGCAACGGAGGTCTTGCTTTCTCCGTTGCTTTACACAACTCTGATGTACTGCGCGCGCGGTACATCAGAACTGCCGGATGCCGGACATCTGCGGAAGGGCAGTAAACAGGCATTATACTATGCCATTATTTAATAAAAGTAACAGTTTCTTTTCTTAAATAATGTCATGGTATAATAGCAATAACCCACTTCTGGGTGTGGGTAATGCTAAATTTACCCACGGTTGGCTTTGTTTGGTCCCTCGGGCTTCGCCCTCAGGACCAAACCACGCCAACCGTGGGTAAATTTAGCATTACCCACACCCAGGCATGGGTTATTGCTATAATAATGACCCTTTTCCAGTGGGTAGTGTCTGTTATAGTTAACAGGTAGTGCCTTTTACAGCAGTGTTGATCACATGTCCAGATGATTCAGAATGCTAAGCTACACATGAACATTATTAATTTGTGACATTTGTTTGTTGTATCATCAGAGTGGTTTCTAAACTTCTAGTTTGACCCTTGGTATTATAAGTTCCCTAAAAGCCACATTGATTAAGAAATTCCAACTCCTTTTCTCTTAATGGAAGAGTTTTTTGTTTGGTGCCAGTGGAAAAGTCTTGTTCCCCTCACAAGAGGGACCTATCATCTGCACACTTTTTCAGCACAGATCTTTAATTCTTATGTACAGACACTTGCTTTAACTCCTTATCAGCTTGCCATTCTTGGACCTTTACCATCACCAATACTTACAGTCAAGATCTCTTAAAGTTGTACTATTTTGAACCTTCTCTTGGAAGCCATGTTTCCATGATAGGACTTGAACTTCATTTCAGAACAACTGATTCAGTTTCTCTTTGAATTTGCATTCTCACTCATTTTGAAATATTTCTTAGAAGATAGATTTCTTGCTGGCAGTTGTCCTCGCAAGGTCAGTATTTGAAGTGTCAGCTTGGCTGTGCTGTGTACTTTCTACAGTTTGTCCTAAAGACAATGTGGCTTTTTTATCACTCTGCCCTATATGACATAATCTACATGTAATGTATAATTTATTCAAATGATTCAGTTACTGCCTTTTTGATTAAAATGTGAAGATACAAGGGAGAAGTTAGTAGACATGTTAGAAAGGCCTGTAATTGTATAATTAAAGATACTAGCAAATATGACCAGATTTTAGCTTTAGCTATCAGTAGTAAATTAGGGCTCATGAGAGTAAACAGACCATTTTCTATTATCTGGCCAGTTTTAACATGCCTATTAATGGTCCTATCATAATGCATTCTACTAGAGGTCAGTGGCTTTGGCCAATTTCTTTAGTGTTTGTTAGCTGGTAGGAATGTGAGATTACTGCCAAGTCCTGTATGTACACAGTCTCGGAACAGTGCATGTTAGACCAGCAGTTTAAGGCTGGTTGATAAGAGTTCACTTCAGCAGTTGTTTAGAGTATGTTAAATAGGGCTCCATCTCATGGTATGGATGTAGCTTGATATTTTACTTTTGTATAAGGAATGCAAAGAAAGAAATTAAGTAAATGATACAGTGCTGATGTCCTTCTATTCCAATGTTGCAGTATTCACTAGTGGGTTTACCCTTCTTCCCATCAGCTTGTTCGGCCAAGTTTCCAAAGCTGTTTCAATCCCTGTTGGTGCGTCGGACATCTGACATGCAGGCTGGTACATGAGCCATAAAAGTGACATCTGTGTGCACCAGTCCTCAGAAATTTTCAGTCACCAGCCATATGCCAGGTGTTGTTAAAAAGCAAGATGTAGTCGATGCCGATAAGGAGATAAAAAGCAAACCCAGAATTGTTGAAAAAATATACTTGTAACACTGGAACCAACCAAATCGAAAAGCCACCACACGTTCCTTCTCCAAAAACTTCTTTATTTTTTCCTTCTCCAAAAACTTCTTTATTGACCTAGGTTTCGTCCATACGAACTTCTTCAGAATACATACTACTACTTCAACACAAGGTTTTTATACAATATATTATATTGAATAATTACTTAATTGATGTCATTGATTTTCAATAATGAATTCTTAAAAGGGAAATGTCTCTTTCAAAAACATTTCATATCTATTGAAAACCATTGTAACTACAATATTGTAATAAACTTAAATCAAATATATATATATATATGCATTCTGATGTATAAAAATATTTTAAACCATTTTTACTAAAAACAACTTATATAAATGTACATATAATCAACTATAACAATTCATAAAATTAAACCCTACATTGTACTTTACATATGTTAAAACACATCTATCTTATATAATGTATATGATGTGTGTGTTTAAAATTAAAAAATAATAAAAAAATATATATATATATATATATATATATATATATATATATATATATATATATATATATATAGTACCTCATCTAACTTTGTTTTTGTATTTGTATTATATGGAATTGCAACAATATACTAGAGGTCTATTGTAATAAAATATAATATAATATAATATGCATAATACCATAAATGCATATAAAATAAACCAACATATATTTTTAACACTGCTGACAAGTATTACTTCAATTGATTTTATTGTGTTATATACAATATATAATTATATGTAATCCATCCAATTAACCCACTAAATTCAAAATTTGATATAATTAATAATTTGACTTTAATCAAACCTTATATATGATACATAAATATGATTGATGTGTGTGTATATTTTGTTATTTTTATGACACATCATCTATTTCCCATAAACTCTATTCAATTTCAATAATGGCATAATAGTCAGATATTCATTTATACCTGGTGGGATACATGAATTCAGACATATTTGCCATTTCAATTCCTCCATATCCAAATGGTACATAGTTGTCTTTCCCTGTAGATCGTATTTAATTTGATTAATGACCATAAATTTAAATTTGTGGTCATTATTTTCAATGATATGTCTCGCTAGAGCATTAGTACTCTTGTGATGTTGTATATCCAAAAGGTGTTCTTTGATCCGCTCTCTAAATTGTCTTTTGGATATACAACATCACAAGAGTACTAATGCTCTAGCGAGACATATCATTGAAAATAATGACCACAAATTTAAATTTATGGTCATTAATCAAATTAAATACGATCTACAGGGAAAGACAACTATGTACCATTTGGATATGGAGATGAATGGCAATATGTCTGAATTCATGTATCCCACCAGGTATAAATGAATATCTGACTATTATGCCATTATTGAAATTGAATAGAGTTTATGGGAAATAGATGATGTGTCATAAAAATAACAAAATATACACACACATCAATCATATTTATGTATCATATATAAGGTTTGATTAAAGTCAAATTATTAATTATATCAAATTTTGAATTTAGTGGGTTAATTGGATGGATTACATATACTTATATATTGTATATAACACAATAAAATCAACTGAAGTAATACTTGTCAGCAGTGTTAAAAATATATGTTGGTTTATTTTATATGCATTTATGGTATTATGCATATTATATTATATTACATTATATTACAATAGACCTCTAGTATATTGTTGCAATTCCATATAATACAAATACAAAAACAAAGTTAGATGAGGTACTATATATATATATTTTTTTTTTTTTTTTTTTTTTTAATTTTAAACACACACATCATATACATTATATAAGATAGATGTGTTTTAACATATGTAAAGTACAATGTAGGGTTTAATTTTATGAATTGTTATAGTTGATTATATGTACATTTATATAAGTTGTTTTTAGTAAAAATGGTTTAAAATATTTTTATACATCAGAATGCATATATATATATTTGATTTAAGTTTATTACAGTATTGTAGTTACAATGGTTTTCAATAGATATGAAATGTTTTTGAAAGAGACATTTCCCTTTTAAGAATTCATTATTGAAAATCAATGACATCAATTAAGTAATTATTCAATATAATATATTGTATAAAAACCTTGTGTTGAAGTAGTAGTATGTATTCTGAAGAAGTTCGTATGGACGAAACCTAGGTCAATAAAGAAGTTTTTGGAGAAGGAAAAAATAAAGAAGTTTTTGGAGAAGGAACGTGTGGTGGCTTTTCGATTGGGTTGGTTCCAGTGTTACAAGTATATTTTTTCAACAATTCTGGGTTTGCTTTTCATCTCCTTATCGGCATCGACTACATCTTGCTTTTTAACAACAGGTTTGCTGTATATACTGGTTACTAGTTTCCATATGCCAGGTGTTCCTGCTACTCACAGATGTTGGATCAGTTTTGCATTAAGATAAGTACCCAGTTGGGGATTTTCTTCAGTCCTTTTGTATTTGATATAGTCTGTTAATTTCCTGTAAGAGCAAGTGCAACTGTTGTCGCCAGATTCCCCACAAAGACATCCACAACCAGTGTCTCTTTTGTTTGGGTAGAGGGAGCATTATAAAAATTGTTAATGCAGGAAAATGCGATGTAAGGTGAAACAATGAAGCCACAGAGTGAGATTCAAACCAACAAGTTTATTCTGCTGTAACATTAACGTTAACAAAATTCGTTGTCACAACACATTTTCATTTAAAGTTACTTCATCAGATGTGGGCGTGCAATACCTCGTTATCATGCAGGCGGAGGTAATTTCTCAACAGACAGATGACAGTGCAGATTCCCGACATAGTGCAATACTGAACATTTACTGGCTCATAGAAGTACAAACAAATTTGCTGACAGGCCCTTGACCTATACCTCAAAAACCAGTGTCTTAGGCAGATCACTCTCGGCATGGCAGGCACTACTGATGCCCCATCTGAACCACCTAGGAAGAGGGCCAAGCCCACAAAGGAATCCACTTCCACCGTGCCTCCCTCTGCCAATTCCTAGCCTGTAGCCATGGTCAGCTTGGCCGAGAAAATGGCATCCACCACACTGGATAAAGCGGGTACCTACCAGGAGGCCGCAAAATCCAGAGCAGATGACCCATCCAGGGAGGATATGCTGCCATGTGATTCAGATGCCAGGGGGAACCAGCTTCTGTGATGGGCACTTCAGAGCAGGCCTCTGCCATTCCTGCTATTCCTTCAAGGCCGACCGACAGCCAGACGCAGGTTAGGCTGGCAAAGAAAAAACAAAAAACTAAGCATGTCGTTTCAACCCCCAAGGCCTTGCCAAACTGGCAGGCCTTCATTCAGAGTCTTTACAATGCCTTCCTGGCCCTTAGGCCTATGCCTGACTTCCCTCATGTTGCTCCACCTCTTCTTAGTCCCAGGCCTATTCAGCCAGGGACTACCTTTAGCCATCCTGCTGAAGAAGAAATGTCTGACTCCTCAGTGAACTCCTTGTCCTACTCCTCACAAATATCTTCCCCTCTGGGGTATGGATCCCCAAAAGAAGCCTCTGCTAAGCCTGACTCCCCTGTGGAAGACCTTACCTTCAGGTACATGGTTAATCTTATGAGAGAGCATTTCAAATGGGATTGCTCAGACATGTTTGAGCAACAGAAAAGATTCTATGACTCGATTCAGATGGAATCTCCTAACCCGGCCCCCATTCCTCCTGTCCAGTCTGTCTTACTGGATGCTTTTGCAGCAGCATGTATAAACCCTGGCTCTAAGCCACCTGCCCCTAGAAGGGCAGACCAGTTGTATAGAGTACCTGAGGCAGACAAATTTCTTTTCAGATGCCCACCAGCTGACCCACCAACCATTTCTATTGCCACTGACAGGGCTACCAAACTCCTCCCCACTACCACTGTCCTGCAGGCCATGGAGAAGTGGGGGAAGAAGATATACAATTCAGCTACTCTAGCCTTTAGGGCTTCAAATTACCAGTCACACATGGCCAAATACTCCTTGGCATTACTGGACAAAGCTTCTAAGGATCTAAATGAGATCCCTGACTGCTCTGCAAAGGCATCCCTGTCTTCCTTGCTTGGACTCATCTCCCAAGTCAATAAACATTCCCAGAGGCATCTGCCAGGTCAGCTACATCTGCCTTTGTATGGAGGAGATACTCCTGGCTGTGTCTTCAGCCTTTGCCAGATTACTTTAAGGCCAAACTCTAGGATGCTCCTTTGGATCACACTTCCCTTTTTGGCTCCAAGGTAGCTGATCTCTTTAAATCCCTTCAGAAAAAAAGGGAAAGAGCTGCAGGATCTAAAGCATCTTCTTAAAGGATCTAAAGCATCTTCTTTTCTCTCCAATCCCAAAATTTCAAAGAAACTACCTGGCCAAGACACAGTTTATCAGGAAGACTTCTAGGCCCTCATCCCCACCAGATTTAGAAGACCACACAGGAGGCAGACTTCTCAGTCTAGGACACCTCAAGCTACCACCCAGAGACCTCCCTTTCCAGACAGGGCAGGCATCATCTGACTGCCTATCCCCTTCTCCCCCTCCTCCCTCCATACCTTTATCCTCATGCCTCTGTCACTGCCTCCCTATATGGGCCCTAGTGACATCCGACAAATGGGTTTTGTCAATCCTAAAGGAGGGATACTTCATGACCTAGATGTCCCTCTCCCCAAAACTTCCTATTCTACTACCTCCACCCTCTCAATGGTCCCTATTTCTTGAGGTTCTAAACATCATGCTGCTCCAAAGCACTATAGAATCCCCCCCCCCTCTGCTCGAGGGAGAGGCTTCTACTCCAGAATTTTTCTAGTACCCAGGAAAGAGGGACCATGGAGACCTATCCTAGACTTTTCTCAACTCAATCCATTCCTAAAGGTTCCTTTCTTCAGGATAACACTAGCCATTATCTTTCCTCTCATCCTTCTCCAGGCCTTCATGGTGACCCTGGACATCAAGGAAGCCTATCTACATATTCCAATAAAAAGTCCTCCAGAAAATTCCTCAGATTCAAAGCAGGCTCCTTGCATTTTCAGTTTTGTGCCTTGCCCTTTGGGTTCTCCACTGCTCCAAAGGTATTTGCAAAATGCTTGGCCCCAGTCATTGATTACTGTAGAACAAGAAGTATACAAATCTTCCCATACCTAGACAATCTGCTAATTCAAGCAGCAAACAGACAGACCCCCTAGCCCTACACAAAGGACCTCCTGCTCCTGCTGCAGTCCTTAGGATTCCTCATAATCATCCCCAAATCCAACTTAAATCCTACACAAGACATTGTCTTCCTAGGATGCAGAATCAGAACAGACTTCAGGATGGCCTTCCTAACTCAGGAAAAAGTGCTCTCCCTGGCCCAACTACTTCAATCTGCCCTACTTACTGCCACCCTGACTGCAAGGGAATTTCTCAAACTTCTCGACCACATGGCTGCCACAATTCCCATGCTGCCACTGGCAAGATTACACATGAGAAAGATGCAATGGTATCTTCACTCACTATTGACCCAGCATTCTCACCCCCTAGAGTTCAGAATCCCACTTCTATCATGCCTCCACCAAGAGCTAAAGTGGTGGATGGCCCAGGTGACCCTAAACTCGGGTCTCCCTCTACAATTGCTCCCCCTTCTCAGATCATGCACACTGATACCTCAGATCTGGGCTGGGAAGCAATGTTAGACACAAGGAAAGTACAAGGTTTGTGGAAAAGCAAACACAAACAATGGCACATGAACATCAAAGAGGCCTTTCTACCTTTCCTCAGACAGGACATTCTAAAGATCTTCGCAGACAGTACCACAGTGATGTGGTACGTGAGCAAGCAAGGAGGGACCAAATCCCATCTTCTCTGCAGACTAGCTCTACAGGTATGGGAACTAGCTGTCTCCCAGGGGTTCACCCTACAGGCAGCCTACATCCCATCCCAACAAAATTGCCAGGCAGATGCATGGATGCTGTCAAGGGAGATTTTCCTAGAGTTGATCCACAGGTGGGGTATTCCACAAATAGGCCTGTTCGCCTCCTCCACAAACAGGCAACTCCAGAGCTACTGCCCCAGAACTTATGACCCGAAGGCTCTTCAAACAGATGCCTTCTTAATGTCCTGGAAGGGGAAATACCTGTACACCTTTCCCTCATTCCCTCTGATATAGAGAGTCCTACTGAAAATTCAGCAGGACTCACCCGAAATCTTGTTGGTGACAACCTTTTTGACCAAGGCAACACTGGTCCCCCCCTTCTTCTTCATCTATCCAAGGGCAATCACCTCAGGTTACCCCCATCAGTGGATCTAGTCACACAGCATCAGGGGACACAGATTCACCCACAGTGGAGGTCCTGCACCTCTCCCTGTGGCTGATAGGATTCTGATTCCCTGCAGAAACCTATATAACGAGGACATTCTTTCAGTCCTGCAGTAGGCCAGGAAACCAAAAACGGGGAAATCCTATCTCTCTAAATGGAGAAGGTTTACTATCTGGTGTCAGAAAAGACAAATAGAGACACTGGACAGCGACCTGCCTCTAATTGTCTCTTACCTGTGTGAACTGCTAAAGATAGGCTTTTCTTACTCCTCCTTAAAAGCTCACCTGTCAGTCATTTCTGCCTGCCTGCCTATGGAGCCCCCACTTGCTTCCAGCCAAACTGTTACTAAAAGGTGTTTTACACCTTAGACCTCCTAGAAAACCAACTCCTCCTCCCTGGGATCTTAATTATGTGTTGGAAAAACTCACTCTGCCACCCTTTGAACCAGCTGGCAAGGCTGACTTGAAATTTTGCACTTGGAAAACAGTACTGCTAGTAGCGTTAACATCAGCCAGGATGGTTTAAGAGCTCCAAGCACCTGGAAAACAGTACTGCTAGTAGCTTTAACATCAGCCAGGATGGTTTAAGAGCTCCAAGCCCTCATGTCTACTCCATCCTTCATAGTTTTCCAGGGTTTATATTAGAACACCAAACATTCAAAATGTTGAGTGTTTTAATATCGAACCCTATGAATCAAAAATTTAAAACATTGTATATTCAGAACAGCAAATTTTTTCTAGGGAAAAAAATTGCTGTTCCAAAACACATACACACAACACAAGCACACCAAACAAACAGCAATCCACACACATACACCTAAACTCTAACATCTAACCCTACAGAGGGTGGCGTAATGATTAAGGTGTTTGCCTTACAAACACAAGGTGCAGGGTTTGAGTCTCACAAGGGATAATTGGCTAGGCTTAAAATGACTCGCAAGGGCAGTTAGCCTAGTACTAAGCTATGAACCTATACATACACCACTAACTATCCACTTACCTTAACCCAAACCCTAACCCTAAGGTCTGTCACCATTGCACAGTCACCTCACCAGCACCCTAACCCTAACTCACCTACCCCTCCCTAACCCTCATGTCCACACCATCGCACACTTACCTGACCCATGCCCTAACCCTAACTCACCTAACATGCCCTAACCCTCACGTCCACACAATCGCACACTTACCTGAAC
This sequence comes from Protopterus annectens, assembly GCF_019279795.1. Lineage (NCBI taxonomy): Eukaryota > Metazoa > Chordata > Ceratodontiformes > Protopteridae > Protopterus > Protopterus annectens. The sequence continues at coordinate 710,984,923 of NC_056734.1, forward strand.
CCGACCCATAACTTTCCACCACAGCACGGAAAATACTGAAGCAACAGAAACAGACAACCAAATTCTTTCCCTAGGAAAAAAAATTCGGTTTTCTGTTTCTTCGATATTTTCAGCGTTTGCTGAAAATGGGTCAATATTAGAACACTCGAAATTTTGAATGTTCGGTGTTCTAATATAGACCCATTTTCCATATAGACAGGGTGACCCTCAGGATTAATCCCTCCTTCACCCCCAAGGTGTTTAATGACCTCTCCCTTAATCAGGCTATTCACCTGCCCACCTTCTTTCCTAACCCTCCAGGAGACAGTGAGAGAGTCCTTCAATCCCTGGATTTACACAGGCAACTCCATTTCTACTTGCATAAGACCAAACCTATATGCATATCAGACCAGCTGTTTGTTTCTTTCCACCCCAGGGGTCTGGGGAAATCTGTAGGTAAGCAAACCATCTCTTTTTGGATTGCTAAGGCCATCTCCCTTTGTTACTTTTACCATGGAAAGACACTAATGGGGCAATGTCAAAGCCCATTCCACAAGGGCCATGGCTTCCTCTGGAGCATTCTTGAAAGGTCTGGATACTAACTCCAAACATGGGCATTGGTACACACCTTCAACAGACACTGCAAACTGGACCACATCTCCAGGATGAGAGCAGGATTTGCCAGGGCTATTCTACATGGGTTCCTGGAATCCTCTTCCAGACCACCACCCAGTCAGTAGTGAGCATTTGTACTCTCACTGGTGAATACTGCAACACTGGAATAGAAGGACATAGGAAAATCATGGAAAATCTTACCATAACCATAGATTGCTTCTCTTCCATGTTGCAGTATTCCTTCCCTCCCTCCATCCCCCTGTTCTCCTTGCACTTGCTTTCCTCGGCTCCTACACAGGCTATACTATCAGGACTGGCTCCATCTGGGGCTTCTTGGTTCTAAGGACTGGTGTGCCCAGACATCACATTTATGGCCAATATACCAGCCTGCATGTCAGACGTCCAATGCACCATCAGGGACCGAAAAAGCTTTGGAAATCTGGCCGAACAAGCTGATGGGAAGAAGGGTAAACCCACTAGTGAATACTGCAACATAGAAGAGAAGGACATCAGCACTGTATCATTTACTTAATTTCTTTATTTGCATTCCTTATATAAAAGTAAAATATCAAGCTACATCCATACCATGAGATGGGGCCATATCTTACGTACTCTAAACAACTGCTGCAGTGAACTCTTATCATCCAGCCTTAAACTGCTGGTCTAACATGCAGTGTTCCGAGACTGTGTACATACAGGACTTGGCATCTATGGTTATGGTAAGATTTTACACAACTTTCCTTTATGTCAGGAATTCACAATAAAATAAGATGTTTTCCTTCATTTCTGTTTTGAAAGTATTAGTTCCTGCCTCCCAATTCTCATTTCCTTCTTATTTATGATGTGTTTAGTGTTAATAGGTTAAGGTTTTTAGATTAAGATTCATATTGTTTGTTCTGGTACAGTTTGCATGGATATTTATATAGACTGATATAGGTTTTTTAAATATAAAATGAGGACAATTCTACTTGAATTCTGCATATTTCCAAGGCTGAGATACAGATAAAGCCATAACATCATGACACTCATGTAAAGGGCAAGACTGCATTTGATGGCTTTATTTGCAGTTTTTCTATGGTCAGACAGGTTGCAGAATGTTATGCTTTCTAGAGGATGTGATGTAAAAGAACCTTTTGTGAGAGAGAGAATGCATGCTATATTTGTTTTAACAAACTGCTTGCTGTAAAATCAAGCTGAAATGTATCCCTGCAACCTGGGGGGGGGGGGGTACAGCTACAGCCTGTGGGCACGTGAATGAAAGATAAAACAGTAAATAAGTAGCTGACAGTGGGAATGGTCACAGCTATAAGAAATTTGAAGCAATTTTTGCAAGTATGGAAGGGCTTATCACACTTACAGTAGGACTCTAGAGGCCAGAGTGAAGTCAAGCACCTACTATTATAGTGAGTAAAGTGGATTGAACACTAAATTGGCCATAGGTATGAGTGTGTGTGTGACTTGTCATATGCAAAAAGTACCACAGCAGGGCTAGCCACTCTGTGGTATAATCTTGGCTATAGATAATTGCCACTGTTGAAGTGACACCTCAACCCCATGTGCAAAAATGGGAAAAGGGGTAGTGAATGGGTGGATGGATTATGATGAGTTTCACACTCCTTCCAGTCTAGTTCCTCCTTTGCATCAAATCTAGTTAAATAATTGGGGACACTATCTAAAACAAAAAATCTAGGCAAGTCCTTACACCCCCTATTAACCATATGCTCACCCCAAGCATTATTAAGATTCTTATTTTCAATGGCATGCAAGTGCTCATAAATTCTTTTGTTTAACTTTCTGGTGGTCCTTCCCATGTAATATGCTGAGCAGTCAAAACAAATGGAAAGATAAATCACAAACCTAGATTTACAACTGTAAGTGTCCAAAAATAAGTTGTATCTTTTGCCTGACAAAAGTACATAAGTATTTGGATAATCCCCCACTTAGGCCCATAGTGGCAAGTGGGGGGAGTAAGACGGAAGGAATGGGCCATCTATACTGACAAAAAACTGCAAAAAAAATTATTATAGATAGTATCTCTGATTATTTAACTAGATTTGATGCAGAGGAGGAACTAGACTGAAGGACTGTTGCTGGCAAGTACATTTAGATGTCAGCAATCCTCCCGGTCTGAATGACAAAGAAAATTTTTTAATTTTTTAAGAAGAAAAAAGTTAAGGCATTAATCTAGGAAGAATTGTCTCATTTAACTAAATGTATTAATTAGTTTGAGAATTTTTAATTAATGTTGTAATTATGCTTATTATTTAAGAATTATGTTTGGTAGAAATCATTCAGTCTGAAGAAATCTTTATGTAGACGAAAGTGCTTACTGGATTTTGTTTAGCATTAAAGCTTGGAGTTTTGGGGGTTTTTTTTGTTTTTATTTTTTTCTTTTCCAGTTACATTCAATTTGTCTGTTTTGAAGAGCCAACCTGAGTCCAGCTTTATGGTTTTGCCATGTGGGTTTACTTTAAATGATACCCTGAATGGCTCTTTTATTTCAAGTCAAAATGGAATTGAGAATAATGAAGCCAGAGTTAATAGTGCTGATTTTAGAGCAGATTTTATCTCCTGAAGTCAGTCAGGTGATGTGCTGAAAGACTGTATGGCAGCTCCTTTGAATCCTTTTGACAGTGGTGTTTTTCCTGTACAGAGTGTGCCAGAAGTGAGTTTAATGGAAAGGTTTTCATGTTTGGAGAGAAACTTGTTAAAATTCAAATGACTACAGTGGGATATGTTGTTCTTCGAAAATAGTATGTCAGTGGAAAGGGTACCAAAAGGTTTATGTGTGGTTAAAATGCCAGTTGGGACTTATTTACCGAGGGATTTAATTGATAAGTGGATTGAGCTTAATCAAAGAACTGGTATGGCATATACCACGATGTTGGTGGATCCTTACAAACAGAAAATGTCAGAGCTTAATGAAAGCATTATTAGGTGTTTTCAGCAGTTGAAGCGAGATACTAAGGCTGAAAAATTTGACATGCAGTTTTGTTTGATTCAGAATAAGTTAAGGAAAATGACATTTTAAAAATAAGGAAATTAAAGAAGTTTGAGAGAGATCATAGAGACTATGAAAGGGTTGCAGCATATCCAGGAAGTGAGGTACTCTGTGAAATGGTTGAAATGACAAAGTCAGAAATTGAAGAGAACACATTGCAAAGAGGCAAGGCAGCACCAGTAGTTCGTAAGAAGGTGGCAGCTAACTCTGAAAGGCTGATAGGTGTAGTTGGCAAAGCAAATCAAAATAATATGGGTGTACAACCCTTGAGCTTTTCTAGTCCTTCTGGTGGTCCTGGTGTTCCAGCTAACAATCATGGTCCAAGTGTGCATAAAAGTGGAGCAAGCAGCAGCTGTAATGTGAATAATAATTCAAATGAGAATGCTAGCAGATCCACTGTTCAGGTTTTTCAGCCATTAAGTGTATATCAAGATACACACATGGGTGCAAAAACATGGGTGAAGTTAGTGGCCCATTCCAATGTAGAGAAGCAAGCTACAGGAAACCAAGGCAATTATTTGAAGTGGAAGAGCCGCACGAGGAGCACCAGAAACTAGAAGGTATGTTTTTAGACTTTTCTTTTAAAATAATCAATTTGTCATGCAAATGTTTAACAGATGAAGATGAGCAATTGCTAAGAAAGGGATGAACTTTTGTACCAGCTTGCAGATCAGATATAGTTGATATAGTGAACAGTCTTAAAGATTATATGCGCAAATTAAATTTCAAGTTTATCTTTGATCGTTTCAGTGACATTGTTCATCAGTCTATTAAGCCAAGTTGTTTTAATCCTTCTTTAAGGCCTGAATTGGATGCTTTTTTGGCTATTGCTGAAAAAGAGATAAGAAATTTGTTGTCTAAAGAGCTGAGTAACAAATATTATAATATGACTGTCAGAGAAATGGAAGTTTTTAAAGGTTTGAAGGATTATGGCAATATTCTGATAACTAAAGGAGATAAGGGAAATGCTTTAGTAATTATGGAAAAAATGTTTTACATTAACAAGATGGAAGGAATGTTACTGGATGAGAAGTTTTATAAAAAAGTTAAGACTATGGCCTAATAGATTCACTTATAGAAGAATGGACATGTGAAGGGAAGTTGTCCAGTGGTGAGGCTGCTTGTTTAAGTGTCCAAAAATAAATTGTATCTTTGGTCTACCAAACATACATAAGGATTTGGATAATCCCCCACTTAGGGCCATAGTGGCAAGTGGGCGGAGTAAGACTTAAGGAATGGCCATCTATACTGACAAAAAACTTCAAAAAATAGTGATAATGAGTATGTTTTGTATTAAGGGCACTTTTGATTTCAAAAATGTTATTAATAAGCTCAATGTTTTGGATGATGATTATTTAGTAATGTTGGACATTCAATCATTGTATACCATTATACCCAATGATTTGGTTTTGGAAATGGTTAAAAAAGAACTGTGTAGTTCTAACCCCTTTTCCATTGAAGAAGTATGTTTTATTGGGGAAATGCTGGATGTGATTTTATCATATAATTATTTTGAGTTTAACTCCTGTTTTTCCAGCAGGTAAATGTGTAGTCATGGGGGTAGTCATGGCAGCCAGTTATGCTAATGTTTTTATGTCTGCTTGGGAAAGGGAGTATATATTAAATAGTAATTTTTATTGTAATAATTGTTATTATGGATGTTTTATTGATGACTTATTTATTGCTTGGAGAGGTAAATTAACAGATCTACATTTGTTTTTTTCAATATGTCAATTCTGCCTGTGAGTATTTAAAGCTTACTTATGAGTATGATTTATACAAAATGTATTTTTTGATGTAGATGTTTATAAAGAAGGTGGGAAATTTAAAACAAAACATTTTTAAAAAGATGTTCAACATAACTCTTATTTAGAGTAAAGTAGCATGCATCTAATAAATATGAAACATAATATAGTCAAGGGGCAGTTGCTAAGAACTAGCCAGCTTACTGATGATGCTGATTTATTTTTCGAAGAGGGAACATCTTTGTGCTCTAAATTTTTAGCTAGAAGTTACCCAGTTGGTGTGGTAGAGAAGAAATTTGACGAGGTTATTAGTTTAAGAGAAAATGAAGATGTAAAGAATTTAAGTACAGAATTGGCAAGTGATTATAAGCTGAGTATTTTTGCAATATTCATTAGATTCAGGGGGTATTAAGATGATCCTCTGTGATAATTAGAAAATATTGAGTAGTTTTAGGGAAGTTAAATAAAAAGTAGGTGAAGGACCTGTTTTTGTAACTAAGAGGGGTAAAATTTTAAAGACATTTTTCAGGATAAATTAAATGAGAAAGGTTTATCACCCTTTAGGAAAGGCATGTATAATAAGTATTATAGCATGTATAAGTATTATAATTGTAATTATTGTGAACATTTATTAGTGGACAAAAAAAGGTGGACATTAATAAGAAAAAATATTTATAAAAGGGTATTATAGTTGTAAATCTAGGTTTGTGATTTATCTTTCCATTTGACTGCTCAGCATATTACATAAGAACCACCAGAGAGTTAAACAAAAGAATTTATGAACACTTGCATGCCATTCAAAATAAGGATCTTAATAATGCTTGGGGTAAGCACATGGCTAATAGGGGGTGTAAGGACTTGCCTAACTTTTTTTTGTTTTATATAGTGTCCCTGATTATTTGACTAGATTTTATGCAGAAGAGGAACTAGACTGGAAGGAGTATTTCTGGCAAGTATGTTTAGATGGGGTCTATATTATAAACAAGAAAGCGCAAATTAGCAAATACATGTACATCGACACATAAAGGCTGATGTACCAAAAAAGTGAAATATGTAATCGTCTGCCTCCCTTACATCCATACCTCTCAACTGTCCAGATTTTTGAACAATGCCTTGCCTCATAATTTTGGTGTGTTCCTTATAAAATTTGAGGTTCTCTGGAAAATCATTGAGGATTAAAGTCTCTAAATAATGACAGAAGTTTAAGTTTCAGACTTAAAACCTTTTAGAAAATGTATGCTAATGCAAAAGCTGTTATCCTATCAACTTTCTAAGTTTATAAGAGCAATATTTAAAAATTGTCCCTTTTCTGGGCATTTGTCCCCTGTTATTTTTGGCTTTGTCCAGATTTCTTGTGCTAAGAGGTTGGAGGTATGCTTACATCTTACCACCACCTACCTGTGTATACAACTGTCCATACACACCCTAGTGATCTCCCAAGCACTACTCATCTCCAACTATTATTAGCTCCTAGGCTTTTCTCCTCTGCTACTGTACCCCTCTTTAAAATAAAGAATTATACCCACAAAAACATAATTAACAAGTCTTCTCCTAGATCAAGGCTAAAGTTCATCTTCTCCTAGATCAAGGCTAAAGTTCAAAGACCCTTATATATAATTCCTTCTGTCTTTTCACTGCCATATCACAAAATTGAAGAAAAGTAAAGTTTTGGAATGGCCCATCCAGATCCCAGACCTAAATCCAATAGAAAATATGTAGGGTGACCTGAAGAGAGTTGTGCACAAAAGATGCCCTCACAACCTGACAGATTTGGAGCACTTTTGCAAGGAAGAGTGGGCAAATATTGCCAAGTCAAGATGTGCCATCCTGATAGACTCCTACACAAAAAGACTGAATGCTGTAATTAAATCAAAAAGCACTTCAACAAAGTATTAGTTTAAGGGTGCTCACACTTATGCAACTAGCTTACTGTAGGTTTTTTATTTTTTACATTTTCCCCCTAAAAGATTTGTTTGTTTTTCAATTGAATTGTACATGTTATAGGTCACATTAAAGGTGGGAAAAGTTTTGAAATGATTTATTGTAGTCTCATTTTTATATCACAAAAAAAAACGGTCATTTTATCAGGGGTGTGTACATTTTTTATATTCACTGTATATGGTTTATCTCAACTTATTTCAACTCCAACAAGATACAATAAAAAATCTTTACCACTATTCTTTCTAATGCTCCAAGCAAAATCTTCTCAACAGCAACCTTATATGGTACATTAAGTGATCATCTACATATCTTCGCAATGAGACATCATAAAGCTAGCCAAAAACAGCAGCAGTACAACCCTGGTCATAACCTCACATCCTTTAGTATGGAGTAATCCATTGCAGCACTAAAATTGGTCATCTGGTGTGCTCATCAAACCCTTCTAGCTTTATAAAGTTCTATCTGTTCAACTCAATTTTCCTTAACATATTAAATTAATTAGCTCCAATAAGAACCAAAATAATAAGTAAAATCCAGCACCCTGACCTTCAAAAAGTACTAAATTGCTTATGAAAGAGAGAGACATAGCCCAGAAAAATTAGAAGTAAGTTAAAACCATAGCTGCCTATCAATAAGATAAACATCTCAGAAACTCGACTAAAACTGAAATCACAACTGATGAAAAATACTATATTAATATACTGACAGCAAATTATAGCAACCACAATTTTTTTTTTACCGGAATGAACCAGCTTTTAAAACCTGGTACATTAACGCAATCTGCACCTATTTTATCTAAGCGTACTGACAGCATAATCAGCAAATTCAATACCAAAATCATCCAGACAGTAAACTCTCTTATTAAACCCTTGGTAAAGACAGACACAAGTTCATCTCATCTCTTATTAGCCACAAAAAGACTTGCACTCAAATCAGTTTCATTTTCTACAATCAAACAACTATTACAGACCATAAAACCTACCACCCTGGTCCTTAATAACATACCATTTGAGTACTTAAACATTTCTGCTGATGCCTTTGCTTTTCCTATCTCAATCCTAATCTGTCATCAAAAGCTATGTTCCAACTCTATGGAAAAGGTGCCAAATTCTTCCTCCCCCCAAAGATCAAAACTCAAATGAGCCATCTGACTCCACTCTCAGAAAATCTGGAAAAGCATATCCAATCTCATCTCTTCAGACTTTTCACTGTCAGCTGCCTCCTTTAATCTACACAGCACAAGTTATGTTTCTTTCATAGTACATGTGCAGCTCTCCTTATTTTTATAACATCTGTAGAGCAATATAAGATCTCTGGGAACATAGTTTCAGCACTTTTCATAGAGTTATTCAAAGGTTATCACACTAAAAATTGATTTAAAAACTATCTTGCCTAGGAATACATGCAACTTCACTGTATTGGTTCTCCAACTACATCTCAAATAGGATACAGGCAGTAAAATGGGAAAATGTCATCTTCTGCTTCCTTTCCATTACAGTAGATGCACATCAAGGATCCATTTTAGGTTTCCTGTTGTTCAATATATTCATTAAAGATCTCTACTTAGCTTCTAAACAAGCCACTATCATACAGTACACTGATGATTCAACAACCATTTGTTCTACTAGAAGTATAGATGAATTAAAACAATTCACCCAAGAGACATTCACCATCATAGAGACCTGGCTGTCTGATACTCAGCTGCTCCTTAATTGTGAAAAAAATGTAAAATAAGACTGAACCTATTTTACCTCAAAACATTCGAATGACAACAAATTAATGTCAATATCATTTCCTCTAACAACACCAACATAAAATTAGTAAGTAAAACTAAGACTCTAGGAGTCACTGAAGAAAGTTTAAAATTTAATCATTACACAAAACAATGAATAATAAACAGCCACCAAAACCTAGCTGCTCTCTGTAGATTCAAACAATACCACAGGGATAATGCCAGAAAAAAGAATTGCTCACTCCCTTCTCATCCTTGCACTACTTTACACTACAGCCATCTTAATTAATCCACAATCCACTCAACTCTCAATCTTGAAAAAGTGCTACAACAAGATGGCAAAATGTGCCTCTAATCATCATGAAAGGACCCATCATTCTCTATCTTTAATGCTAAGGCATTACCTTACACTTCTCAGCTAGTCACTTCACATAAGCTCACCTGTTATCCAAACAAATGCCCTAATTTAGGAAATATTCTCCAACTTTATAATTCAAGTAAACAGCTGATATATGCTGATAAAATGTTATTAACTCTTCCAAAAGCTAAAAGCTCAGATGATGACTCTGTGTACCTCCTCCTTCCTGACCAAAGTTTGGTACTCCCTTCCTCTCAGTCCAAGAATCACAGTAAACATTAACCATTTTAAAGCACAAACAAGTGAATGTATAAAAGATACCTGGCTCTGTACTATACATCTCTCTGATGAGAAATACCCTGTCCATTATTTTCTGTTTTTCTTGCCAAGCATTACACCCCTCTACCTCTCCCTCTTCTTCCTTCTACCTATCCTAAAACATTTTCTCTCACCCCCTTAATACCAATCCTCTGTTTTTATCTTTTTCTCTCTTTCTACCAGGTTCATTTCCAAATATGTTTCATAGCTCTTTACATGATGTGGTCATTAATTAATGATATACTGTTTAAATATTGTATATTTACTGATTACTTATATATATATATATATATATATATATATATATATATATATATATATGTGTGTTGAATAGTTATATACTGCTGTTAGCTATGCTTTTTTATGTATTTTTTCTCCTGCGCTTTTCTCTCTGGGAAAAATAAGTTTCTTAGCTCATTACATGATGCTGCTATTAAGTAATGATATTCTATTTAAATTTTGTATATTTATGTAGTATTTGTATACCTGTGTTTACTATGATCTTTATGTAATCTCCTTCTGCCTCCATTGAAAAAGGGAACATTTCTGCCTAGTTGAATATCCTGGTAAACAAATGCAATAAATAAATCCTCTGTATATTAGCTCACTACCTCAGTCAAAAAAAATAATAACCAAAACTAAATAAATACTAGAAGAACAAATTGTAAGCTCTTCTGTCTGCACAGAGCATACTGCTTCTCTCCTAATTGTTTTGTTAATACTATTTAAAACCATCTACCTTCCCAAAATGTAGATCACCAAATGTATATGCCACCAAATTCAAATCATCAAATAGAATATGGTTGCTAAAGTCTTTGGATGGAATTCATAAGCACTGAGCTCCATAAAGTAGATCTGATACACAATAGAATTTCATACCAAAGCCTTACGCAGTTCATAAAGATGTATGTGAAGTAGGGCACTGTGTAGACACAAGCTCCATGCATGAAATATGTATGCAAGTTCTAGCCCATCCTAATGATTGTAGATAGTTCAGAAAATACAATAACAACTGCAGTGAGTCTGGTTCCCAACTACATAAGTTATGAGATCACAACTGCATACTGACAGCTGGTGTACAACATTATGGTTAGTTGTTGCACCGTGTCTGACTGCACCAATCCTGCTTCACTGCTAATGCTTTCATCAGTTTATCAGTACACAAAGTGACAGCAACATCAGAAACTATGTCACAAAAAAAAAAAACAGAAAAAAAAAAAACTTCTTTCATGGTGGGAAAAAATCACTAGACCCTAGGTAATGCCAAGTCTCATGTTGCAAGTAGTAGGGGGAGTGTAGAACTGCTAATGTTTTCTCCCATGCAGCTCCTCAGCAAATATACAGCATTTAACCAGTATATAATTAATCAATGTACTACCAAGATACTGAGCAGTGTCAGCAGGCATGGCAGAAAAGGAATGTTAGTTGCCAAGCAATATTCCCTTAATTGAATCCAGCAGTACTTCCATGTGATACAGTAGGAGTAGAAGTAATCAGGACCAGTAAAAAAAATCTAAACTGCAATTCAAGAATTCCCAAACCTCTTTAAAATAAACTTTTTGCAGATAAGCTTTAAAGCGAATATATAAAACAAAGTATAAAACATCACAAGGTAAAATGTTTTTTCAACACAAAGAAGAAACAATACCTAGTAATGAAAATGAAGTGGCTTCCATCGACAGTCATCTGCTTCCATCTTGGACAACTATCTTGTGCCATATGTGATGTAAACAGTGCTTTTGAAACAATGTTGGGTAAAGGACCAGCTGTTCTGGTTTCTGAACCATCATGGACTAGCACTAACATAAAAGAATTGCAAAGTATAGCATTTATATATATATATATATATATATATATATATATATATCTCTATATATATATACATACATATATATATATATATATATATATATATATATATATATATATATATATATATACATACACTCTGTCAAACCCATATATCCTGGAGAATCTATATTACCTGATCAAATGTTTAGGTTAGCGAATATCTAAACATTGAACTGGTAATATCAAAAAATTAAAACAGTGAATGGTCGATTTAAAGTAGGGAATGAATTCCCTCAACCACAAAAAATAAAAAATTTAAACCAAAATGAACTGGGGGGTTGCCCCCCACATGCCCCCAACTAAATATACCAACTCTGAGATCACTCTACAATGGGGAATTGGGCAAGATCTGCATAACGGCCAAGGAAATTTTTTTCCCTGCTTTAAATCGCCCGTTTGCGTTTTTTGCTTTCGCTATTACCAGATCGATGTTTAAGTATTCGCTAACCTAAACATTTGATCAGGTAATCAGAACCCAATCTGGATTAGTTTTCTTTTGTTTCCACACTTTGCCCTAAACCAGAAAGTAAGACTGGCTGAGACTATACTGGAATAACTGAATTAAACCTGGCGGGGCGGGGGGGGGGGGGTTGTCCCAGCCCCCTGAAGCCAGAAGATTCTACCGTTCTAGATATGCTGTGTAGCATTTTAGGGATTATTTCTAACCTTTTGATCCAATGATGGCCTTAACAAAAATGTTGGCTAAAAAAAAAATTCAGTCTAATTTCCTTTCAAGAAAAAAATATGATGTGTTCAAGCACATGTTCAAAAATTGACAAAATAAGATTTTCCTGGAAACTGAGATGATAAATGCTTAGAAGGATACAAAGAAGCATACTAGAAATACCAGGAAATACTGTGCCTGCCTTTAAAAAGTAATAGTCACTTCCCATGCACTCCTCTGGTGATAGATTGGGATTAAAGCGAAGGAACAAATGGCTGAAATCATATATTTAAAATTGTTGCCATTATACTTCTGCACATCATATCTCCTCACCACTACCCCATAAAGAATATGCAGAGACCTAAACTGTATTTTTTTTATATTCACCAAAAATCTTTAGAATAACAATGCTGCATCTGTAATTATTTTTTTTGCATGATATAATGTATGAAACTCATGTCTGTCATTATCTATTCACTGCAGTCCACAACAATATACCAGATAGCCACAAATCTTGTGAGTAGCACATCAAAATGAGGCAATATGAGAGATATTTAAGACCAATGCCCTTGCACAGACACACACACACACACACAAACACACACGCACGCACGCACGCATGCATGCACGCACACACACACACACACACACACACACACACACACACACACACACACACACACACACACACCCACACGCACACACACACTAATTATAACCAGTTCTACAACTATATGCTCCTCAGGTATCTCTTGCAGTCAAATAAATGTATACATAATGTTCAAAAATTGTATTACAGCTCACTAATGTCAGAACCACACAGTGCAACCCACTGCCAAACTCCATCTACCTCTCAATCTCTTAGTTCAGGAATCTGCACTTAGAAAGTTGCAACAATATCAAGCTTTACACTGTATTTTCTGAAGGATATGTGGTCTGCGACATTATTTAACAAGCGCAGTCCTTAACAGATTGTCAGAATGAAAAATGTCAGAATTTTGAAGCCCTTAGCTACTCCAGTAAATACACCATTAATTAAACAAATAAATAAAACTTGCATCACGCGCTGCTCGCTGCTTCTCCAGCCATCAAGTGAAAAGAACAGAAAGCTGACGAGTTGACCTTCAGTGGTTAGTGCAGTTAATCAATCACCTCCCTTATCAGGCATCAGAATTCTAACTAAGGAGCACCACAGTCTATTTATATTTTATCTCTTTAAGTAAAGAAATTCTGCAGTTCTTTACTTAAAAAAGCAAAATAGAGAAACAACCTGAGAACCAGTAAAACAGTTAAATGAATGACACTGTTCCACTTGTCACACTTTAAGTAGTGCTGAAGTGAAGTACTGAAAGGATGGGCTGCTTGTTTACTTGCTGTCATTATGACAAGTGATGTCTAAAATGAATAGGAATAATAAGTTAGTAATTAAGAGATATATAGTCATATTTAAGGTGAATGCTATGTAAATGAATACAAAGTATATTTAGAGAGAGGTTCCTATTAGGAATATTCTTCTTCTTTGGTAAAGCAGTGTAAAGCAATGAGGGTTTCCACCTCACAGCAAGAGGCTCTCCAGTTTGATCCTTGGCTGGGGTGCCTTCTGTGCGGAGTCTGCATGTCCTCCCTGTGGTCACATGGGTTTCCTCTGTGTGCTCCGGTTTCCTCCCACATCCCAAAGACAAGATGTAGACGGATTGGATACTCTGAATTAGCCCTAGGCGTGAGTGCGTGCGTGCATGTGTGTGCGTGCCTTCTGTGGAAGGTTGGGCGCCAGGCTGACAACTCGACACTGTAAAACTCCACTGCGAATCATGAGCAGACAGATGATCCACTGTGGTGACCCCTAACCGGGAAAAGCCAAAAGAAGAAGAAGCCAAAATTATAATAATATGTATATTATATAGCCTGCTCTCTTAATGGGATAGATGAAAACAACAGTGTAGAACTGAGGGTAGAGGATTTTTCTTCAACTGGGTCAATTTGTCCATCTGTCACATCTGTTTTCTAAATGACTTTGTACTGCCAGGAAAAGAGAGTGAATGGGAGAACAAGAAGGAAAGACACTGAGGAAACTCGGAGCTATAATATATAACATTTTCAGCTGTGAGAAACATTTCTGCAGTTTGTTCTAAGTAAGGGGATATTTGTAGCATTTCCATATTCAGGCTGTTTCAGGTTTCAACTTTCTGTTACCTAAGAAGTTCAGTTGTGAGTGTTCTGCCATTTTACACTGAGCTGATCTTAGGAAAGACACTGAAGAAACACGGAGCTATAATATATAACATTAAGTATCCTGTTTTTTGCTTATTTTGTTCTTTATTTCTTTGTTATTTATAGCACTTTGTGTACTGTGTATTTTTATAGCTAGTTTCACTGTGTGTGAGGTATTAACTGGAAATTGTCCACTTTTATTACGCATCTGTTGGGTTGTTTCTGATAACTTGTTGCAGTTAAACTCTTTTTTTCTAGAAGCTCCTTTAGCTGTTTAAAACTTTCATTTAAAGGCTCACTGCTGCTTTTCAGCTATGAGAAACATTTCTGCAGTTTGTTCTAAGTAGTGGGGATATTTGTAGCATTTCCATATTCAGGCTTGTATTTGGGCCTAGTGTTTGTGGCGGCTGTGTGTCTGAGCACATATTCAGGGACATCTTGGTTTAGCCAAAGCCATCAGACATTTCAGTGAGAGAGAATTGTTTGAGGTCATTGACTGACTGAGGTCACCTGGACTACAGCTTAGACTAAGCACCTCATTGGTTCTTTTGAGATTTCTTTCTTAAAAGCTGTCTTAGGTTTCAACTTTCTGTTACCTAGGAAGTTCAGTTGTGAGTGTTCTGCCATTTCACACTGAGCTGATCGAAGGAAAGACACTGAGGAAGCTCGGAGCTATAATATGTAACATTAAGTATCCTGTTTTTTGTTTATTTTGTTCTTTATTTCTTTGTTATTTATAACACTTTGTGTACTGTGTATTTTTCTAACTAGTTTCACTGTGTGTGAGGTATTAACTGGAAATTGTTCACTTTTAGTTGTTGGCTTTGCAGTTGCCTGCCCCTAGTGTAAATTTGATCTGGGACCCTCCTCCCAGTCTAGTGTCATTACCTCATTCTACCCAGTACAGGGAGAACATTTGACTAGCCAGTAAGCTTAGTTTCTGTTACTCCTTTCTCTCTTTCCTTTCCCTCTTTCCACACTTACACTGTATTTGTGTTTCTTCCTACTTTATTTTGCTTTTGTGTCATCTTAAAAGTACTCACTTGTATTTATTACTGCTTGGTGTAACTCATTCTAAGCCTTTTAGTTTAAGCCCTTGGGCTTCAGACCAGTTGTTTTACATTAAGAAGGTTTGTGGTCTGCACTGTAGTGGCAGAACAGGTAGCTTACATCCTTCTAAGTTGGGAACTGCTGATTGAGGGCTCAGTGTTGGTTATTCTAAAAGTGTATTAATTCTGGTTTAAGCACTTGGGCTTCAGGCCAGTTATTTTACATTAAGAGGGTTTGTGGTCTGCACTCTTGTGGGAGGAGAGGCTGGACTCTGCCCTTCTGAGCTGGGAATTTCTGGTTAAAGGCTTATAGTGCCTGCATATTTGAAATGCTTCTTACTGAAATTGGTACACCTTGTTTGTTGTAGCATAGACTAGATCCAGGCCTGCTGAATCTAGCTTTGTTTGTATAACTTGAGCACTAATCCAGGCATTCTTTAAAGTATTCAATTGTATTTATTACTGCTTGGTAGTAACTTGATTAATATGTAGCTATCATTCTAAGTCTTTTGGATTAAGCACTTGGGCTTCAGGCCAGTTGTTTTACATTAGGAAGGTTTTTGGCCTGCACTGTGGTGGCAGGACAGGTAGCTTACATACTTTTAAGTTGGGAACTGCTGATTGAAGACTCAGTGTCTGTTATTCTAAAAGTGTATTAGTTCTGGTTTAAGCACTTGGGCTTCAGGCCAGTTATTTTACATTAAGAAGGTTTGTGGTCTGCACTCTTGTGGGAGGAGAGGCTGGGCTCTGCCCTTCTGAGCTGGGAATTTCTGGTTAAAGGCTTATAGTGCCTGCATATTTGAACTATTTCTTACTGAAATTGGTACACCTTGTTTGCTGTAGCATAGACTAGATCCAGGCCTGCTGAATCTAGCTTTGTTTGTATGCTTGTTGTTCTTTATTTGCTTGTTATTTCCCTGAAATGCTAATTCCATCTAAAACGCGGCTTTTCAGCGCTTCTGTGGATCCCTAGTGATATCTGCATTGCTTACTGTACTTATTTCCTTGTTTCACTTGAAAGAAAGTAACTGTTTGTCATTTTTGCATTTAAGTTACCTGGCACTTGCTCACTAAGTCAGCACTAAACAATTAAAAGCACTACACCCTCACAAACTCCCCTTGAGTACCTTGTTCCTCATTGGCCCTTTTTTCAATTATAAAGGAATTCCCAATACTATTCTAGCATGTCCAAAGGTCAGTTATCAATCTCCTTTCTGGTCCAGCTGGTGAATCTGGGAATCTTGAGGCAATGTTACAACTGCCTCATGTACACAGACAACCTTCTCCTCCTCTCAACAAATTCCAACACATGTGAGAGATGCAACCATATAGCCAAACTGGAGGCTAAGCTCTTTCAACTCAGTACTGGCGTAACCAGTCAGGAGGATAAGGAAACCACACTCACTACAATTCCAGTCTCACATAGACCTACCACGACAGCAAACCAAACACATAAACACACAAACACATACTCAGAGGCTCTAAATAAAAATCTGCATAAGCAGCACAGACCTCCAAAGCAGACACCCAAGCAACCGCTACCCCAAAACAAAACACGTGCAACACATTGCTCACAAAGCCAGTGTGCCAAACAGTCACAGCCCTGGCTAAACAACACACCTGATACACTTGTAATAGGTGATTCTATCATCACGCACACTCACGTCCCGCTCACCAGGCTGAACAAGGAGAAGGTCACGGTGAGCTGCCTGTCAGGTGCTAGGATCCACCACATAACACAAGCACTCAGGTCACTCCAAGGCAAGTACAAATATGACTCAGTCATTGTCCATGCTGGTGTGAATGATCTGAGACGTACCTCCCTGGACTACATGAAAAGAGACATAGAGGAGCTCTCTGAGCAAGTAGCCCAGGCCGGTATGACCCTGACTTTGAGTAGCATCTTACCCTTACCAAGAATGATGCCACAATATGAAGACAAGATGATCAATTTCAACAATTGGCTTAAGTATTGGTGTCATTCAAAGGAGATCCAATGCCTGTCAGCCTGGGATGACATGCTCGACAAGCCACGATGCTTCACTAGGGACGGCTTGCACCTGTCACCCCTGGGCTTTCGGATATTGGCAAAGGCTCTTGCTACCCCCATAGTGCCTTTTTTAGGCAAGGCTCAAAATACAAACCCACCTCCATAGGTATCACAAGGGATAAGAAACTAAGAGTAATGCTACTCAACGCCAGAAGTCTAAACCTCAAGATGCATGCACTCGAAACTCTCCTTAGCATGGAGAACATCGATATCTGTACAGTAACAGAAACCTGGTTCAAGGCTCCTGAGAGCACCCCAGCACTACCAGGTTATACCTCATACCATGCTTTTCTGCCCCAAAACTTGGACGAACCACAAAAGGAGGGGGAGTATCAATATTCGTCAAAGATACCCACACCTCCAGGTTGGTGGCATAGCACGAAGCATCAGAGACTATCCATGTGCAACTAACAGTGGGTAAAACTGCCTTGCAGTTTATAGCCTGCTACAAACCACCCTCCCAAACCCAGGAACCCCACTCGGCCTTCCTGAGAACACTGGAAAATATGAAGGTATCTCCAAACACCATTATATTGGGCAACTTCAACTACCCAAACATAGACTGGGAGTATTACTCTAGCTCCAACACCCTAGCCCAAAGGTTCCTAGAATTTATAAACTCAAATTCTATGGAACAACTTGTTAACACTCCCACAAGAGGGGAAAAATACTGGACCTGATCATCACCAACATGGGGACTCTATGCTCCAGACCAGAAGTGTATCCCTTACTGGTAAGATCAGACCATAAACTAATCTCACTGGATATTCACATCCCGATCCCACCCCCTGCCCAGAAAACCACAGTGAAAAATTTCTCTAAAGCAAATTTCACACTCCTCAAAACTGAGGTGGAATCCTTCAAAGCCCCTGGGCCTGTGGAAAATACGGCCCAGACCTCAGAATCCTTTATAAATGCATTCTATGAACACCTTCAGGAATGCATGGATCATGCAATCCCAAATAAAACCAAGACCCAATCCTCCAAAGGCAGACGTCCTGTCTGATGGACCCCAGCCATAAACAAACTATACAATAGAAGGAGGAAGCTACTACATGATAGAGCAAAATCCCAAAAAGGGAAGGCATCTCTGATCAGTATTAGCAAAAAACTATGGGCACTCATAAAATCATCTAAGGCCAGCTTCGAGAGAAAAATTGCACAGAACACTAAGGATAATCAAAAGGCTGTCTTTAGTTATCTTAAGAACCTGGGTGGGAATCCCCAGATATGCTCAGAATTAGTCCAAAATGACAAAAAATACACCGAACCCACAGACATTGCCAACATCCTAGCTGACAGGTTCAGCACAAACTTCTCCCCCCCTCCCCACCAAACGGGCAAATATCTATCCCAGCAGAGTGCTGCCCCCCTGACATATCAGATGCTCAGGTAAGAGCCGCCCTCTCCAAAGCAAAAAACACAGCATCAATGGGACCAATTGGTGTCCCAGGCTGCGTCCTACATGAACTCCAAGAAGAGCTAAACCCAAACATAAAACTACTGTTCAATCTCAGCCTTACTACAGGATATGTACCCAAAGAGTGGCATACAGCAACAGTGGTCCCTCTCCACAAAGGTGGTGCCTCAATGGATCCTGGAAACTATTGCCCCATAAGCCTGACTAGCTTGGTCTGCAAAGCTATGGAAAGGATCATCATGGACCTCATAAATAAAGATATTGGGGACCTACAGACACTGGATCCTACCCAGTTCGGCTTTGTTAAGGGCGGATCCTGCCCTTTAAACCTGGTCAATTTCTTTGAAACAGTCACCAAGGCCATTGACGAGGGGAAGGTGGTCCACACAGCCTACCTGGACCTTGCAAAAGCCTTCGATACAATACCCCACTCGGGCATTATAGATAAGCTCACCAGCTTAAATATAAACCCCTATGTCACTAGATGGGTTGCAAACTGGCTCAAGGACAGAACCCACATGGTTAGAATTGCTGGAGCCATGTCAGACTCCAAACCAGTTACAAGTGGCGTCCCACAAGGCTCTGTCCTGGGACCTCTCTTGTTCGGTATATATTTCTCAGAGGTACAGGCCAACATGGAAGGACTGTAGCTGACCAAGTTCGCAGATGACTGCAAACTGGGTGCCATAATCGCCTCTCCAGCCGATACAAGCATCCTCCAAAAGGGCTTCATAGAAACAGACAACTGGTGCCAGAGCTATGGCCTCAAGCTAAATGCCAAAAAGTGTATAGTCATCCCCTTTGGCAAAAACAAAGTGCCCACAAATTACCACATAGGTGGTAATCCATTAAGTACAGAAGATGTAATTAGGGACCTGGTGACCCAAGTTGATAGCAATCTCTCATTTGACAACCACATGGCCAAAGTGGTTAGAAAAACATTTTATATAGCCCACCTAATCATGAAGGGATTCACATCTAGATCAGGGGAGGTCATCGTGCCTCTTTACTCATCCCTCATCAGGCCCATAATTGAGTACAATGCCCCTTTTGGGATGTACCTTACCAGACACCTGCAGCAACTGGAAAGACCCCAAAAGTACCTCACCAAGAGGATCAAAGGGCTCAAACAGATGCCATATGCTGCCCGGTTAAAGAAACTCCAGCTCTACTCAGTGGCATACCGCCTACTCAGAGGCGATCTGTGCCTGACGTATAAAGCCATGTCTAACCCGGAATTAATGGACATGCTGCACCTCAGAAAATCCAAATCCCATCGAGCTATGCGCTCGAGAGACTTGAACCTCAGCACTGAAATAAATAGGACATGCTGGAGGGACAAATTCATAACCCAGAGGCTCCCTTCACTCTGGAATAAAATCCCAGTCTAGGTTAGGGAGAATCCCTCATTGACTCTCTTCAAGAGGAATCTTGATGAATGGATGGGAGATCATAGGTTTACCCTGGGTATCACTTCTGTGTCACTGTTACAGTGGCACAGTATACTAACCTCAAAACAGGGCATAGCAAAATTTATTTAAAATGGGTGGCGAAAGCCAAACACACTCTGGCTAGGCTTATAAATGCCCTAGGGCAGATAGCCTTGTATGAACCTATGAACCTATGAACATTCATGCATGAGGAGAGTTGATTCTGATGGGTTACTTGCAGTGATATAAGTAATAATTAATCCCTACCTGAAAACACACTTGTAGAATTTATATTTAAAGAGAACATTCTATAAGTTTGCACCAATGTCAGCATCTGAACTGTACACCCTAGAATCCCATTGGACTGGTTTCTACCTATCAAAGCTTGTTGCTCACCCCTTGCATACCAGCACATCCTTTCCCACTGCAAACATTTATTTATTTATTTTACAGTTGTTGACCGGGCTAGTCTAGCTGGATATATGTCCATTTTCAGTAGAGGCCCGGGGAGATAAGCTCCAAAGTTAAAATGAATTTACATTAAAGAAATACATGAAAATAACAGAGTAAAAGAAAACATTATAACTGGTGACATAGTTATAAAGTGTAAAAATGCAGTAAGTAGAATATAAATGGTAAAAATATTGTTACAAGTGACATTCTTGGAGAATACTAGCATAATGCACAGTAATTGAGGATAAAGGAAAATAAGAAGAAAATAGCAGTTATGTGAGTATATCGAGTGGTATAACGTGGAAAGAATATCTATAAAAAACACATCTTAATATATACAGATAGTAAGAAGGAGAAATAGATCAGTGGATGTAAATATGAAGTAGATTTAGGGTTCTAAAGGTCTAGAATTTAGTCAGAACATAGTCATACAAGCATCATCAGCAAGTGGTCTTAACCCCCTGTTCCTCTCTAAGGTTACTGGCAAGTGTTAGTGAATCAGCCCATGCCAGAAATTTGACAAATGCTACTTTGCTTGCATTGTTTGGTCCCTGGCTATAAAAGCACCAGACAGTGATGGCATCTGCTGACTCTCAACATTTCACTCTGAAAATTTGTAGTTTCACATTTAGAGGAATTTTTCAGCTTGAAATATTCCATGCTGAACACTTGTATTCATTTACGCTCAGTCATTTTTGTAGATTCTGTCACCCACATTGCTGATACAAACAACTTCCAAACTTCTGGAAAACTCTTTCTGAGAAGCAGGGCTAGATTTAGGTAAACTGGTGGCCTAAGTAAAAAGAATGTATGGCCACCACCACTGCCCATCCTATCTTGTCCTACTAGGCCTATACAAATTAGTCTTTACTTTGTTTTCCTCCTTCTCATCACAGTTTGCCTTAGTCTTCTTTTCTTCCTGCAATTATTCATACATTTATTCAACATGTTCTATCTAAGCAAGACTGCACTTTGATAAATATGGAGAAAACAACTGCATTAGCTCAGGAATCTAGGAAGCACTATACCCCCCAGAAGACGTAGGTTTCTGGATGTTATGAGGTGTGCTTCAAACTTTTTAAAATAATCCTTTCCTCCAATGGTTGCATCAACAAAAACCATGATCAAAGAAAGAAGTTTAGTATCAGTCCGCCTTTTATTTCCTGTATCCTTTCATCTCATCTTAACTGACCAAGACTACACTGTAACAACTGTGGTGGAAGTAATTGTATTAAGCTATGAGGTTTTAGAAGCTCTTCAATGCATTTTGGAATTTTTTAAACAAAATATTTGTCCAATCACTACCTAAACAGAAGCCATGATCAAACAATGAAATTTAATAATAATCTTCAACTTTTTTGCTGCATCCTTTCAGCACATCCTAAGACTAGACTAAAATAACTGCAGTTGAAATAACTGTCCATAGTCTACACAGTTAGACCTGCAGTAGAAATAGCCGTGTTAAGTGCATTTTACAGTTTTTTAAGCACACTTTTTGTTCAGTGTGATCACTTGAATAAAATACACAATTAAAGAAAGAAATTTAGTGTTATTCCAACTTTTTTCCTGCATCTTTTCAGCAGGGCCTAACAGACTAATACTACACTGTAGGAACTGTAGTGGAAATAACTACATTAAGCCATGAGCTTTTCAGAAGCTCTTCAATGAAGTTTGGAGTTTTTTAAACAAACCTTTTTTCCCCAATGATTGTAAAACAAAAACATGATCAAAAAAAGAAAAAATGTAATATTACTATGCAACTTTTTTGCTGCATCCTTTCAGGACATCCATGCTAACCAAGACTACACTGTAATAACTGGAGGTGAAATAACTCTATTAACTTGGGCGTCTAGGGGCTTCTAGGTTCCCAGAAGACCCAAGGTTTCTAGATGCTTTCAGATGCATTTTAGAGTATTTTATATAACCTTTTCATCCAACAATGATCTGAACAAAAATTAAAAGAAGGATCTTTAGTTGTACTCTTCAACTTTGTTTTTTGTTGCATGCTTTCAACACATCTTAACTGACAAAAATTACCCTCTAATAACTAAAGTCTGAAGACTGCTAAGTACCCAGACGTTTTGGAGTTATAGATGCTTTGTAGTGCATTTTAAAGCTTTTTTTTCCAACCCTTTAGTCCAGTGATAGCCTGAAGAAAATTTATGAGAATGGAAAAGAAATTCAATTGTTTTTATTTCCTGGAAGAAATACCCAAGTTTTAATGCTCATGGCTGACTAAACATCAGCTCATAAAAATAAAACACCACAGTAGCAGGTAAAATGGAACTGCTATATTTACTTAGTGCATTTGCCCTCATAACAAGCGGGCATCTTCAATGTCAAATCCACAATGCATACCTTCCATATATATGTAACTTCTGTCAATATGCTAATTAATGCATTCCATCCATTAAATGCCTAGATAAGAAAATGCTGACAACTACTCTTCAATAAAAACTTGATAGAGCACATTTTAAAATATGTCTATAAATATATGCGTAAAAATGTAGAAAATGTCCTTAACATAAAAAATAAATTAAAAAAAATTAACCATATACCCCCAAAACAAATACAAATGTAAATCCTGTATATCAAATATCATAAACACTTTCCAATTTCTGGCCAGTTGAGGCTCTACTTATATTTGTTTAGCCTTTTCTTTCAAGATACCTGAAAATTAAATGCAGTCATTAATGCCAGGCTCACATCTTACATTAAGCCTCAATTGCCACTTTATTTCTCTCACCTTAACTTCTATCTTAGGATCACCGCCCCTTTCATTAATTTCTACTTTGTCAGTTATGAAAAATGTAAACTTTTTAAAGTTCACACATGCTTGACTATGAACATACAGAGCACTACTCGATTTGACTCTGAAGATGCCCGTTTGTTATGAGGACGAAAGTGCTAAGTCATTGTTTTAATTAATTGTTGTTCATTAATAAATATAGCGGTTCCATTTTACACACTACCGTGGTGTTTTATTTTTATTTTTAAGTCAAATTGCTGGCTCCTTGGTGGTCCAGTTTTGGTTATCAGCTCAATGAACTGGCAAACAAATGCTTGTGAGAATACATGTAATATATCTAGGAATAGTAAGTGCTTCCCTACCCCCCACCTCAAAATAGGTAGTCACTTTCTGTGCATCCTCCCCTCTGTAGTTAAATTGGGATTAAAATTAAGGCACAATATTTCAAGCTGCGGCTGACATATTTATAAACAGCATGTTTCTCCCTGCCTATCCTCAGATAACAGCCATTTTCTGTGTACTATTTTGATGTGAGACTAGGTCAAAAGTGCAAAAAAGGCAAATAGAATATATCACATTTGTTGTCAGATGCATATAAACAGTATACTTATTTACTCTCCCAAAAAATGTAGCCACATGCATATGCATCAGATGGTGAATTGTGAGGAACATAAAAGAAAGAAACAAAAAATAATGATTAACATAATGTTTCCAACTTGTTGCTTCTAGAGACAGTACAGTGCTCCTATACAAGCTGTAGTGACCATCTGTGCAACCCTCTGAAGTTTGTGAGGAAAGTTAAAGAAATAATGACCGCATTGTCCCCAGCCCAACACAAGATACAGTGATCTCTATGGTTTGGGAAGAATGTTAAAAAATAATGACAGCATCGCTAGCCCCCCACACAAGCACAGTCACATTCTGTGTACACCCTTCAGTAGAGCTTCTTTTACACTAGGTGGGGTTCAGGCTGAGGGAACTACTAAGCCCATGCTAAAATCCACTTATCCAGATTTATATTCCTAATGCCTGGGTATTCTGTGATGCATTTATCCTTGTTTTATGAGAAATTACTATTAAACTTAACAACTGACAATGGGGTCATTTACTTTAATCCAGACAACTCACAACAAGCAGTCATGGCCACTTTGTGTAAAATTCTGACTTCAGATTGTGTAAAAGAGAATGACAGTGTGATGTATTTCACCCTTGTGTCGTACAAAGTGTTGCAACTCCTTAAAATCTTACACATTGCTTCACATAATCACATTAGATTGCATAAGCAAACAGCAACAGGCAGCTTGTCATTTTCTTCCACAGAAGATAGCCATAGGAATTATAGGATCATAGGATCATAGGATCATAGGAAGTTACTAAGCTATTGGCCCTGAGGCCCTTACAAGCTTAGCCAAGAATTTAGCCCATGTTCCAACAAGTCAGCACCCGATGCCCCTGTCCAGCAGGGACACTGGTGGAATCCCAGGGGTGTATTTTTTGTTCCCCATCCAGTTATCCAGGTTGCGCTTAAAAAGCATTAATGAGGTACTCTGCTTGATGTGGAGTAGGAGTCAACTCCCCAGAAGGGGGAGTCTCTGGGACACAAATCTGTCGCACCAACAAGTCCTGTTGATTTCACAGACCAGGTTGAGGTTGCATATGCAGGGTACTCCAGTGGAGCTTGATTTGTGGATATGCAGCAGTCCCATAAAGGTGGGGTCTGAGATTGCTTTGTATGCCAGACAGACGTCACCTCTGAGAAGTCTGTAGGAGACTGAATAGTGGGACAGGGCCTTTAGCCTATCTGTGTAGGGTAGATATTTGAGGCCCTGGATTCTCTTGGTGAGGAACCTCTGTGGTCTCTCCAGTTGCTGTGTGTGCTTTGTGAGTTACATGCCAAAAGGGGCACTGTACACAATAATGAGTCTTATAAGGAAAGAATACAGGGGTGTTATGACCACCTTGTCCCTGGATGACATACCCTTACTAATGAGGTGGGCTATGTAGAAAACTTTCCTTACAACAGAGACAATATGGTGGTCAAAAGTGAATATGCTATCAACTTGGGTGCCCAAGTCCCTCGCAACTAATTGCATGCTTAGGACCTTGTTATTAATGTCATAATTTGTGGGGCTGTCAGTCTCCAGAAGGAGGATGATGATGCATGTTTTGGCATTCAGTTTGTGTCCTTGTTTCTGTTTGTGTCCATGTTTCTGGCACTAGGCTTTTGTTTAGGTGAGACCCTCTTGGAGGATGTCCACATTACTAGGGGAACTGATGACAGTGCGCAGCTTACAGTCATCTGCAAACTTAGTCAGCCATAGCCCATTGGTTTTGGCCTGTACCTCAGAAAAGAATGTCCCAAACAAGAAAGGCCATAAGACCCATCCCTGGGGTACACCACTCATTATGTGTCGACTGCTTGAGGTAGCTTCCCCTATTTTGCCTAGGTGGGTTCTATCAGTGAGCCAGTTTTCCACCCATCCTGCAATATATAGACTGA
Organism: Protopterus annectens; assembly: GCF_019279795.1. Classification (NCBI taxonomy): domain Eukaryota; kingdom Metazoa; phylum Chordata; order Ceratodontiformes; family Protopteridae; genus Protopterus; species Protopterus annectens. Next base: position 711,010,989 of record NC_056734.1, read on the forward strand.
TGCCTAGTTGAGAGAGTTTATCTATTATACCTGAGTTTATCTATTATACCTGAGTTTATCTGTTATACCTGAGTTTATCTATTATACCTGAGTTTATCTATTATACCTGAGTTTATCTGTTATACCTGAGTTTATCTGTTATACCTGAGTTTATCTGTTATACCTGAGTTTATCTGTTATACCTGAGTTTATCTGTTATACCTGAGTTTATCTATTATACCTGAGTTTATCTGTTATACCTGAGTTTATCTGTTATACCTGAGTTTATCTATTATACCTGAGTTTATCTATTATACCTGAGTTTATCTGTTATACCTGAGTTTATCTATTATACCTGAGTTTATCTATTATACCTGAGTTTATCTGTTATACCTGAGTTTATCTGTTATACCTGAGTTTATCTATTATACCTGAGTTTATCTATTATACCTGAGTTTATCTGTTATACCTGAGTTTATCTATTATACCTGAGTTTATCTATTATACCTGAGTTTATCTGTTATACCTGAGTTTATCTGTTATACCTGAGTTTATCTGTTATACCTGAGTTTATCTATTATACCTGAGTTTATCTGTTATACCTGAGTTTATCTGTTATACCTGAGTTTATCTGTTATACCTTCTGTGTGTGTGCATATCAGTTGTCTAGTTAAGTAGTCCATCTTACTTCTCACAAAAGCACACTAGTCCTTTAAAGCCAGATAGTAACTGTTTAAACTGAGCAAAGAGAAGGTCAGTTACTTTATTCCAGTCAACCCCAACTACCACCCAGCAGTTGTAGCTACAACATATGGTGGCTGTATAATATTATTTCACCTCCACAGTCCACACAAATGAATTGCCCCACATTAAAGTACTGAAATTCATGTTGTTCCACAAAATCACAAAGCCAGAAAAAATATTGCCAAAATATCTGTTTTATTATGGTTATCATTACTATAAAATCATTAATATGACTTGTGGTGCCATTCTCCTCATCCCAACTACCCACAAAGATCAGAAATCCAGAAAGAAGCATTGCCCAAAATATCTGGTTGATCATTGGCAACCTTATTATAAAAACAGCCATAGTAAGACTTATCTCATGGCATGATTCCTCTCATTCCAACTCTTCCCACAATTCACAAAGCCAGAAAAACTGCCAGAAATATCTGTTTGCTCACTGCCAGCAGCATTATTATAAACATAGTATTTTAAATGTGCTCATCTCACTGGCACCGCATCATTCCTGTGTGCCCACAATTCTGCAGAATTTCTCTTATCTAAACCCTCATCCAATGGACATTACTTCCACCACTTCTGTGTGTAAACTCCTTCAGCCACCTTTGTGCCTATATGGGAATGTGAAAGGTCTCTACTCTCATGAATGTCAAATCAAGTAGTGCACCATCCCCCTGGATTGCCCAGTGTTCTGTGGGTACATTGTCTTTTAGTAGCTGTGCTGGTTTGGAGCACACCTACAAGCATAGCACCCTATGCCATTGCCTAGATCATATATGCAACAGGCCAGCTCTGCTGACAGGAATATTTTTATGAATCATTTTGAACATCACTTAATGTGGTCTTTAATATACTGAAGCATGTTTATGTCTGTTCTCAAAAAGCAAACCTGTCTTCTTCAGCCCACCACAGGGACAATACAAATGTTTTCTGAAGGGCATTCAGGATGTGACAACCAAGATTTTCAGTTTCAGAGAAAAAAAATTGTAAATCTTTACAGAAGGCTCTGTATGTTAATATTTCTTCCAGGAACTCACATAAATATTTGTTATGCTTTGAAATTTTTCCATCTGGACATTTTAACAAAATATTCTCTTGAATTACAATTGGTTGTCCTACTGGATGTAAGAATATTTGGAGTTTACATATTTATGTTGTTTTCTCCATATAAGCGATCACACATTTGTCTGTAGATTTAAGGTTGTTTTTTAAGTGTAAATTAATATTTTTAATTTTATTAAGAATTAAGACCATACAATATTTTGAATTATCTGTTCATTTCAGATACCTTTGCTATTGTGTATCCCATTGTTCTCACAATTTTCAGATGTGTTTTGAGCAGCTATCGCATATTTATCTATAAACTGATGCATTATTTTGTCAATGAATCTTTAGGAGAAAGCCAGAGTGTGCCTTACTTACTTGGTGAACCAACTGGCAAACATGGAACATTCATTTCACCACATTCTTCTTCTGGAGATTAAAAATATTACAGATTCCTTCAGCAACATCCTAGGAACACAGAGCAAAGACATATACCGAATGAGCAATAGTTTCATTTCTGTAGCAAAACTTCTGTTCAAACAGCTGGAAAAAGAAGACACATCATCTGGAAGGTAAAAAAGATGCATGCATTATTATGGCAAGTAAATATACTACTATCTAAGTTATTAACATTCTTCATCTTACAGCTTTATGTTTATGAATAATTTTAATAAACCTGCAGAAAAGCAATTTTTATATTGAATTACAGTAAACCAGCTAGTTAAGGCTGGTTATGTAAAGCCAACAGTGTGCCTCCTAAAGCACTTTAGATTCTTACTACTTGAGGTGTGGTTAGGCACAAGGCTACTGGAAACATGTAATTTACCTCAATGTTTAATTTAAAATCTACTAAAGCATTTTGTAGAATGGTTTATTACCCTTACAAAATGCATCATCACAAGAGAAATTAGTTTCAGACACTTTGATGGAAATACCATTTTTATAAATAAAGAAAAAATGTATGCTGATTTAAATATAACTCTTAAATGAAAGTAGTCATCGATAATACACACATTGCAAACTTCAGGATGTAATAGCAAGAAAATATCCATTTGTAGTCATTAGATGGTACACATTTTCTCAGTAGTTAGGTTATGTGTGATATGAATACATTTCTCACCTGAACATTTGTGAATACAATGTCTACAAATGTTATTTTGATTATACTTTATCAATACTGCATGGCTGAAACCAAGAAATTCATGGTGAAGTCTCCAATACCATACAAATTCTTATTCATACTTGTTGCATTCCTGTTTCTTAACAGAAATTCCTTCAGAAGCCTAACCTTGTCAAGTTAACTTTGCTTTGGTTAAGGATCATATATTTTCAGATGACCACATACATACATAACTAAGATGTAATGTCTTTTCTATACATCTGGACTGTACTGGAGTGGATTGAGTCTGGATTTCTCAATCTCATTATAGCTGTTTATACTATTTATTTGTGTACAAAGCATGGCACCTTCTATTCTGTTTTTTTTTCCACATATACATTTATCACACTGAAAGTATGGAATGTTGACCATGGATCTTTTAGCTTCAACATTCTTTTTAATTGGTTTGGAAAACAGCTGATTAAAGTAATAAGCACCATTATGTCTAGGGGCACTTTGAGTTTTCCTGAGGATGGTGTATTTTGTTCACAAATGTGATAAAATACACTGGCTAGGAGCAAGCTTATTTAAAACATCTTTGTTTTATTTTTGTAAACAGTTTATTTGTGGGCAGTTGTTTCCTTGGCAGATTGTATCCACAGGTAAAGATAGATACTGACTCTGGGTAGCTGTGGCAATATATTCTGATAAGAACTGATGTTTTTTTACCACAGATATGTGATTTCAGTTATTTTTAATGGAGTGCAATTATGCAATATGACAAGGACAGAGCAATGAAGAGCTGAAACACTGGAAGGGATTATATGCATATTTTTTGGTTTGTTAGAGTAGGATTCAGAAATAATCATCAGGATGGGACAAAGTCTAGAGCAAAGCACTACATGACTTTCAGATAGAAATTGAATTCTTATCATTTGCCAGGACTATGCGCACATGAGCCAGAACAAATATCTGTGCAATTGTGTAATTTATAGCATTTTGTCAATGTCAGCTAGGCAACATTATATTTTAAAATAAGTATAAATGTCACCAAGTGACATGTAGTATACAGCCAATAGAGGATACATAGCATCAAAAGTATTCAAGAACTACACTAAATACCTGCTCAAAATGAGAAGAAGGTGAAGCCAACCAGTGCATGTATTTGGACTGCAAAGTGATCACAGTGAGCACCACTGCTGGTTAGGTAAGAGAAGTACCTACAATATATGCATAATAAATGCTGCATAACGAGCTCTGTCTCAAGTGGTTTAGCATGCATTCCATACCTCTTCAAACAGAATACCATCATCATCATCATCATCTTTCAGCTGTTCCCGTTAGAGGTCGCAACAGCGGATGATCTGTTTCCATTTCTTCCTGTCCTCTGCATCTTGCTCTGTCACACCAGCCACCTGCATGTCCTCTCTGACCACATCCATAAACCTTATCTTAGGCCTTCCTCTTTTCCTGTTACCTGATAGCTTCATTCTTAGCATCTTTTTCCAAATATACACAGCATCCCTCCTCAGCACATGTCCAGACCAATGTAATCTTGCCTCTCTGGCTTTGTCTCCAAACCTTCCAACCTGGGCTGACCCTCTAATATACTTATTCCTAATCCTGTCCACCCTCATCACACCCAGTGAAAATCTTAGCATCTTTAACTCTGCCACATCCAGCTCTAACTCTTGCCTTTTTGTCAATGACACTGTCTCCAACCCATATAACATAGCTCATCTCACTACCCACTTGTAGACCTTCCCTTTCACTGTTACTGGTGTTCGTCTGTCACAAATCACTCCTGACACTCTTCTCCAACCACTCCATCCTGCCTGTACTCTCTTTTTCACCTCTCTTCCACACTCACCATTACTCTGAACTATTGATCCCAAGTATTTAAACTCATCTACCTTCACCACCTCTACTCCCTGCATCCTCCCCATTCCTCTATCCTCCCTCTCATTCACACACATATATTCTGTCTTAGTCCTGCTGACCTTCATTCCTCTTCTCTCTAGAGCATATCTCCATCTCTCCATGGTCTCCTCCACCTTTCCCCTATTCTCACTACAGATCACAATGTCATCTGCAAACATCATAGTTCACGAGGACTCCTGTCTGATCTCGTCTGTCAACCTGTCCATCACCATTGCAAACAAGAAAGGGCTCAGAACTTATCCTTGATGTAATCACTCCTCCACCTTAAATGCAACCATCACTCCCACCGCAGACCTCACCGCTGTCACACTACCCTTCTACATATCCTGTACTACTCTTACATACTTCTTTGACACTCCTGACTTCCTCATACAATACCACAACTCCTCTCTAGGCACCCTGCCATATTCCAACAGAGTACCATAAATATTTCAAGTCTCCATTTTGGGATACAGTGTCCTATATTCAGTGGCAATATTTTTTTCCACTTCCTCATTTGCCTATTTTTTTTTTTTTTTGGTTATGTAGCTGTCTGCACTGATTAGTTTGCTGTTTAAATGAATAAGCCCATTTCCAAAGTAAAACATTTCTTGGCCAGCATAGATAAGCTGCAGGGATATCTGAGCTATACACAGTATTTGTGTTTCTGATATTACTTTATTATATCATATCACCTATCTCTCTGATTGTACAATATATATGGCAATGTTATTCTTAATGTGAAGTAATTCTGAAATTGGAGCATATGCACAATACCTTTGCCTAAGCATATTATCTTCTGTCTGGTATTATTTATGAGGCATTTTGGCCCCATCTGCATGGCTTCTAGCTGAGCATCAGCTGCACTATAGGACTGCTCCTGCAGCTCCTTTTACATTAATGTCCTCAGTAATACCTCCAGGACTGAGACTACTTCAGTGGAAGGTTAGGAAGAGAAGGTGGGGCAGAAAGGAGCAGATGACAGTGCCCTGGGTGCAGTTACTGATGTCCCTCCTTTCACCCCATAAAAAACGAAGGATAATGAATGTCTTCTTATTTAAATGAGTAAAGGGGTTGCAGTTATGATCTAAATCTATTTTCAGATTACCACAGCCCAACTCCATCCATCCATCCTCAACCCCTTTTTTCCCATTTCACACATGGAGTCAGGGTGTCACTTCAACAGTGACACCCCAAACCCATGTCCCAACTATGTCTTCCAATTTTGATCCATCTGTGATACTCCTGGCTAAAGATGTATTGAACAAAGTGTTTCTCATACTTACAAATTCTATATCACCAGCAACCCAGAATTTAATGTCAAAGCACTGTAGGCATTCTTGCTTGTTAACAACTGCCATTAAACAATACGTGATTATATTGGGATATGTTAATATGGGCTTCTCAAAATTACTGTGTTTCCAAACCAAACACAAATAGCAGAACATGATTAATGTATTTGTCTTAAAACATAATAATTTTGTTGTATTAAATACATTTTCTTTTTCCTCTCCTACAATACATCATATTATTTTCTTTAAATTCTTCATAGCCATCCTATTTTATCATCTTTCATTTTTTTAAGAATCCAGAATAAATGCAAGGATGCCAGATTTACAGTAAGATTAATTAATTAATCCAAGACGACCATCATTTTCCCTCACAGTATAATACCCCACCAGTGGATTTAATCTAGACCCCTAAGATAAAATAAAAAATCCCTAATAAATATTTTTCTTTTTCTTTACTAACTGGAAAAGAATAAACATTCACAATATATCTTAACTTATCTAATCTGTGAAAATGTAACAGATAAATCTTTTTCTTAAAAGATTAATCATTTTTTCCCCAAATAGCAATCATTTTTTATATCTGTTATTATTTGTACCCCGCATATTGTATGCATTATCCACATTACCAAAATTTTAATCTATGACATGAACCAAAGCTTTTGAAAATTAAATGTTTAAAATATTAACAATATCATCAAAATCCTTATATTTATTTCCGTTAATCTTCAAACCTTTCTTACACCCTGTTTCTCGCATCACTTTTTTATTTATCCCTACCATTAACAATAATGACCAAATCATTTGCATACAACATAGATAAAATAATTTTTACCCCACTACAAATTTGTACAACCCCTTCATACCATTTTATTGCCCCTTTTATCACATCATTCATAACAATAACAAACAAAAGTCAACATACGGGACAACACTGTTTCACCTCACCATAATTTTAACTTGATCACAAATCCACCCATTAATCAAAACACTATTGAATGACTTCTCATATGCAAATTTAATTAACTAAAATTCATGTATCCTGACTTGAAATATGATAGCAAACATTTACTCACAACAAATTATATTGTAAGTATTCTCAGTATTATAAATTATAATTTTAGCTTCTCTTCCTTAATTTATTATGCTACATACAACCTCTTTAACAGTAATCATCATTTATTTTGTCTCGCACTTTCTTCTGCTCAAATCTTTCCCTTCTTTTCTGAGCAATTTTCATCAAAACTTTATAGTCAACATTATTTTATATTTTAATATCGCTTCTATAATACTTCTTATAAACAAATTTAATAATACCCTTACACATCCCTTTGTCATTTATACCATTTCCCAACCAATAAATCAAAATAAGGGCAAAAACATTCTTTTTCCTTTAACTTTTTTTATGAAAACCATAAATTAATCAAAACCTGAAATACTTGGCTTTTTAACTTCTTTCATTACTCCATTCAGTTATTTTAAATCTATCCCTTTGACCATATGCTTACTTTCTTGTTCACTTATTGTTTAACATGCCACTCAATTTTTTTCACGATCAAGTTCTTTATGCCTATTGAAAACATATTTTATAACCTCTTCCAAAATTAATTTTAATTCATACTTCTCATCTCCACAATAAGATCTAATGCATGTCATTCTACCATTATCCTTTTAAACATTTCCATAGAAAGGTGAAACCTTTTCTGGTCTTCCTTGTAAAACAAATTTTGTCTGTATAATAACATTTTTAGTTTTGTAAGTTTTCCTAATATACTTCTCTTTTCCTTTTTATCCAGAGTTCATTATAATGATCGACATTTTTTTCAAAATCTTGTAATAAGTTATTATACCTCATTTTTTTAAATTTTTAAATATTTTTTCTATTCTCAAATATTTCTTATGCTACTTTTCCTTATATAATATCCACCATTCCTCCAAAGAACCATAAACTTTCTCATTGTACAGAAACGTCTCCATAATCTAATCAGAACAAGTTCTGTATCTTCCATTAAAAGTTTGATACCATCTTTTATATATTCCTCATCACTAACTATTCTTGAACTTATAGCATACTGATTTGTGAAAAAATCAAATCTATTACAGTCTTCTTAAATGAATCCTTTAAAAATCTAATTATTCTTTGTTTTTATGTGACCCATAACATATGTGAATTCCATCCTTTTTCCAGTTGTAACTTACTCTGTTTGATCATCTGCCTACAGGTTCTAACATCTTTCCTAAATTTTCCCATAGGATTTTCTTAAACTGCAATTGAAATGAGCCTCCCTTTTTGACTTCACAAACTTCTTGATCTCATGAAAGGTTTTCCCTTTCCTTAAGCAGTGAATATGCATATAGACTACTAACCTCAAAGTTGCTTTTCCATACCTTAAATCAAACAACACACATCTACCTGGAATAACTGCAATATAATTGAATATTTGAATACTATTCTTTTTAAATAAAAAATACAACATTAGAGCACATGGCTTTCCCAAAACTCCATCTAACTTCCTTACCCATGCAATCTTATAGGTTCATGTGTGAATACTAGGCTAGCTTCCCAGAAGGGACATTTTAAGCCTAGCCAATAACTTGAGGTCAGGAATAAATCCTGTATCATGTGTCTATAAAATAAATACCTTAGCCATTAATAAAATAAAGACCTTAGCCATTATGCTAAACTTACCCAGTTTTTTATTAATTAATCTCATAACATCTTGCAGATCAGTCACATTACAATCCTGCTTTTGATACCATTTAAATGCATGCAATCTCCTTTTCTCATGCAATAATCTTTAACATTTAAAGAATGAGCTTTAATACTATCACTTCCCTTTTGAACAATTTTTCTCTGTGAACGTTTTCTGAACTATTTTACCAGTTGGACTTTTATCTACTTTCTCTTCCTCTAACCTTTCGTTCTCTTCATCAGCACTTAGCATATCAAATTTATTTTGTACTTCCACATTATGTACTGAATCCTCACCATCATCATTCCCTTGTATCTCCTTTTCATAAAGCTCATTAATAACATTGAACTCATCCATGACAAATATAAGTACCTTTTCAACATTTTCTTCAGTTTCAACATTTTCATTTTCATTTGTATTTTCATATTTCAACCAAAATGATGCATTGCACTACATTTCCTACACATTTTTTAGAATTACCACTTCATCACGTGGTCACTAGAACCACAATGAAAACAAGTTTTGGGTTGACCTCAATATCTTAGCATTCCTTTGTTACCATTAAGTAAAATAACACTAGGTAGATAACAAATATGTCCATCTTCATGAATAACATTAACCTCCAACTCCCCATTCCCTAAATATAACATTTTTAACATCATTAGTTTATTTGCACATTCTAAGCAAAACTTCATTCATTTCTTCTACATTCATTTTATAAATTCTAAATTGTTTTCTTACTTTCTGTTAAGCATAACATTGCATCCTGTAGCCAAAAGTAGTTCCAAGGTGAACAAAATGATGTTTATATGACAAGCATCCAAAAGCATCTCAGCTAACTCAAAAGATTTGAAAGTTGTTTCACAAAATGTCTCTAGTCCAATATATGTCTAATGGAGAAACAGCTTTTCCCTATAAAAAGTATCTGCCTACAGTTTCTCTGTTCTTACTTTCAATCTGTACTACAGGCCATCGCTTAACAAATGAACTGCATTTAATACTGCACATGTTTTTATTAACTTTTGTCATTGCGACACTGCATGCATTTTTGTCATGTCCGTCTGAACCTTTTTTTTATATTTACTTCTTCAGTAATACTTTCTGGCATATCTTTCTCAGAAAACTCAAAATCATTTTCCCTACACTGGTTTGATTCATTGCTCACACTACAGGTCTGCTCCAAAGCTAGAAAATGTTCTTCCACAATCTCTGACCAAGACACAACCACATCATTCAATGGTTCTCCTTCCTTGATCATCAAACTAAGTATTTTATTATCCAAACTCCTTTCTGCAGACAGGTAACTTCCAAATGTGATAGGCCAGTCTCCACAGTATCTGTAACATCCATTTCAGCATCCCAAACATCAAAATGCTCAACCTTCCATCACAAATGCTAGCTGGAAAAGAGTAAATATTGTTTTATTATATAAATACTTTTTCATCTATCTTTCATTATTTACACATTCATTATATTTGCACTTTATATATTTTATATATTACAACAATGCACTTTACATGTTTATTTTCCTAAATACATATAAACCTGTTTCACCCCATTCTTTCCACCATAAACATTTTTTATCACATATTCCTTCCTCATCAGCTTTTCTTTTATTATACAGAAAATCTTCACATCTTCTTTTCCACAAATACCATATAGTGGTGAATAGAATTCTATCCCATTCTTCCAATTTCTTTTTCACTCACAAACTTATATTTCCCATACAACACCATGTCCATATCAAAGTTTTTAAATACTTTGCAGTTATAAACATCTTTGAATAATGTCCAAAAATCTGAATTTTTCCTGCAATCCAAAAAATGTTCTGATTTCTCTCCAGTATTATAGCTACTACCCATTCTTTGTCCTATCATTTTATATTTCATGTTACTTTTTACTAACAGTTTTTCCAATAATAAATTCCACATAAAACCACTTGCTGTAAAAAGATTCAAAGCCTTCCCACCTTTTCCTTATTGCTTTCTTGTACTCATCCCCAATTTTTCCCCAAAGATCAATATAATAATTTGTCTTCATTATTTTATGTACCCTTCTTCCCTTTTCATCTTTACTTCATTTATATAAATTTTGTATGTCTTGATTTTACTTGTGTTCCAAATCTTTTGATTCACATTTTTTTCTCTTACTCTTATCCTTCCATGTACCTTTATAGTGTTTATTTATTATTTTATTTATTTATTTTACATTTGTTTTACCATGAAGAGTCCATTTTCAGCAGATGCCCAGGGAGAAAAGCTCCATTACATAAATTGGCAATGCAGACAAGAAATAAAGTACATAGAATAGGACAATAAATTAGAGTAGCAAGCTTCATTACATACAATAGGCAAGCCATTCAAGATAAAGTACAACTCCAAGAGAATAAAAATAGGTAGCATGTGTGGACAATATGTTCGTCTTACTAAAACATTCATGGATTACATTTTTAGACTGACAATGCAGCACAGGAAATTGGGTAACATTGTTATTAAAACTGAGATTGGAAGAGCAAAGAAGAGTATTGTGTAGTTTGGTGAAAGCATCCTTTAGTGTGATTAATAGTAGATTCCTCAGCATAGTGAGAGGAGAAGGGGAGATGAGAATTTCATATAGCTGGCTGTTTATGCCTAGTTTATTAACTAAGTGACTAACTAACCTGGGTAAGAACAGGAGTATATCCATGAACTGGATAAGTGGGATTTCAGATGTTTGGCCCTTAAACAACTGTTGTGGCTTGGATTGCCCAAAATACCCTCAATCAACCAACTTTCTATGGTCCATCAAATACTTTAACAATAAAAAAAACATCTCTTTAAAACCTGCTAACTCATTACTCAAATAACTGGCACCTACATTCCACCAACAAATCATTAATCTGCATAACCAAAAGTAAAACCTCTGCTGATGATGCCATGCACTCAAATTGCATTGCAAAATGAATGCTGGAATGCATTGCATCTAAACATAAGGTCCAGAACAATTACTCCCAGCTTTAAAAAAGCTTCAAAGATCCCACTTATCCAGTTCATGGATATACTCTTGTTCTAACCCAAGCTAGTGAGTCACTTAGTCAATAAACTAGGCATATGCATTGTCTTTTTAGTTACTTTTTAACACTGAAGATACATTTATTGATACTAAGAAAACAACTCTATTTATTAAATTCAATCTCCACACACTACTTTTACATTAGAAACTATCCCTGTTTTGACTTGATGATTGATCCTTGTTCTCCACTGAAAACCAAACAAAAAGGGTCAGTAATTCCGTTTCCATACAGCTTGGAAACAGGTACACACCACCTAAAGATGCTAGCTTTCCTAAAATATATGTGTTTACAATATATATATATTTTCTTAAAGACAGCTGACACATCTTTCACCAGTCTGTCAACTTTCATATTTTTAAAACTTCTCTCCATTGCTCTATTACTAGCTGTTCCCTGCCATGCTTAACTCCTACAACATCAATTTCAGTTCTGGTAAAATAAATTCCTGACATTCTTAACACATTTCCAAACCCCTCACATTTTGACTTATTTAACTGTAGTCATACTGTACCTAAACATTGTTCTGTTTGGTCTTGGCTACTAAGACCAAATCATTGCATATGTTAACATTAATGATCTCCTCATCCCTTGCTTAACTTCCCATCTACATCATCTACATGTTTAAAACTGCATTCATTACATCAGAAACAACTGCTTGCTCAACATACAACCTTACTTTACCCCTCATCCCTGTCTTATCTTTTTTCCTACCCATCCATTCACCATCACAAATGCACAAGAGTTTTTGTAAATTGTTCTCACTATCCTTCTTATTTTTTCTCCTACCTCAGATTATTTTAAAATATTCAACATTTCCCCATGATCAATACTAACAAATGCCTTAGGCATACCACATGCTTCCTCCTCTTCCCCCCTTATCTCTACATTTGGCCTCTTCTTTAATCATTAGGATTTCATTTACTCTTTTACCTTTGACCTCATGCACCCCTTTATCCAATTCTTCTTTCATGGCAACCATCCTTATTTTCTGGAAAAATTACTAAGACTGTAGTAAACTGGAATTAACTGAAGACAACTGAAATGAGACTGGAATTAAAGTCTCTGTCTGTTACTTACCCAAACATATGCTGAGCAGGTGCCAGTCTCTCCTTTATGGGACAAGTCATTTGTACTTTTCAGAACAAATTCTGCAAACACTGTAGTTCAGTTAATAAGGCTTTATTAGATGTTAACAATATTCAGATATCTAAATACTGTCTTCAGTTCAGTCTGTAGAGATTCTAGAGTGCTTTTTAACAATAAATACATCCAAAGTTTTACCTAATATCTTCATTATAATTTTTTCAAAAATGAATTTTGCTTATTAAATATATCACCATCTTTCATTGCTATTTAGTTAAATACACACACACACACACACATATATATATATATATATATATATATATATATATATATATATATTCTTATATGGGTCCTCTTCAATTTTCCGACATTCCAGAATGCCGACAACCATATGGCCAGTACCATATGGTCAACATTCAGAATGCCGACAATGCAGAATAGTGCAGAATGGAAAGATTTCCATTCCTGCACTGTAGTGCAGTTTCAGAGTTGGTATATTAAAGTTACGTGGGGTGTGGGGTGCAGGAGGCATAGCCCTCTTGCTAACAGTTGAAAGGAAATTTTATTTTCCTTTTCTATGGACCTCTCACAATGTCGGCATTCTGAATGTCAATCATATGGTGTCGGCCATACGGTTTTCGTCATTCTGGAATGTCAGCATTGTGTAGGGGATCCATATATATATATATATATATATATATATATATATATATATATATATATGTAGCTATATATATATATATATATATATATATATATATATATATATATGGTTTACCATCAGAAGGTCTAACCTGACCCCCATCGAATGATGGGATTATTGACATACTTCCATGAAACTGGCAATGTCAAATTCTGGCATTGTCAAAATACAACTTGCCGTAAACCTCAGAACGGGCATTAACATGGGTCAAGATAGGGGCGAGATTTATACTTCAACAATGTCAGATTCAACACTGTCGCCATTCGGCCTCCAGTGGGTTCAACTTGTTATTTTCAGTTTTTTTAGTTACATAAATTTCCCATATCACAGTCCATACATTTCTGGCATCCACAACATTTTAATAGAATACATATATTGATATAATCTTAGAAAAATATCAATTCATTATCTTCTGCCTAAATTGATCTAAATTGTAAGAATAGCTTTCTTTTTGCCTGTACATTTAAATTTTGCTAAACATTGCCCTTTCAAGGATATATGTTACTTTTCCTTTAACATTCAATAACATTTTTTCCAGCTAATACAAATGTTTCAAAAGTTATTTCATGGAAAGGTTACGTTCTTATATGTAGTAATGCCTTAATATCAAATTAATTGAATCCTAAGGGCATAACTACATTGTCTAAAACACAGTATCCACTAATTGCCATTCATATTTTGTTTCCACACACAAAACAGGCCTTTTTCTCAAGTTTAAGCAGCTCCAGTCTGTCTTCTCTATACCTGCACATATTTTCATTCTGTGATCTTTCACAGAAACCTGCTACCGCTGTTGAATAAGTCTTTACTCTGAAAAAACTTCTGTCATTCTTTCTCTCTGTTTATTGCTTTCTATTCCATCTTCCTGAAGACCAACACAGAGTACACCCTTAAATTCAATTACTCCACTGGCCAGGCATGTATCTCTGTATCCACACCATCATTTATAGCACCTTTCAGTTTTTCTGTCATATCCTCACTTGCCATATATTTTGTTGATTACAAATTCCTCTGCATGACCACTGATTTCTATAGTTCTGCTTCTTCCATAATTTTTTGTAAAACACAATCATCTTGGCCCCCTGACACCATGATATGCATCTCCAAAACATTTTATTTGAATTTGTTTCCTTTTTCTCTTTCTACAGCTCATCCCCACTTACACACTTCATCTTAGATTCAGTAATCACCAGTAACAGTAAAAGCCTTGTGGAGCCACCTAGTGACCACCTCACAAAGAGTAGAGGTACTTTAATTAACACAACATAACACATTATTTGCATCTTTACAAAATATACATATTTAAAGGTACACATCTAAACATTCCTATATGCAATAATCATTATTCTTTCTTAATTGACCCTGACTCCTTCTTCCACAACCATAATCTAAACTTTTTGCAATATATCAGCCAAAATCCATTTCCCATTAAATAATTTTTCATTCAGTCTTTTTTTCCAAATGACCCATATTACGCAAAATAAATTCTCATCTTCCCTTCTCAGATATTCATTCTTCTCGGTTTTTTAATATCCATAAATAATCGTGTTCATGTCTATGCTGTTTACATTATTAATATTCTCAAGGGATTTTCTTCATACAAAGTTTACAATATTTTACATTTCAAAAATACATGCTCTATTGTCTCTTTCTCCTACAAAATAAGTACACACTTTCAACTTTATTTTTATATGGCATATTCCCCTTCAATGGTAGCCAGTAACCATAGGAAATCCTGACACTCAAACTTAGTAGAACACATTTTCCTCAATTTAATGGCTTTTATCACTTCTTCTGGTAAAATTCCAATGGATTTACATAATAATATTGTTTCATCACATTATTATACCATATCCTTCTATCCCTCTCTATATCATCAAATTTCCTTTTCCATGTAAGCATTTTTTCTTGATCATTTTTAATTCTTCATTTATATAATAGTTATAACTTTTTCCTTATTCTCATCATCTCCTAAAATTTCTAGTATTTATATTTAAGTATTTTCACAATTAATTTCTCTCTTTCTTTACCTACTTTAGTACTCTCTGCAAGTTTCCTATACAACACATATCTTTTTTCTGGGTTTTATACAGCACCCCATATGAAAGAAAATGATAATGGAGCAACTTATTTTTCCTATTTTTCTGGGACCATATACACATTTGACAAATATGCTATTTTCCCATTAAAACAAAATTTACCAGATAAACATTTTTACTTGAATGATAACCTGTACATCCATCATTTAAGACATCAAACACATAATTACTTTTTCTCACTTTTCCACTGTAGATGTATTTGATGTATGTGTTTCTTTTTTCTTCTATGTAAACTATTCAAACTTACACCAGCACTCCCCTCATCCATATGTTATTTTTAGCAACCACAACTATATCATCTGCATGTCAAAACTACTGGAATCACCATTTCCTTTTGCATCACATATCTAGCATGTTTCATTTTGTAAGCTAGTTTACTCACTATCACATTCATTACTAATTCAACCAATATCCCACTTGTGGGACATCCTTGTCTTATACCCCAGTTCATGCATGTCTCTTTACGTAGCCACCATTAATTAAAATGATAATTATATTTATTATTTTCATATGCTGGTATACACCCTCTCTTATTTTTATTATCTCTTCCATACTTTTCCATAATATCCCACAAAGCATCATGTCCTGCTATATAAAATGCCTTACTGATATTACCTATCATAAGTTTGGCATCTTCCTTTGTATTTAAATCATGCACAAATTCTTGCACTACCAATAATAATTCCTGGCATCTCTTCTCTTTTATACAATATATGCTTTCTCACTTAATGCCCTTCATTCTTCCTCCTATTCACCTCTGTATTATTCTCATAAAAATATAATCTGTATTTTATGTGATAGGGCTCCAATTTTTTTACTTTATTCTTTTATCTTTCTTCCATATAAATGGTAATATCCCACTACATAACTTCTTTCAA
This sequence comes from Protopterus annectens, assembly GCF_019279795.1. NCBI lineage: Eukaryota > Metazoa > Chordata > Ceratodontiformes > Protopteridae > Protopterus > Protopterus annectens. The sequence goes on from NC_056734.1 coordinate 711,027,572, forward strand.
CCATTCATTCAAAATGCTTACAGGACACCCTGTTTGCTAATCCATTATTTTCTTTTACATTTCATATCCTCACCTGGATCTGATACTGAATCAGCATGTATTTTCCTAAATACTGCATGCAGTTCACCAGTAGTAATTTCTGTTTCAAATGCTTCCTTAACTCATTCTTGAATTTGTTTTACTTCGTTTTTCCTTCAATGCTCTCTTATTTTATTTCTTTTTGCACCTATAAATATAGTCTACATGCTGTACTAAAATACTCATAATTTGTTCTTGTGTTTTTTTTTACCTTTCATTTTACATTTTGCATTTCTCTCATTATACCAATATCTTCCTTTAATATTTTGTCCAAATATGCAGACTCCACTTCCCTTCTATCTTGTAAATAATATATCTGCTTAAACAGTAATGTCTTTCTTTTAATTTCTTTTATGTTACCCTTTTTCTAATCCAGTGTTCTATGGCAGTCATCTTTAAATTCTCTAATATATTTTTATACATCTTTCCATACTTCATCTCTTCCTTTCATACACCATCTTACCACTGGAAAAAAAAACATATTTTATACTTTTTTTTTTAATTGAATCCCCCATTTACACCAGTTTTTTTGTAAAAAAAAAAAAAAAATTAAAACTTTATGATTATATCATCCCATCGATATTGCAATGCTTCCCACTCTCTAAATGTATCTAATACTTTTTTATTTATTTTTTATTCCCTTTCATATTTTACTATATTCCTTTTCTTTCATCACCTCCATTGATATTACTAAATGGTCCAAAACACCTGTCTCTACTATGTCATTATCTGCTATATCCAAATCTTCCGATAGTAAAAAATAATACATTTCGGATCTAATTGCCCCTTTTCTAAATGTATCTTGACTTTTATTCCACACAGTTAAATTACCACATTTTATCACTTCTTGTATGTTTTAACATATTTCATTTTATTTTACATTTTCCCCATAAAACACAATTAAAATCCTCTGAAATTATAATTTTCATCTTAACCACCCATAATCTAATATTTGAGGAAACAGATTCACTCTTTCATTGCCATTTGTATAAAAATTCTATATATTCTCTCCATCTCACATCCACAGTACTTAACCCTACCATCCTTACCAACATTCCATCTAATATTTTTTACTTCTTTTTATACAATACATCCCCTCCAGGGCAAAATTAAATTCCTAAATTTCATATTATATTTCCACCCCACAATTTTCCTGTTTACAGTCTTTCTTCACTTTTCAGGAATATTTTATCCTTTAACAGAATAACATCCACATCATTCTGGTATCGCTATTCTCTTAGAATATTAAAAATACTATTAATATTTACTGAGAGTACTCTAAAAGTATTCCTTTTTCTTCTTTGTAAGTTTTTAAGGGAAGTACTTTAAATGTTCATTTACTTATTATTTTCAATTCTTTCAGCAATTGAATATTTATCTGAGTTTATGTATAAATATTTCTTGAGCCTCAGAATCAGATTTGTCATGGTTTTCATTAAATGAAACACATCTAAAACTACCCCTTACCTTTCTTTTCAGTCTTTTGTGATGTATTTTGAAATTTTCTTTTCCTTGTCCTTACCATAGAACCTATCAAATTTTTTTTCCTAACATCTTTTATACTCCCTTTGGAAACATCTGATTTATCACTTTCAATTTATTCTTCATGTTTAACACTCTGATTACAGTTACCTCCATTCTCCTGAAATATTACATTTATGTCTATCTTTTATTACTTTTCCCTCTTTTTATTACCTTTCTTTTTCACATTTCCCCTACTTCCTCATTACTTTCAGACAATACACCAGATTCCTCTTCATCCTGCTCAACATTATATTGCTTATTCTTTTTACAATCACACCAACCATGGCATCCACTTTAATATTCTACATATGACCTATTTCCCTGCATCGATTACATCTTATTTTTGTACACTCCTTTATCTGATGATTGAAATCCCCATGTCCTATAAACCTAACTTTTCCTCTGTTACTGTCTACATATATGACACGTGGTAAATGTTTTATCACATCTTTTTTATATTTTAAAATAACACCTACTTCTCGCCCTCATTCCAAATAATTTCTTATATTTAACTTTCACAGTACCAGAAACTGAATAATGCATAAATGAAAAATAAGTTTACATCTTTTAACTCAATTTCATCAGTATGAAATTGCACAGACACATTTTTTTAATTGAGTCCCTTGCCTGGAAAAAATGCATTCATGCCATGTGTAGCAGTCCTTTTTTCACAGTTAAACAAAAAACTTTTCATTAAATCTTTGTCTCAAATGTTAAGTCCCAAAAATGTATTTTTTTCCAAATGAATCAAGGATATAATACATTCTGCTTCAAATCCCAATGGTAAAACTAAATTATCCCATACAAAATATACATCTGTTATTTTTTCTTTCTTATTTATTATCTGAACAACAGACATTTTTAATTTTTAATAAGGTTTAGACTACATTTTGTTCTTCCATCTGCATCAGAATACAATTTTCCAGATTGTATATCAAGTGTAACCTTATATCTCTTCAACTCGCAATGCATTTTCTTTCTGCCCAACTCATTATCCATTCTGAAAACTTTTTCTATCATATCCAACCACAAAATCTCAGATTCTCTAGGAACACCTGTGTTGAATAAACCAACCAGCTTTTCCTCAAACATAAATACCACCTTGAGTTTATCCTGAAAAGTGGCCACTAGCCTAGTGGGACTAACCTGGCCAACAAAGGATATATATATATATAGATAGATATATAGATAGATAGATAGATAGACAGATAGATAAGTAAATAAATAAATAATATACTGCATGCCTCCTTACATTGTTCTGAGAGGTTGGTAGTATGAAGACTATTAGAGCTTTTAACATAAAAGGTACACATGTATGAGGGGGCTCATGAATGTACTGTAGTTTGCAGAGCACTACAATTCTTTGTGATCCTATAGTTTCTGATCTTTTTTTCTTTTCATTCTCTGTATATTTAATTACTATTCTACACTGCAGCAGCTAGAGGTTCATAGACTACAAAGAGTTGCAGGGGGCAGAGATAAGAGATTTACAGATTTCATAACTGTGAACTAATATCATTCCTATTCTCCACAATCTCTCTCTATTAGGTTTATTCTCATTACTGAGCATTATGTTTCATTGATGAGTTTTATAGAACAGTACTTGAAAATAAGGACACAAGAATTATATTGCATTTCCCATCTCAGCAACACGGATGACTGCTTTATATGACATTTTTGTTTTGCCCCCAAGCTTCAGACCTAAATCTTATGTCTGTGTGCAGACAAGAAATAATCTATATTTTTCTTAGCTGCTCTATAGTATCTGTGCACCTAAAGTGATCAGATCAAGTTTGGGCACAGTGCTTTTCTGAGAATAATCTAGATAAAAGAACAAGAGAACCCACCTAACTCCTCCAGTGGACCACAGTGGCTAGAAACTACTTTTGCAGTTTGAAGCAGCAATAATTTCTGAAAAACTGGAAACTCTCAAAGGCACCAAACCTAGGATAAAAAAAATACTTTAATGGCTTTAATAAAGCTAAGATTTTTTTTCTTCCATGCAAAGACTTATTCAGAGATAAAAGTACCACCAAATACCACTCATTAAATAATCATCAGTATACAGCTTTAATCAAAAACTATTCACTGTTCCAAGATGATAAAATACTGCTAATTTATGAATGTATATTAATAAATATATTTATGATTAATCTGTTATAATTAATTATTAATTATTATTTATTATTGTGTATTTGTATTTATTAATATATACTTGGCATCATTTACTCCCTGCCGCCTGTTTTATATAGGTAAAATGATGAGGCCATTAAAACAGCACATTTATGAACATGTATGAAATTAAATAAAAATAACCAACCAATGCACTGTTTAAGCATACACTCCAATGCCAAAGTTTTAAAAGATTTTTGTTTTTCATTATTGATAGAGTTAATACTGCAAAACAGGGAGGTAATAGCGAATTATTACTTGAACAGAAAGAGATGAGGTACAAATACATTTAAATGGCACAATAAAACCAGGGCTAAATGATATGTTGTCTTTTTATTATATTATTAAACACAAGGCTGCTATGTTGAATTAATGCATATTTTTTCTACAATTGTTTTATTTCTATTAATAATTTGTTATATATTTAGGTATATATTATTTTAAAGTAATGTTTATACTAAATATAATAGAGTGAATTTTAGATATATGTAACTTTAAGTTATAATAGTACACTTAATTAATGATGTTTTTTAATTGATTATAGATGTATATTGAGGATTATTTAATGAGTGATATTTGGTGGTGATTTTAACTCTCAAGAAGTCTTCACATGGAAGAGAAAAGTGCTTAGATCCATTAAAGTGTCATTATTTTTATGTTATATTTGGTGTCTTTGAGAGTTTCCAGTTTTTCAGCAATTATTGCTCCTTCAAATTGTAAAAGTGCTTTCTAGCCACTGTGGTCTGCTGTAGCAGTTTGGTGGGTTCTGCTGTTCTGTTTCCTTAAGGAGTTTGCAACTCTTGTGAGGTTAATAATATAGTTAATAATTTAGTCTGAAGACCATTTACTTTGCTTTGTTCCCCTATTCCAGAAGTGGTGCAAACTTTAGTAAGGTTGTAAGGGGGCAAATCTCACAAAGGAGTCAGGTGCAGTATACCCTATAAAACTCAAGGATGCCCTCAACAAAAAGGAACAACCCTTATGTTTATTGCTGCTGATTATAGTGTAGGTCCACAGTTTTAAATAGTGATGTATACATAAGTGGTTGTGCAGATAGAGTGCAATTCTTATTACCTCTTGACATTTGAAAACAACAAAATTGCTTGGTGCTACGACTACTCTGCTTAGATACCCACTTCTCTAAAATCAAGGCCAACATCAAGGGCTTCTGACTGACCAGGTTTGCAGATGCTTGCATCCTAGGCACAGTCATGGAGTCTCACAATGATGTTAATACCCTCCAGAAGGGCCTGACACAAACCAATAACTGGTGTTAAGAGTCATGGTCTAAAACTCAGTGCCAAAATATATAGTAGTAGTATCCTTTGGGAAGATGCCTACCCCTGGAAACTACCACATTCATAATACACCCCTAAGATTAGACCTAGTGGTCATGAATTTAGGAACACCTTTAGGCAGTAACCTGTCCTTTGACCATCATGTGTCTACTGTAGTAAGGAAATAATTCTATGTTGTGCAGATTATGAGCAAGGGTATGGCATCTAGGTCCAAGGATGTCTTTGTTCTGCTACACTCAGCAGACATTATAAGATACCCCCTTCAGTATATACCTGACCAGTCATATGCACAACTGGAGCTTCCACTGAAAGAATACAAGTATACCGGAATCTATGCCCAGCCTAAAAACATCCTCTGATCCCATTTTGATTGACCTGTTGCACATCAGCAAAACAATTGTCATTAGAAGTACCTAATCTAGGGACTAATCTATTTGTGCAAACTTGGTGCACATACATGGTGCATAGGCTAATGCCTGTTTTTTGTTTTTCCCTAGTTAGATGGGAAGTGGTATTTGCAATACAATATAAATGCTACCTGTTTCTTGTGGATACTTCTCTGCATGGACCAAAGCTATTCAACTTCTGAGGAACTGTGAACTAATTTTCCTGACAGTTCATGTTAGTCTGTACTGGCCTCTGGGAAATTAAAGATGCAAAATTAGGAGTAAACTATAATTATTACTTGCACCACTTTGAATTACTGATGATACTGGATATACTCTATTCAAGTCAGTTATGAAAGTAAACCCAGAAGTCCTTTTCAGCAAAGGAATCTGATGAGAAGTATGGTGTAGTCATCAGCAAAAGGAGTAATTCCAGGCATGACACTAGTGATGGGGAAAGAAGGTGTGATAGAGTTTTGAGGTACTGGTATATATTCCTAGAGATATCAAAAGTATTGATTTGGCATTAAGTATTTTGATGCATGCTTACCGAATAAAGTTGTACAGGAATGCAAGAAAGATAATGTTTAGTTGCAGAACTTAGCCGTGTTCTGATAGCTGTATCTTTTTACCTTTTGTGACATCAGTGTTTATTCATTGGCCACTAATTTATTTATTGGTGGATATAAACCATGCATATTACCTTTAGTAAACATGGAACATGAAGTTTTAACATACGTATGTCCTAATGCTAGAAATAATTTTAAGATGACTATTTAAAGGCAACATATATATCAATAAAGCCTCCCTGCCTTCAGAGGCTCCCCACACTTTAATTCCATAGTATTGAAGCCTTCTCTTCATACTCAGTATAATGTGCTAACATGCATTGTTCAATAACACCTGCAGATTGTACTGCCCGTGCTATGTTAACTGTGTATTACACTGCTGTAAATGGAAGATCTGTATTTATAGGTTTATAGGTTCATAGGTTCATAGGTTGGTACTAGGCTATCGGCGTTAGGGCCTATACAAGCCTAGCCTTAGCAATTCCCTGGCTATTTCTTCCCACATTATTTACCTCCCTGGCCCCTGTCTAGCAGGGTGACTGACGTGATCCCTGGGGTGAATTTCCTTTCTCCCATCCAATCATCAAGGTTCCTTTTGAAGAGGGCCAAAGAGGTGCTCTGCTTGACATGCATGGGCAGTCTATTCCAGTGTCTGGGGAATCTCTGGGTCAGGAACCTATCCCTCCAGCATGATTTGTTTATTGTGATGACAAGGTTTAGATCCCTGGAGCATGTGGCTCTGAGGGATTGGGATTTCTCTAAGTGTAGCATGTCCAACAGCTCTGGGTTTGACATGGCCTTGTATGTTAAGCAGAGATCGCCTCAGAGTAAACAATATGCAACAGAGTATAGCTGGAGTTTTTAAAGGTGGTCAGCATAGGGCATCTGCTTTAGGCCTGTGATTCTTTTAGTGAGGTATTTCTGCGACCTTTCCAGTTGTTGCAGATATCTTGAGAGGTACATACCAAATGGGGCGCTGTTTTCTATAATGGGTCTAATGTGAGATGAGTGCACTGGGACAATGACCTCCTTTTTTCTGGATGAAAAGCCCTTAGTGATAAGGTGTGGTACATAGAAGGATTTCCCGACTGTTGTGGCGATGTGGTTATTGAAGGTGAGACCACTGTCCACCTGTGTCCCTAAGTCTGTTATCACACTTTCGGTGTTTAGTGTACTGCCACCTATGTGGTAATTCACGGGTACATATTTTTTCCCAAAGGGGATAACTATACATTTCTTGGCATTGAGCTTGAGCCCATGGCTCTGGCACCAAGCATCTGTTTCTGTAAGGCCCTTTTGTAGAGTATTGACATAATTTGGGGATTCAATAATGGCTCCCAGTTTGCAGTCATCTGCGAACTTTGTTAGCCAGAGTCCCTTAGTATTGGTCTGTACTTCAGAGAAGTAGATGCCAAACAAGAGAGGCCCCAGGACTGAACCCTGAGGTACTACACTTGTCACTTGTCTGGAGCTGGATTTGGAGTCAGCTACTTTTACAGTGCGGGTTCATTCAGTAAGGCAGTTGGCAACCCATTGAGTGACGTAGGGATTAATGCCCAGCCTAGTAAGTTTATCTATGATTCCATAGTGGGGGATGGTGTCAAAGGCCTTGACGAGGTCCAGATAGGCTCTGGAGACTGATTCGAAGAAGTCAATCAGGTTCAGGAGACAAGATCGGCCCTTCATGAACCCAAACTGGGAGGAGTCCAGTGTTTTAAGGTTGCCAATGTCTTTGCTTATAAGGGCGGCCATGGTGGTGCAGTGGTTAGCATTGCCGCCTCACAGCAAGAGGTTCTCCAGTTCAATCCCTGGCTGGGGTGCCTTCTGTGCAGAGTCTGCATGTCCTCCCTGTGGTCACATGGATTTCCTCTGGATGCTCCGGTTTCCTCCCACATCCCAAAGACATGCTGTAGATGGATTGGACACTCTAACTTGGCCCTAGGTGTGAGTGTGTGTGTGTGCCTTCTGTGGAAGGTTGGGTGCCGGGCTGGCAACTCGACACCGTAAAACTCCACTGCCAATCATGAGCAGACAAGGTGATCAGCTGTGGTGACCCCTAACCGGGAAAAAGCCGAAAGAAGAAGAAGAATGTCTTTGTTTATAAGTTCCATGATAATACATTCCATGGCCGTGCAGATCAAGCTCGTCAGACTGATGGGGCGGTAGTTCCCCCCTTGTGGAGTGGGATAACTATAGCTGTGCGCTACTCAGTGGGCATGAAGCCTGAGGTGAGGGTATGATTAAACATGACACTTAGGTGAGGTGACTGTTCATTTTGTAGTTCATGTAGTACACAGCCCGGGATGTCATCTGATTCCATGGATGCTGTATTCTTAGCTTTGGAGAGTGCGTTTTTTACCTGTGTGGCCATTATTACCAGAATTTGGCAATCTTCCGGTATTGAGATGGGCCATTTAGGGGGTGAGAGGGGGGTGAAGTTGGCACTGAATCGATCTGCCAGAATACTGTCAATATCCTTTGGATCAATATATTTAATGCCATTCTGTTGTAGCTCAGAGCAGATCTGAGTATTGCCATTTAGATTCTTGACATACTTATAGAATGCCTTGTGGTTGTCTTTGGAATCTTTGGCAATTTTATTTTTGTAACTAGCTTTGGAGGATTTTATGAGGGATCTCAGCTTCTTACTGAGGCTGTTAAGGGAGTTTTTTGCATCCTGTGATTTTCCTCTTTTCTGCAACAGTTTCTTCCTTTTGTTGTAAAGTTTGTTTATGGCAGTGGACCACCAGATTGGCTTCCTTTTTTTGGAGGAGAGCATCGTGGTTCTATTTGAGATGGCTCGATTCATGCATGAGTGGATGTGCTCATTCAGTGCCTTAGTGTAGGACTCAGCAGTCGAACTTTCAGTTCCCATCTGCATGGGTGTCATAAAGTTTGTAACTTCTGACTTGAGTAGCATGAAGTTGGCTTTGGAGACGTTTTAAATGGAGGTTTTCTTACTGGGGGATAGGGGTGGGATGTGGATGTTAAGGGTGATTAGCTTATGGTCTGACCTGACCAATGAGGGGGTGACCGTAGGTGTGGAGCATCGATTTCTCATGTTGGTAATGACCAGGTCTAGGATATTGGAGCCCCTGGTGGGACTATGGATTAGTTGATCCAGGGCATTGGAGTTTATGAATTCCAAGAACCATTGGGCAAAGGTGTTGGTACACAAGTAGTTTTCACAGTTAATGGCAGGGTAGTTGAAATCACCCAGTATTAGGTTGTTTGGTTGTATATTAATATTTTCCAGTATGTTTAGAAAGGTGTAGTGAGAATCTTAGGGCATGGTGGGGGATCTGTAGCAAGCTACAATTTGGATTGCAGTCTTACCTAGTGTTAGTTGCACGTGGAGAATTTCAGACACATTGTGTTGGGCAACTAACCTGGTGGTGTGAATATCCTTGGTGACTATGGACACTCCTCCACCTTTAGTGTTTCGATCCTGGTTTGGTGGCCAAAAAGTGTGGTAAGAGTTGTGGCCTGGTATTGCAGGGGTGCTCTCTGGAGCCTTGAACCAGGTCTCAGTTACTGCACAGATATCAATGTTCTACATTTTTAGGAGTGCCTTGAGAAAGTGCATTTTGAGGTTTAGACTTCTAGCATTGAGTAACATTACCTTCAGATTTTGCATGCTTGTACCTGTTACGGTGGTGGTTTTGTCCTTTGAACTTTCCCTAAAAAAGGCACTATAGGGGTGGCAAGATCCTTTGCTAGTAACCTGAATCCCAGGGGCGACAGGTGCAGATCATCTCTGGCAAAGCATCGTGGTCTGTCAATCATGTCATCCCAGGCAGACAGATACCAGATCCCCTTTGAATGACACCAGAAGCTTAGCCAATTGTTAAAGTCAATCATTTTGTCCTTATATTGTGGTATCATTCTGGGCAAAGGCAGAATGCTACTCAGGGCTAGGGTCATACCTGCCTGGGCCACATGATCTGAGAGCTCTTCCATGTCTCTTTTCATGTAGTCCCAGGAGGTACGTCTCAAGTCATTCACTCCAAGATGGACAATGACAGAGTCATATTTGTACTTGTTGTGGAGTGACTTGAGTACATGAGTTATGTGGAAGATCCTGGCACCCGACAGACAGCTCACTGTAATTTTCTCCTTGTTCAGCCTGGTGAGTGGGACATCAGTGTGCCTGACTATAGAGTCCCCTATGACTAAAGTGTTAGGTACGTTGTCTTGCCTTAGGGGCTGTTGCTGGGTGGCACACTGGTGTTGTGAACAATGTGACACTTTGGTTGTGATTGGTGTTTGTTTGCATTTCAGCTTTGGAGGTCCTTGTTGCTTGGGCAGGTTACAGTTAAGGTCCTCCGCATATGTGGATTTAGTGTTGCTATGTGTGGATGTTGGTGTTATGAGTTTAGAAGGGCTATGTGTTGCTTGAGGTGTAGTGCGGGTGTTAACTTTCTCCTCTTGACTGTCTAGCCTAATCTTGGGTGGAGAGAGCTTTGCTTCCAGTTTGGCTATGTAAGTGCATCTCCCACAGGTTGTAGTGTTGGGTGGTGAGGGGAGATGGCTGTCTGTGTACATGAGGCAATTGCTGCATTGCCCCAGTATGCCCAGATTCACGAGGTGGACAGGAGAAATCAATGGAAGCTGACCCTTTGACATGCCTGTTTTGGTGCTTTTTTTTGAAAAATACAGGAGCTGTTTTCCCTTACCTTAGCAAGGTACTTTGCATTTATAGGCTGTTTAGTGCCTATGATTAATTTCTCCTTATTAATAAGGAGAGTTGAGTGCTTGTATCAGTTTAAGGCTTCCTAATACTTTCCAGCAGGTATTAGAGCATGTGCTAGTCACAGGGATGCTTAAAGGTAAGATGAAAAAAAAAATGGTTTATCCTAAACACTGCAGTGTTCACTAGAGAAGTTAGATGTGAAAGTAGGTAACTTAAGTTTTACCTGTCTAAAAGTTAAGTTTTAGTGGAGAGTCACTATTTTTAAAACAGCAAGATAGATTGAAAGGGGGTGATCACTTTTGCATTTCGGTAATGTAGAATACAGTAGAATGGCCAATAAATTTAAATAGTTGAAGGGGGGTGATTTCACAAAATGATAATTTTGTACTTACTCACACAAGCCAGTGAAATCAGAGAGGAAATGAGATATATGGTCAAATTAACATAAGAGGCAGGCAACTAGAAAGACAGTGGTATTTAAGAACACGACAGTGACAAGGTGAGGAGGTGGGGAAAAATTTCTGCCTGACTCACAAGAGACAGAGCTGTGGGGTCTTTTGATGTTTTAATATGCAGTTAAAAGCAGAACACAAGCAAAACACAAGGTAATCACAGCACTCTAAATATAAAAAGGCAATAAGCTAATACAAAATACAACAAATAAAAAGGAAACCAACCTTTCCCTCACAGCAAAGTGTAGCAGAGTCAGGGTGAGCCTTTCCAATAAAGCTCTGAAATGTTTTATTTTACCCGTTTAAATAGAAGGTTTAGTTCCTAGCTCCACCCCCTTGTGTTATCAAACATAATACATTTACTATACAATAAGTAGTGGTGTAGCAAGGTGTTGGTTGCCACAGTCGTCCAACCCCTAATGCCCTTTAATGCACACCGACATTTAAAAGCCAGTATTGAATTTGAGGTCAAACATGAGAGCTGTATTACTCCATGTGTGGTTGAAACTGCAGCAACTGCTTGCTATAGCATAAAAATAAAATAAAATTGCTCACGGTATAAACTGTAACAACTAACTGCTTCCTACATTTGTAGCAAGCAATTTGCTACACTTTAAAAGAAATAAAGATTTTGGAAGGAGGGTCAAGATGCAGAAATGGACCTGACTGGCTGGGTCAGGAGGAAGGGGGGATGGGTTGTGCACCCAACCACCTGGCTGGTGTGCCAGTAGAAGGAGTGGGCTTGCTCTTCAATTTAAGAGTTGGGATCAAGGAAGAAGGCGTTCGGAATGGCTGCTGTGTCTGCAGGAATCTGGAGGAATCTGGCCTGTAGTTTTGCAGACTGAAATAGCTAAGCATTTGACCATGAATACTAGTCCCTATGATTATATGTGTACTTTGTAGCTTTCATAAACAGTTAATGCATTTTGGCCTGGGTCATATGAGTAAAAGGTCCTAGGCCAATATGCTTACCCAGTCAACAAATATTTAAATAAATATCCATTACTTCAAGAGACTGACAACCCACTGAACACAACTATGCACAGATAGTAGAAAAGAAGATTTCTATTTTTTTTTTTTTTTGCTGTAATCATAATATGTATATGACAGAAAAGTTGTACTATGTAAGTGTAATCAACTGTTAGACCATGAGAGAAAGCTAGTAGAAAAACACTACAATGTTTGCAGATAATAACTCTGCAATTACAAAAATATGCCACAGGAAGCAGTTGCCTGTAAGAAGTTCTTCTAAGGAGTGCTCATCTAAGAAGGTAAATACTGCTTACAAAGCTAATTCTTTGAGTGAGAAAAATGATGCACAGGTCCATATGGTGACTAAAAATGTATCTGTCAGTTATTAATAAATATTTTTTGTAGCAAGTGTAGCTTTTAGGTGGCACTCAGTTTTCAAGGATAATGTTTATTTTACATCTTGCGGTACACAATCCAGAAAACAGTGCCCACAGCAAGTTGCTGATTATGAACATTGCAGAAATGAAATTACACAAAGGGACAGGATGTTTTAATGGTGAAAATCTAATTTCTGACTAAATAAAGATAGCAGTAAACTGTACTCAAGCTTTTGCAGACTTCTTCCTAGGTTGGTGAAGTATGAAAGATACCATTATCCATATAGGCATTACTCTACAGGCCTGTAGCAGACAATGAAATTGAAAGGAATTTCCATTCTGGTTTTATTGCCATTGAGCATCAGTTACCAGTTTCTCATCTTGCATCTCCATGGTTTTTCTGATTTGGTTCTACCTCTCCCCCTGAATGTCACCCTCTCTTTGCTTCCCTTTGTGTAGACTGAAGCAATGTATTCACTAAATAACTCTTTTTTTCCAGTCATCTGCGATCTCCCTACTGTCTTTGCTCAGTCTGGTCAGTTCTATCCCACCATTCATTAATTCCATTGTGAACATAAAAGTGCCCCTGGTTCCCTTCTCACTCCATTCTACTTATATGGTCTAAACTTTAATTATTATCACTGTTACCATTTCTGTTGTGCTTTTTATTTTTTTTGCTGGCCTCCTTCTACAATGCCTCTTCTATATCTTGTAGGCCCTACCTTTAGCCCAATTTGGTCGCTTCACGTTCTTATGTATATATTTATGTATGTATGTATGCTCATTGGCCTTCTTGTCTTTTTTGTCCATTCCTCATCACACCCCATTCCATAACTCTTCGGTATCCCATCCCTCACCCACTCCTACAGAATGACTTTTGAGTACCCCATCTTTCACCCATTCCTACAGAATTTTACTCTATCTGTTCACTCCTATTGTCCTAACTCAACTTTGACCACCATACCAATGCAGAATTATGCACTTTTCTAAAATCCCACATCATTGCCTTAGTCATGCTAGTTTTATACACGACTCCACTCAAACCCACAAAGTAGCATGTCATTGTTGGCTACTTGTGCCTTAACTTGATTGCATATGAAACCTTTTGCATTGATTAGCACTACGTACAGAATTCTGTCCTTCTTAGTACAGGCCTGCACCAGCTAACTTATATATTAATAATCAGAGACTGAAGTCAACTCCCAATCCTTATCTACCCCAGTTTGCTCCTATCAGATTCAAATCCCGCATTTGTATTACCCCGTCCTCCTACCCTTCAACTTAATTCTCTCACTGGGTCTTTCATTCTCCCCTCTTGTTGTATCTGTAGAGTGATACACTGTGTCAGTCTTCTAGCCCTCTTCCTTTTTTACTGACCACATATCTGATGACATCCTTTTTGTAGATTGCTCTTCCATTCCAATCCCTCCCTTATCTGTCATTCCTGATTAGCTTATATCAAGGCATCTCCGTACCCCACCCCCTCTTGTCTGTGGCATATGCTGTTGTGATTGCTGTCTCTACAATCTCCTTCTGCAGCACTGCTTGCAGTTTCCCAGTTTTCTAACAAAACCTTGTGCGTCGCAGAGTAAGACGCAGTTATGACATGAGCCACCTTTATTTGTGCCAACACTATGTACTGTATCTTTTTATGTAATGTTCACTGCCAATGGCTATTTTCTATATTTCTTTATGCAGAGGGCAGTGCCAGCACTATATTCTGTATCTCTGTATGTAGAGTGCCCTGCCAATGCTGTGTTCTATATCTTTGTATGGAGTGTGCAGTGCCAATGTTATGTTCTGTATCTCTGTATGTAAAGTGCAGTGCCAACACTATGTTCTGTATCTCTGTATGTATAGTGCAGTGCCAACATTATGTTCTGTAACTCTGTATGTAGTGTGTAGTGCCATCACTATGTTATGTGTCTCTGTATGTAGAGTACAGTGCCAGTGCTATGTTCTGTATCTCTTTATGTATTGTGCAGTGTCGTGCAAGTGTGGTTTGTGGTCCTTCTCCTTCTGCAACTACATCTACTTTTCCCTGAGGTGGATGAGTTTACTTTGGACATTGCACTCCTGTCTCCATTTTCCTGCTCTGCCAAGTCAGTAGACGAGCCCAGTTATCTTGGACATAGTCATGTTTTTTTCCTCAAAAAAACACACAACTGACAACTGCATCATTTAGTTTTAGTTATGTTTTTTCTGTCTTCCTCCTGTGCTTCCTTGTGTTTCCTAAGTTCTGCATAATTTGCTCTAACACTTTATGCTACCTCATTTGTGGAGAACATATTTTTTTCCCATAAGTTCATAGGCATATATTAGGCTATCTAACACGAGGGCCTTATAAGCCTCGCCATTCCATAGGTTTGTTGACAACACCTGAATGAAGTATTGTATCAAATGCTTTAGCCAGATATATGTAGGCAGTATGCAGCATTTTTCCATCATCCATTCCCTTAGTGACCTTTTCAAAGAAGTCCAGCAAATTCAATAAGCAGGACCTTCCACAGACAAAGCTAAACTGGGAACGATCCCGTGTCTGTAGGTCTCCTATTTCCTTGTCGATAATTTCCATGATAATTCTTTCCATGGCTTTGTAATTAAGATTAGTCAGACTAATGAGTCTGTAGTTTCCAGGATGTGTTGAAGGTCGTCCCTTACAAAGGGGGATAACTGTTGCAGTCCTGCACTTATGTGGCATAAAGCCTGTTTTAAGACTATAGTTAAATAATGACTGAAAGGGTTCTGATATGTCATATTTTAGACCATTCAGGAGGCATTCATGGGATATTATTTGGGTCCATTGAGGCTGTGTTCTTGGCTTTAGTGAGAGCAGCCAGTACATGGTCTCTAGTTATAGCTGGAGGGGTTATGCTTGAGGGTATTTATGAAGAGATGGCTGTGGAAAGAAGGATGTAAAGTTGGAACTAAATGTGTCCACTACAAGTTTGCTATGTAGTCAGGCTCAGTCAATGTGGTACCATTACCACCAGTTTAGCACACTACTGTATGCTGCCTTGAGGTTTCTGACATAGCTGTAAAAGGCTTTATGGTTATCTTTCACATGGAAGGCTATCTTAACCTCAAAGTTGGCTTTGCTTGACCTAATTAGCCCTTTTAGTTGCCTGTTTTCTTTAATTAGAGAGTTTCTATCTTTATGGGACTTACCCTTCCTGATTTTTGCCATAGTGTTTTTTCTTTTGTTATACATCTTGTTTAATTTGAGATGCCACCAGGGTGGTTTATTTCTAGGGCTAGTCCCAGGCTTACTTCTAGTATGTACAGCAACCTCTCTGCAGCCATTGACATGGTGGCACAGACTTTCTGAAAGCAACTCAACATAGTCTGCTGTGTTCTTTGGGTTTGAAGGGGCATTGAATTATTTCATAAAAATAATTTGTCTTAGAATAGTTGATAGCTGTTGCGGGTTATAATGTGATTACAGAGATAATTTTGATTTTCAAGGAGACATCTTTATGATCAGACCTTACCAGAGAGGATGAGACACTGGGGGGGGGGGGGGCAGCATTCTCCCATATTTGTAAGCACAAGGTCAAGTATGTTGGAGCCTCTAGTGGGCATATTCACTATTTGGTCAAGGGTGTTTGTATTTCTGAAGTTCAGAAATCTTTGTGCTTGTAGATTTGAGGCCGTGTAGGATTCACTGTCTGTAGAGGGGTAATTAAAGTCTCCCATGAGCAAGGTGTTAGGTCTGATACTGTGTGCCTCCAGTAGGGTCCAAGTATGCACTGTGAGCTTTTTGGGACATGGAGGGTGGCCTATATCTTGCTAGGATATGGTACAGGATTTTGTCTGTGGTGATGTGCATGTGGAGGAACTCTGGTGCATCATCCTGTTTGACCACCCTAGAGGTATGCTTGTTATTGATGCATACTGACCACCTCCTCCTTTATCCCTTTTCTGTGCAGCTAGTGGTCTAAAAGTATGGAAGGCATGGAACCTTTGCACTGCCAGGGTACTCTTTGCCACTTTAAACCATGTCTTGATGAACATGCAGTTGTCCATATTCTTGAGTGTGTGTAGGGCTTGGAGGGACTGTAGTTTTTTTGTTTAAGCTCCTGACATTGAGCAGTAACACCCTGAGCTTCATTTGAGTTGATTTTGCTATGTCGGTAGGTTTGTCAATTTGGCATTACCTAAAAAAGGGACTATAGGGGTGGATAAAGTTTTAGCTAGTACTCAAAAGCCTAGAGGGGAGAGGTGCAGACCATCCATGGCAAAGCAACATGGTCTGTTAACCATGACAGCCAGTTGTTGAATTTTTTCAATTTCTTCAATTTTTGCTCTTGTTGTGGTATCATCCTTGGTGATGGTAATATGCTGCTCAGTGTTAGGCTCATACCAGCCTCACACACATACTCTGAAAGCTCCATAATGTCTCTCTTCACATTATTACAGAGAGGTATATCTCAGGTCATTTACACCTACATGGACTACGATGGAATCTTACTGGTACCTGTGGCATAACAACTTGAGTGCATGCATGATTTGACAGATCTCTGCTGCAGCAGCTTCTCCTTGCTCTGCCTGGTTAGAGGGGCATCAGTATATATGACAATGAAGTCCCCTATGACGACAGTCTTGGGCAGTGTGTTTGCTTGCCTTAGAGGCTTAGTGTTTGGGGCTCCACTGAGAGTGACAGTATGTGTGGTGTTAGGTGGTGTTTTTTTCTCAGTACTTTTGGATTTGCTGAGGCATAGCTTTGACAATGGGTGATCTAGGCAATCTGTGTTGTTAAGGAAGATTGCTTTAAGTGCCTTAGAATACATTAGTCTATATTTGTGTCTGTTGTGTACTATGTGAGATGGGTATTGTGTGCTTGGTTTCAACAACCTGATGTGCACTTGTATGCGAGAGTTTAGCCTCCAGTGTCATTTTGTAAGTACACATCTCGCATACTGAGTCTGATTCTTTAAGGATTAGGTGGTTGTCAGTAAAATTTCCATCTTTTTGATTTTCATATTTGTTTCACCCAACAGTCTTTATATCCTTTTCTCAAATCTGAAACAATCTGAAATATTTGTGGTCAGTAACACGTTTTGGCTGTAGAACTTCAGGCCAAAATGTGTCTGTGGGACTGTTTTGTTTGTGTTTATGCGTGTTAGTGGTTGAGAGCGTTGCTCATCACAAACAACTATAATTCATAGTATATAGTGTTGTCGCCTCACAGCAAGAGGTTCTCCCATTCGATTCTCGGCTGGAGTGCCTTCTGTGTGGAGTCTGTGTGGAGTCTGCATGTCCTCTCCGTGATCGAGTGTCATTCAAAAGACATGCGTAGAATGGGCGTGCCTTTGTTGAAGGTTGGGCTTCGAGCTGGCACCTCGGCATCATAAAAATATGCTGCCAATCATTAAGATTTGCAATGGATAATCAGTATCTATTAGCATAGTTTTTTGTTGATGAAAGGTCTAAACTGAATTGAGTATTAGTAGCTTTGTATTTGTTTTCTTTTTTATTATTAAGTTATTATTAACGGCTTTGAATAATCTGTTAGTATTATGATTGATTTCTTGCCTAGGGAGAAGCAACATGCATAGCATTAGGCAGGTAGGAGAGTTTGTCAATTTGCTATGCAGTTATAAATCACAGGTAGTACCTCCATCAGCTATAAACACATGCCCAATCTGCTAAATTCCAAACACAGGCTGGTCACCCTTTAACCTACATTCAGTTGGGTATGTGAGTCATTAAAAAAACTTAAAAAAAATGAAATTGATAAATGTATCAAATGATGAATTACTAATCATTTTACTGCTAAGAGTTGCATCAGTGCCCTGTTCAGCAAAGCAGCTATTTCTAGAAACTGACATCTGAGATTTAGAAATGTTTTCACAGTCAAGCATTTAACTATATGATATTACGGTCTGAAATTTCAATAAATTATTCTTAGATTCCTTGGACTTCCAGTCATTTGAGATTCCATTAAATGGACATTCAAACAACTGCCATATAATCCCATATATGGGAAAAACTGGTGAATGTGTATGTGTACAGAACAGGTAGAACAGGGTTAAATCCTTCACAGGACCCATGTTTAAGCCTGTTTCAGTAATTCATCAAGGTGTGAATCAGTGGTAATGGTAAAATAGCTAAAAATATATGTATATAATATAATATAAACTAGTATACTGTCTATATATATCTATATATATATATATATATATATATATATATATATATATATATATGTATGGAGACAGACAGAAAGAAAGAAAAATACTTGTATAGTTCAAAAAATGACACTTCAGCAACCAAATGAATATCTCCAACCTTTAATGCCAGAATATCATAGATGAGTAACCTCTACAAATCACAGCCAAAATATAAAACCCTGTTTGTGAATAGGGTAGATCCAATCTGGTGCACTTTTAAAAATGTTATGGAGGTTGTAGATGGTGGCCATGCATTACAGACAATGTATCTTAACTTGGCCAAGGCCTTTGATGACACCATTCCCCATATTGACAGCATACAGAAGCTAAATGCTTAAACATCAATTCTTATGTGGTAAGATAATTAGCAAACTGGCTGAAGGACAGAGCACACACACACATACGCACACACACACACATACGCACACACACACACACACACACACACACACACACACACACACACACACACACACACACACACACACACTGTGAGCTGAAGACACTTCACCAAAAAATATGAAACCATCAGTGTTCCTCATGGATTGGTGCTAGAATATCTCCTTTTTGGCCTTTTACTTCTCTGATCTCCAAGCAGAGAGCCAAAACTTGTGTCTAACAAAGATCACAGATGACATTTAACTGGGGGATTGTTGTTATGTTACTAACATCCAAACCATCAAGAATGAACCCTTAGTAGTAAACTCTTGCTCTAAAAATGTGCTAAACTAAATGTTAAAAAAGGCAGTAACATCACTTTTGCTAGAGAGGCCCCTCCCTCATACTGTATATACAACATACCACTGCGAATCAAACCCAACGTTTGTGGCCTATGAATTTGATAATTCCCTTTTTGTTCAACATCATGTAACAACAGCTGCCAGGCAGTCCTTTAATTTAGTATAGATAATTGCCAAAGGAAGATCATCGAAATCTAAAAAGATAATCAAGCCTTTATACTCAGCATTGATCAGATAATGTATTGAGTAAAATGCCCCTTCTGGATATATCCCACTAAGCATAACAAATAATTAAAATACCCCAATGACCCTTAACCAAAAAAAATCACAGGCATAAAGTACTTGAGCTAACAAGAGAGGCTGGAAGCTCTATGCCTTTATGCAGTCACTCAAAGATTTTTGAGGCTAGATATTGGTCTCACTTATGCCATTACAGACCCAGATGTACTAGACCTATATCCATGAAAGTCAAATAGCTCTACCACCACTAGAAGCAGGGACTTCAATCACCACCAACTGATAAAACAAAGTGGAAGAACAGGTTTGTAACTCATCTTCTCCCTAACCTGTGAATAAACTGCTTTTACATCTTAAGAAATGTGACTCACTGTCTTACTTTAAGCATGTCTTAGGTATCTTGATGGGTTTTCATGAATTTACACCCGGACTGACTGGTATGGACCTGGCAAGGTGAAAATGGTCATAGGACTCAATGGCTTTAGAATGTCTACAAATCTGTGAATCTGCAATGACTCCATAAATGTAAGACCTTAATTTAATACAGACTTCTCGGAATCACTTAAAAAATGTTGATAACTTGCAGAACTGAAAGTCACATTTAAATTTGTCCCTTGAGAAGTTCCAGGAAAATCTTCATTAACACTTTGTTGCTGTTTTTCTCTGCTTCCTGCCTCCCATTTGTACTTGAACAAATGCTTCCCGTATAGTACCAGCCCATTTTCTTTTATATCTATTTCTGTTAGCACTCTTAAACCTGTCTTGATGGTAAATTGCAATATCAACAAGTCTGACAAAACATTTTAAATTATGCCATCTCATGTTTATATTTTTTATTTTTTTTTTGCTATCAGTTCTAAATGCAGATCATTTATAGGTTTTAAATAGTTCTGATAAATCATTAAATACGGTAGATCTTCGCTAAATGTAACTATACCTTCTTAAAAGACTCAATCACCTCATTTACAGAGGAGCAGATTTAGTTCAGCTTTTGCCACTCATTTTCTAATCAATTTACTTTATTAAGGAATTAAAATGGCTCCTTGTAACAGATAGGTCCACATTCCTTTTAAATATATTCATACTTAAAATTTTGAAAAAATGGCTGCTGCCTCTCCTTAAGTGAAAACTACCAGTAATAGAGCAAGCTAATGCCTTAAAGTGTTCCCAGGAGGACATTCTTACACCCTCTGGTCCAGTCTTTAAAATAGGTGAAAAAGCCTTCTCCTATATAAATTCTGCCATGTGGAGTCACCTGTCTGTTGACATTAAGTCTTCATAATCATTAAGAGACTTCTAGAAAGTTCTAAGACAACACATAACTGAAGATACTATAAGCAAATGCTTTAAATACAATGGCTAGTAAGCATCTGCTCTAGACTCATGCTATTCTACAGAGCATTCTAGCATATAGCTAGAACTCAACATGTGTATAAATCAAAACTTCTGTATGAAGTGTATATAGTAAACCTGCCTAGGAAACCCACATAAACCTGAATATGTATTGCATGGGAAGCTATTTTAACTTTGATTACGTCAACTACATATTTTCTAAACATAATGTGTGTCTGTATTTTTACCATTTGTTTATGTAGATATATAGATATAGACACACACACACACACACACACACACACACACACACACACACACACACACACACGTACAACACACACATATTATATGTACTCTTTTGTCTAGTTGCTGAATGAACCATGGTGGTAGCAGAAAAAGGTCAACGTAACAGCCTGTGTACCTGGTCAAAAAAATAAACACATGCACACACAGATATATATATATATATATATATATATATATATATATATATATATATATATATAAATCTGTTCTTAAGTAACTCAGTAATGTAAGTGATGGGTTTATCATTAGCATTTTGGCATTATGATTGGCAATGAAGTTATTATTAGGGTTAGTGCTAGGATAAGGGTTAACACACACACATGAGGAAGAGTAGTTCAGTCTTTATATAATACAATATCTCATGAGCAGTGAAGTCACATAAAGATATTCAAGAATGTTGACTCTTCTGCATGTGATATACATTATAAATTACATTACTCACCTATCCTCTTTGTATCACTTTTATCCAGTCTATAGGCTTTATTATTTTCTTTATGTTTTGAATTGTTTTTTTCTTTGGGTGTTCTAGACTTATTCAATTAAATATCTAGGATGAAAGAACATTTTGCAAAATCACTGGTATAAAAGAAGATTTGTTATTGTAATAATAATAATACCAATATCAATAGCAATTATTATTATTATTATTATTATTATTATTATTATTATTATTATTATTATTATCTCTTATTTATTCTTTAATTACTGGGTTAGTTCTAACAGGCTACTAAAATCCTTCCAGGGGAAACCCAAGATGGTACTTATACTACTATACTCCTAATGGAAACTTAGCCAGGGAATCAAGGAATTTCTCTTACTCATCATTGTTGTGAGTGAGACCCATTTTGAAGGAGCACTTCCTGTTTCCATACCAGGCAGAGAGGCAGCCCAGAGAAACAGGGAGGCAAATGGAGAAAGAAGGGGATAATGGAGTTGTGAGAGAAATGGAGGAGAAATTAAATACTGCGACTGGCAAGTGGTGCAGGATTCTGAGGAGCTGTTTTAAAGATATCTGATATGACTTCGCAAATATGGATTTGTAATTACAACCCTCCAGTTGGGAGGGTTGTGGGATGATTTACTTAAAGAAATGGTGATGCAGCATGAGCCAGATAATGAAGGAAGTATTTCCAGGGGTAGTCATTATGGGGAAATAACAAAAGGAGGATGCAGAGGTAATCCTGAAGAATACTGATGAGATAGAAAATAAAACATATGCAGAGAAAGAGAAATAAGGCAAAAGGGGAGTAACAGCAAAGAAAGAAGAAAATGAAAAATGGAAGTACGTGTCAAGGATTAAAAGTAAAGAAGATAAATAAATGATCAGGCATGAAATGTGAGACAGTTTAATAGCTCCTTTGGGTGTAAAAGCTCATGAGGTAACAGCATTTGTTCTTCTTAACAAAGAGACATTTTGTGTTACTATATTTGAGACAGTTTTTTTCAATGGAAAATTATCTTGGAGAATATAACAAAAGAAAGACTGTAACCCATAGAATATTTATGTGATAAAAGCATTTAACAGTGAAACAAAAAAGAAAATTCATGTACAATTAAGAAAAGAGGTGGAAAGAGATACTGTGAAAATTCATTTGAAAACTTTATGTAAAGAAGTAATAGAATTTGCAAAAGTTTATGATGAAAGGGGTTTGTGGACTGGTGGATAGGATTGTAATAGTGTGTTAAAAATAGCCAGGGAAAAAATGATATATATATATATATATATATATACATATATATATATATATATATATATATATATATATATATATACATATATACATATATATATATATATATATATATATATATATATATATATATACACACCAAACATGATAAATGTGGCAGGGGAAAGGGGTGTCATAAAATACTAAGGAAAACTCAAAACATGTTTTTTTTTTTTTTTTTTTTTGTAGAAAAGAAAGACATTTGACATGTAACTGTGGTAAAAGAAAATGTTATATTGTGCAGGAAATGGGACATGATGCAAAAACTGTGAATTGAAATTTTATAAATGTAACAAAATTGGACATTTATGGATGGACTGAAACAATGAAAATAAGAGTAAGAAAAAGAATAAGAATAAAATGTAGAGAGAGAAGACATTTTAGTAGTAGTAGTAGAAATAGAAAAAATAGATGAGAAAAAATAATAAAGAGGACATAGAAGGATGTTCTGAAATAAGTGCTAAAGAAGGCATAAATTGGGAAGTAACAAAAGAAAAAATGAATTATTTTGGTAAAATGCAGAAAAAGATAATTTAGAGGGATAAGTACAAAAGGGGAAAAAAGTAAATGGATGAAAAATTATCTAACTCTGGGACATTCTCTGTATGTTTCTGCACTTCATTTGAGATAAAATTGCCTCCTTTAGTCTTCCTTTTATTTGACTCTGTCTTGTATCATAAGCTTCTTGAACTAATTGATGTCACTTATTTTGTTTAATGTCACTGTTTGGAGCTTTTCTCCCTGGGTCTTCACTGTAAATGGGCTCTAACTCAGTCAGACTAACCTGGTTATCAAATGTCAAAATAAAAAAAAAAATATTGATAGACAGATAGATAGATGGATAGATAGATGGATAGATAGATAGTTAGATAGACAGATAGATAGATAGATAGATAGATAGATAGAAATAATGATAGTGGTTAAGTTTTTTGACTCCCATACACAAAATACAGCATCTGATTTTCACCTTTGGGAAGTAAATTGGCTAGGCTTAGAATGGAATATTAAAAAAGCCAGCATAGTAACTAGCTAAGAACTTATGAAACCAAGGATCCAAGGAAAAGGGAAAATTAACATTTTAGAGTGGTTTCAGTAAATGTGAAAAGTGTTAGTAATATAGTAAGAAGAATAGGGATAATGGAGTGATGTAAAACATGTGGAATAGATGTAATTATATTAAAAGACACAAGATTTTTAATAAATGAAGAAAGATGACAAACTATGAGGAGGAAAGATAATCTAGAATTTTGGAAATGAGAGCTGTTCTGAAATAGCCATAGTCTGTAGAAATACAGTAAAGATATTAGATTTAAATTGGAAAGAACAAGTATGTAGAGTTAAAACATAATATGCTTATATTAATTGTAAAGAGAGGGGAAAATTTATTTCATCAGATTATACACTATGTAGTAATAAATATGAATATTAGGGTCTATATCATATAGTCAAAGCTTTAGGTAATCAAATACCTAAAGCTTGACACTTAAACAATGAAAGCTGTAAGCCGCGAATGGCCACTTTCCACATGGGGGTGTGGGTAGCAAAGCCACCCACTTTATTAGGGTTTGAAAGGGTTTTTTTTTGTCCAGCCAAGCAAATTTTTTACCTATAAAAAAATTTGCAGAATTGGCCATTCGCGGTTTACAGCTTTCCATGTTTAGGTGTCAAGCTTTAGGTATTTGATTACCTAAAGCTTTAATTATCTAATATAGACCCAAATATTATAACAACAGGATACTTTAATTGTGATTTAAAAGGCAAGTGAGAAAAGAAAGGAAATGATATAAGAAAAATGTTAGAAATTATAAGATGTGGTAAGTTAAAATATTATGACAAAAACTCATGGACTTGCAAAAGGGGTATGTATTGAACTGAAATAAGTTATTTTATAATATCAGAAAGTTAAGTTATAGGCAAAGGGGAGATAGTTGAAACAGGATTTTCTGATCATCTTTCAATAAAGCTAGAGATAATGGAAAACAAGGAAAATATAAAAAATAGGCAAAAGTATAGAAAGGATAAAGTAGAAAGCATGGAATGAAGAAGGAAATATATTAGTAATACAATTATGGAAATATATTAATATGAGAACATTTAAAAAAAAAAAACGGTCTGAATAGTGGATGATATTTAAGAAAAAATGTAAAAAAATAGTTTTTTTTTACAGTGGCAATATGATATAAGAAAAGTAGAGAAAGAAACTATGAAAGAACATATAACAACACATTGGAAAATTTAGAACATAAAGATAGAAAGTACTTTGACAAAGAAACAGAATTATATGGAAATAATCAAGAGAAAATAAAAGAACTGTTATATAAGCAAGGATATCCTTTGCAAGGAAAAAGTGAAGTATTGAGTTACTTAAGCAGATTAGTAAAGGAAGAAGGTAGTGTAATGAGAGAAATAAAAAAAATGTAAAAGGAGAAATAGAAAGAACTTAGGAAGTGAATAGTGTAATAAAGTGCGTACAAGACATTTTTAAAGAAAAAAAGAAAGTAGAGAAAAAAATCATGAAAAGTAAAAAAAGTTAACAGCAAAAGAGAATGAAGAGTTGGAAGGGAGATTTCTTTGAATGAGCTAGGTAAAGTAGTAGGACAAGTAAATATATATTCAGCTGCAGGACCAGATAAAAAAGGGAATGAAATGTATAAAAATTTAAGGAACTGGTAAAAAATATTTTAACGATTTTGAATGAATGGTTAAATGGAGGTTTTATGTATAAGGAATTATGTAGTGGAATACTTAAATTCATATGGAAGATGAAAGATAGAAGACAATGAAAATTACCTGAGACTGATAATATTGAATAATAAAAATGATATAAGATCTTTATGAAAATAATACAAGTGAGATTTGAAACTAAAATGGAAAATATTATGGAAGATACAAATATAGTATAAAGAAGAAGGGTTGTCAAGAATTATTAATGATGGAAAAATTGTGGATGATATTATGAATAGAAAAGATAAAGTGAAAAAGATGACAGAACACCTAATAAGGCATTTAATAAAATTGGACATGAAATTTCATAAGCAATCATGAAAGAATAAAATATAAGTGAGAAAGTTAGTAAATTATGTATGTCAGTGTATACTAATAATAAATTAAAAATACTTGTAAATGGCTGACTAAGCCAAGTGGTACATAGGAAGAGTGGTGTATGACAGCAATGTCCAATTAGTTGTTTACTCTTTGCATTAGTTATGAATGTGATAATATGTGAAATAAATTATAAAATGAAGGACGTGGGGTATATAACACCATAAGGGTTAAGAATTCCAGTACTGTTAACATATACAGATGATATAATAATAATTACAAAATTCAAAATTTGGATAAAATACATAATTTGAACAAATTAATGTCTAGAGGTGATAGGGATGGCTTTAAATGAAGTGAAAAGTAAAGGTTTATGTGATGTAGTAAAGATAGGGAGTATATATGTTGCAATGAATTAAATTTATGTGTTAGATATGTGATTTGGGAATAAAGACTTAAGTATAATTCACTGGGAAAAAACAATAGAAGAAATAAACCTGTACTCCTAGGCTTGCCCTTTCGGTAATTTGTGGTTCACCTCTCTGTGAGCAAAGTTTAATATGTTATCTTTCTACCCTTTATAATTCAGCATTGTATATCCTTGGTAGCATAAAGAAAATATTTTACAGTCCTTTTCTGGAGGGGGAACTGGTCTTAGCTGCTGTCAGAAAAGCTACCACTTTCTGTCTCTGATAGTCTATTACTGTGAGAGTCTAAACTATTTTTACATCAAATATAATATCCTATGTCAGTGCCATAATTTTTACAAACCTAACATCCTGATACATTTATAAATGTTGTTATCACGTCTTGAGCCATGATGAACATTAACTCATTTTTATACCCAGTAATGCTGATGCATGCTTTGTTTGCAAAGCGGCTTTGCTGAACATGCTGAGTTGTTATAAATGTCTTGTAACCTCTTTGAGATGAGGATGAGGGCATATACAAGCAGAAAAACATAGAAGAGGCAGCTATGCTAAAAACATAATTTGAGGTTATTTACATTTAATAGCATGCACTATGTCAGAAGATTACTAAGCATAATGAAAAACAGTGCATGATTACAAACCAATAAACATATAAGAAACATAATAGTAATAATAAAAACAATAATAACAGAAATAATAATACTTTTCATGAAATAAGGCTTTACATTTTTACAGAATCAAGACCTCCAAACCACTATAGAGTAATGTCATTCCACATAATAATTTTTGTGATTGGAAATGGAAGTAGAAGAGGGATAAAACCCTTTGTGTGACTAAGATTTGACCAACAGCCCTGTAACTGGAGTAGCTGATATGGGAGACTGAGTAGTGTGCTTGCCTCTGGTGGGAGGATGAAATGGGGACACTATATGAGGGAATTGTGTACACTTTGTGTATAACAAGAGATTAGGAAGAGTGAGAAGCACAACGTCTCAGAAGTGGGTGGAGTTAGAATGAGGGGGTGTATGCATCACCACTGGGAAGCCAGATAGTCCATCTCCCACAAGGCCCCATTGCATGTCAACTTCAACTCCACTGTAATCAAACAATTCAATGGTAGGCTTGCAACATGTTAGGTAAACAGCCATCCATGATATAGTGTACTATCTGCATCCACTCATCTTCTCAATCTAAGAGGGATCTAATACTTTGTAACTAAGGATGCCCTTGCATTGAGAGTGATAGAACCCACTAGTAAAGGCTAGCACCAGGGTGCTCCCATCTGTGGAGGTACCTTGTGGGGATGGACCAATGGCAAATACAGAGCATCTGTAGTCAACAGTGGCTGACCCTCACAAGTCAGACTATAGGCATGGACCACATATGTATTTAAAAAGAGAGATTGAGAGAGAGAGATATGGAGGAAGCTTCAAAGTAACTAGTCAAAATTACTGCAGATGCTGCACTACTCAGAATGTGATTTTGGAAACTATTCGAAATACAGGCAGTGGTGATACCACTAATGCATAGCACAGGCTTGTTCCACTTGAATAACAATGATTTATCACAGAGGCAAGGTCTGAGATCAGGGTGTAGCCATATTTTAGAAACAACAAGTAAGGTTGTGGTGCATGTTGACCCTACTTTCTCATTCTGCCAAAAACATCAGCCAGAATTAAGATGAATAATGTGGCTCATTCCCAGTGCTGTCATAGAGGTTGGCATGGAAGGGTAAATGATGAATTTGGATATGGAGGGGAACTGAGCACATTTCATCACCAGCAATCAACAGCATATGAAACATAGTCTAAGATGGGTGTGATATTAACATGGAGTAGCCGTGATTCTCTAGGATTAGAGACGTGCTTTCACTATTCAGTGCTGGATGAAGAATAGAAGAAATTATTTATGTGCTTCATTATGCATCAGACTATTTTAATTCATCCTGAAAACTTGGTAACACTTCATATGTTTGAGTATTTTCTGCATTGACACTTAATATGTCCACTTAAAGCATCTGGAGTCAAATGATGAAATCTTATTTTGTATCAATATTTTGCAGCTGTTTCTGGTATTTTCCTCTGAAATAATAATTATACTAATTTTCTGGCACTTTTCATGGTAAATGTTTTATGTTGGAATATGTAGTTGAAATTGCAGTAACTATATCATCAGTATGTCGAAATGACTGAGTCTGTGCTCATAGCATACAGTTATCAGTATTTTGATTGTCATAACATAGCAAATATGATGACAGCTTCACAAATAAACACATTTTTCTGAATCTTGCTAGAATCATTTCGTACACCACATTACAATTTTACAAATGCTGCTGAACATGTTGAGTACTGGAAGATACTGATGTTTCACTAAGCAGTGAAAAAAATTGTCATGGACATTATGTGAAAAAAAATAAGCATTAAAATTAAAGTTTTTGTAGAATATTTGCTTATGTACAGAATTTTGCTGAAATGTTTAGCTTTGCACTTCTGTAATGAATAAATGTCCTGTTTTAAACCTCTTGCATCGTTTGTTTTCACACTAACTTCAAAGCTGCCTTTGGCACAAGATTTTAAAGTCCACACACTCTAATCATAACATCATGTTATAAACGAGATGTTATAAATGGCACTTGCTATAATCAAGTTAAATGACTTGAGAACTGGAGGTTACTGTGACAAAATGCATTATGCAGCAAGTCAAATGTCATGTTTAAACTCTTTCATAGTTTGCTTTTTCACACTTTTTTCAGAACTATCTTTGACAGGAGATTTTAAACCATACATTGTGATAATACATTATGTTGTAAATAACTTCAAATGTGTGAGCCCAAGTATTGCTAAATATTATCTTTTAGCTATTTTCTGACAAAGCTTCACAAAAATACACAAAATCAGTAAACTGCTGAAAATTATATCTATATATCATAGATTGGTACTAGGTTATCAGCCCTAGGGCCTATACAAGCCTAGCCATAACAATTCCCTGGATATTTCTTCCCACAATATTTACTTCCCTGGACCCCTGTCTAGCAGGGTGACTGACGTGACCCCCGGGGTGAATTTCCTATCTCCCATCCAATATCAGTGTACTATGGCTTTGCAGTAAAATTCAAAAATCTGAAACAATGAGCACAGTAATATTTTATCACTGGAAATTGTCTGCTCTTTTAAGATTTTATTTTAAAACATCCTCTGAATTGACCAATAATATTACGATACATTATTTGTATATTTCTTGTCTTCCTGCTCTCAAAAGATACAGTTTTTATTTTCTGTCTTTTCTGCCTCTTTTCACATAATGCAGCTCTCTTCATGTAACAGGGGCATGTTTCTGAAAAATGTATGGGTGTTGTGCAGTTTTACTTTCAAATCCAGTATTGTTGTGAGGGTCTTCAAGACTGGCATTTTGTGGCAGAGATTGATATTTTTGTTTCTGCAGTTCTTCACAATGTTTGAAGTATTTATGTTCTGTAGAAACGTTGTAATGCATAGCTGAGGGACAAAGGAAGTGTTGGGGTATGGCTAACGATAAATTTATGGAGTTATACATCAAAAGAAAAGGGACTACACTTCGTGTAGGAATGATGGGAAAAGGCACCATGGCACTGTGTTGTATTTTTGAGAAAGATTCATCTAGCACTGTGATGGATAAAAACTTAACAATTCCCACGTTCATTTTCTCTGCTTTTAAAGTCTTTACTTTTTTTCATCTGTCTTTTCTGCCTTTTTTATAGATAAAACAGTTAACATTGAATGAAACAGGGAGTTTTGGATTTGATTTTTGGAAGAAAGCCACTTGGATTCTTATCAACTTATCAGTAACAAGTCAGCCACATTTCAGTCTCATGTATTATTATACGAGTCTCCAAGTCTTAAGTGTGGAAGCAGTGACTGGTGTTCCTGATTTAATATTTCTTTTTCATATTTATTCTATTTTATAGAAAATTTGTAGTACTTTAACTAACATCTGCAAGGGAAAGGAGGACACAATACAGAGTGTTAGTACAGTAGAAGGTCTGTAGTCTTTTAAGGAATTATTTCAGTATGTATGATGTACATCTCAACTCACAATGATTTCCCAGAATGCCCTTTGTAAAACACTGAGGGTTTCAATCAGTCCCTTGTGTCAGACATTAACGTTTCATACTTCACATTGTTCATAAAATGAATGCTGATGTAAAACATCTTGTTCTATTCACTTTTTATGCGAACATGGGGAAGATTTTTGGACCATTGTCCACTAATTATTTTTGACTTTGTCCTTAATTTTCAAGCACAGAAGTTGAAAGCTATGCTTCATAATAAAATAATATTTATAACTTAAAGATCAGTATAGTTGTATGTCTATCAAAACATTTTGTATTTCTATGACTGCCAAAAGCTTCATAGCATGCAAAGGAGAACAACAAATATATAAATGAAATTGTGACTGTAGTCAGTAGTTACAGTAAGCGCAACAATAACACGGACATCAAAGTATCAAATTCTGAGTCTGGTTCACAGCACAGGCAGGAAAAGTATATACAGAAGTCCATAAGAGCAGCAGTTGTGCTTCCTGAAGAACAAGTGAAATATTTCTGAGTAGCACTTTACATATTAAAAGGGAAGATATGGAACAAATGAAAAGGCCTCTGTCTTGTGGTTGTAGACTGGGATAAATGCAAATACATATTGTCACTGGGGAAAATTTTATAGTTCTAGGATGGGGTAATTAAAGTGTTGAAGACTGTTCACTATTGCTGCAGAAGGAACAGAGTTGTAATGTATCTGTAGTGTGGGGCAGTTGAAAAGCCATGGTAGCATAAGTATGGAAAAAACTTAACAAGCAGAAGCATATGCAGACAAAGTATGGAAGGGGGATGTGGTAAACAATGGAAAATGTTTACAACTAAGTGATATCTGAGTTATATGTGCATGTCCATCTTAAGAAAAATAATTTGAAAGTTTATCTAAATGTTTATTTATGGAAGTCATCTATTAAGATGTGGCAATCACTTCATTAACTTGGTCATAGAAACAGAGAAAGGAGATTATCAGAATAGCCATTCCTATTATTATATAAGTGGAGTTGTTGAAGAAGGGAGTTAGTTGTGAATGGGTTACAGTTTGGGACATATTTCTCTACTAAAGATTATAAAGGTGGTCGTTAATATGGATGGAACAGAAAGAAGTGAGTTGTTCTGACCTGTACTGTAAGTTATTATTTGCATTCTAGCCACTGGTTAACCCTGATGGAAATGTAGGGATGAGATCTTCCAGAGTATTTTTGAGTTAAACTTGGTGATTCTGTTGTAAGTCTATCCTGGATTAGCAGATTATCTTCAATGAAGGTTTAGAAGGCTAGATGAGGCATATAGTAACCCGGGAACAAAATATGCCCTGATAGTTACCCAACACACATACAGTCAGTTTTGAATTATTTTACTAAATACAGGCTACCCATGTTCTTGAAGTATCTAAGACAACAGTTTTGGCATGTTGGTCAGACTTTAATTCATGATGTTGAGTGACTTTGTGGATCTAGGCAGGTCCTGCAACCTTGAATGTATTCTTGTCGTTGAAATTTATTTGGAAGTGGTGTGGGGCAGGAAGTTGAAATTATTTCTAAACTAACATTGCTTTAGTTTGTATCATATTAAGATGTAAATCTGAGGCTTCTATTTAGGTCTGATGTTGAGAAGTGCACCTTGAAAGTCAGTAAGCACTTTTGAGATGTCATACATGGCAGTATAGTATAGTAGTTTATCATGTGTCATTTAAAAAGATGGTGAAAAGCTTGGGGAACAAAACAGAGCCTACAGGAACTCCTAAAAGTATACACTAAGGAGAAAAAATGAGGTTTTCCATTTGGAAATATGGGACTATTGGCAAGGTACTTTGCAAATGACTGAAAAAATCAGGTTAATAGACGATAAGTAGTTAGCCTGCATATCAGGCTGTCACGGCTAACGGTTTGCAGCACTGTGACTAGATCTAAAAATACTCTACTAGCAGATTCACATTGGACAATCCTGAAACAGAGATAGTTGCTAAAGATAAGGACAGCAACTTTAGTGCAATAACCTGTGAAAAAATCTATGTTGGGAAATAGTCAATAGGTTTTAGTTGAGAAGGAATGTGCCTACATGTTTCATAAAGTCTGGAAGGAGGGAGAAGACAGATTGTTTAAATATTATTACACCAATTTAAGCCATTACGTTTATGGGATTGTACAATTAAAAACATCTAGAATTTTCACATACAGGTGTTGATGAAAATATTAATTACGGTGATACCTGGGTTTGTTGATGTTTCTGACGATAGTATGTTTTATGCGGTCAGGTGGAAAGCCATAGAAGGATAGTGAGAAAATATGAATTTTTTTTTTTTCTGGGTAGTTGTAACTAAGCTGGCAGAAACAGCAGAGTAAACTGAAGGGTTATCAGAATATGTGCTGAGACGTTATCTCTGTTGCTACTGACAACTGAGAGAGTAGAGAAAGTAAAGAATTTGGAGATCCTCATGACAACCTCCAGTGGAGTTCCTTTGGGGAGGTATTTGGTTTATGAATAATATTATGGTTTAGCAGCCATGTAATGCTGCACAGAAACTGCTTAAGATTATTGCAATGAGAAACTTGCCTATATACAAAAATGTAATTTTTGCTCAGCAGAAGGCTTAGTTTTCACTCTATTGTGACGTTTTACAATGTAGGTCTGGTATTCTGGAGATATATTTTTTGTTATCAGTCATGTTTGTGTTGTGTTATAAGGGTCTGAATTTCAACAGTAATTTACACTTGTGTATTAAAGATTGCCTTCCATTGTATCAAAGGCACCTTTCTATAAAGGATTCTAAAACAAGGTTTCAGTGAAGAACTTATTGACTTAGTGGACATCAAAATAATATAAATGAGACATCTTCATAACTTCACAATTGTCTAAAACATCTGCTGAACTGAAATGGCTGGTATTCCTTCATTGACAATGGAAGTCCTTTCCATCCACTGAAGAGACTCATCTGTGGCTGAAGACTTCTAAATGTAGTCATAATCATATAAGTTTATGCCACTCGTGACTCCTACTGACTTATTTGTTATGATTTTCCTGAATTCATTTTGTCTGACCATCATCAATTGTATCAGGATTCAATTATGACATATACAGTTGGAAGGGCAACACCTATGCTGGGTCCGATATCTCAGGTGTGAGACATGAAACTTCTTTGCAAAACTTTGAATAATTAGTTGTGATTTCATGATATTTCACTTCATAAATAGTGAGTTTTGACATTTGCTGCTATAACATTCACACATATTTAAACAATACGTTATTGAATTTGCTGCTGTTTCAGAACATCAATTTTTTAAAGGGACCTTGTCCTCCTGTACTTAGACTGCAGGAGGCTGGCTCCCACATATCTCAGGTTTGGTGTGATTCAGGGGTTCCTAACGTCTAGTCAAGTAATGGGAGGTCAATCGGCAAATAAGT
The DNA here is from genome assembly GCF_019279795.1 of Protopterus annectens. Classification (NCBI taxonomy): domain Eukaryota; kingdom Metazoa; phylum Chordata; order Ceratodontiformes; family Protopteridae; genus Protopterus; species Protopterus annectens. Next base: position 711,061,558 of record NC_056734.1, read on the forward strand.
GAAGAAATGTGGCCAAGGGTTTTATTAAGTGAACATTCAGGACAACCGCAATAGAAGATTGATGTCTGAGAAAACAACATGGTGGCACCAGAGGGTCTCTACTTAAGCAGGTTAAGGAAGACTTGTGCAGCTGCTGACACTGAGGTGCTTGTTGGTACACTGGATACAGTAGCAGTTGTGGGGGTCCAGTATTAGAAGTCTGAATCCTGCAAACCTGTCATTTTTTCACTATTGCTGTTTTATATGGACTCGTGGACCCATTTGATTAAATGATCACAGTGCTGTGTAGGGGACTTTAACTTTGTGCCACGCTTTTCCTGCTGAACTTTGACATTGTACTTGAGATAGATTGGTGTTTATTTCTTTATTTACAAGAGGGACATGTATTAATAGATTATTTGTTTATTGTTTATTTCTTGTTAATGGTGTGTTCCTGCTGATGGTGTTGCAGGGTGCTCACATTCCCTTTTCTTGATGTTCTGTTGCTGATGTCTTGAACATTTGCATAACAGAACAATCAACAGTGTTTGTTCATCGTTTTGCTGTTTGACCTCACATTATTCAACTAGAAGGTAGAAAGACTTGCTTCAGTGTATGGTGAATACTCCAAGATACCACAGAATCAGACTTTATATAAACCCAGTATTAAAGGACTACAGACAGTCTTCATAATAAAAAGAAGTATCCCCTGTGCTGGTTTCTGTTTCAGAGTTATATCTCATTTCACCAAGACATGACAAACTGTATGCTATAAATATATTTCATACAAGCTGGAGTCCACGGACATTGCATACTGAGTTATTCTTCTAAATAAAACATGCTTTTGTGTAATGAGAATAACATTCTTTGCCTATTTTCTGGCACGTCATCTATTCAGACTTTAGATAAACATTTTTAAAACTTATCACCTCTAAATGCTAGCTGCAAGACAATGTATTTCATTTCCTGAATCTGCTGTACATTTGTTTTATTCTACATTTAGAAGTATATATTTTCCAGGATGTATCTGAGGTTTAACATTAAACAGTTGTGCAAATTCTTTAGTCGACTTACCTGGTCTAGTCATTTCACATTTTCCAGTGTAGGTTTCAGTGGAATTGCCCAAATGGATGCACTTAAGAGAAGCTTAATACACTGATATTTTAATGGCTATAAAGTACTTTCTCTTATTGCTTTTCTTAGTGCCAAAACCCTTCACATTTTTCACTGTTTCTTGTTTTAATTTTAGAGAGTGGATTAAGTCTCATTTCTTGAGCAGGATTTTTTCCTCAAGAAAAAAGCTTTTGTAAATAAATGTTACCATTTTTTTATTATATTCCCATATTGCATTTCATTTTCTCCATTGAATTATTTCTATATCTTGATTCTGTCTTGCCTCATCTTCTTTATGTTATGAATATTTCCATCTAACTGTTTTTGTAGTGAATTCCATGTAAGCTGTGAATCTGTTTAACCGATGACCTGTGGAAGGTTTCTGTCATGCCACTTTCTCTAGATTGGAATGAAGTATTGAAATGGTGTCTGTCTGCTGATTAATTTAGAGCTAACATATTTTTTCTCAATGACAACAACTATATTTAGGGATTCATGAAAAAATGGGATTTAAATGTAACATCTCCTTATTCGAACTGACAATTAACAACTGACCTTGATTGCTATCTATTCCCTCACACTGCTGTTTAACTGCACATAAACACAGCTGTTGCTTTTATTGTGGTAAGGAGGGAAGCTTAGCAGCTGCTGGACTTACATCCACAACACTGGAAGGACTCCAGTAAATTCCTAGGAAATCCCAGCAACTGCTGTTTGCATGTCACTGGGCCCAAGCCAGCAGTAGTGACTTTGTGTTGAGTCTCTGACATATGCACCTCCTTACTTCTGACACTGCAAACTCAATTTAGTAATTCCCGGGTATTAGGAGTTCCAGTCAGGACTACAATGTTTCATACTTGAAATGCACATGGGATTTCCTAGTGTATGTCAATAATTCTATGTTTATAAATAGTTGATGCTAGAAAGTTACAGTACCAACATTGAAAAATAAATCTATGCAATCAGAAGTTCTGAATAAAGACTTTTTTGCTGCCATTTACAATGGTTGTCATGGTCCCTGGCATAAATGGAGACATCTTGCAACTTACAGATTATACACAGACACTGTAAAATGTTTTGCTGATAACATTTACACGTGGTAATAGTTTGAAAAGACTACAAAGTCTATCAAGAAGAATTCTTTCATATGCAAACACTGGGAAATGTGGGCAGTTCAACCTCAAATGAACTCACATGAAAGCATTGAGTTTATGTATCCCAATTCCCACAACTTCCTATGTTGTGTACTTTCGTTGTTTACCCCCGCTTCAAGAATAGTTGACTACTTTAGGAGACTTAAACCTTTCTGATCACCTTTGTTTAGAGTCATTGCTTTAGGTGACTTAAACCTTTTTGATCATGTTTAGAATCATTGCTTTAGGAGACTTAAACCTTTCTGATCACCTTTGTTTAGAGTTGTTCCTTTAGGAGACTTATCTGATCACCTTTGTTTAGAGTTGTTCCTTTAGTAGACTTATCACCTTTGTTTAGAGTTGTTGCTTTAGGAGACTTAAATCTTTCTGATCACCTTTGTTTAGAGCTGTTGCTTTAGGAGACTTAAACCTTTCTGATCACCTTTGTTTAGAGTCATTGCTTTAGGAGACTTAAACCTTTCTGATCACCCTTGTTTAGAGTCATTGCTTTAGGAGACTTAAACCTTTCTGATCACCTTTGTTTAGAGTTGTTGCTTTAGGAGACTTAAACCTTTCTGATAACCTTTGTTTAGAGTCATTGCTTTAGGAGACTTAAAACCTTTCTGATCACCCTTGTTTAGAGTTTACTAGTTTAGCTTAACCTGACTGTGGCTGTGGGCTCTAACAGGGCACACAGAGCACTAATGCCTAGCAGTCATACCTCTTAACTGTCCAGATTTTCACAGAATGTCCAGCTTTGTGCCTCATATTTGTGTTCTGTTCCTCATAAAATTTGTTTTGTTTGGCAAATCACTGAGGATTTAAATCACTAACTGATGACAGACATTTGATATTCAGACTTCATGTCCTTCACAAAATATATAATAATGTATAATCTGTCATTCTAGCAGCTTTCTAACTTTATAGGGTCAATATTTAAAACCTGTTCTTATTTCTGGGACTTTGTCCTCCCATTATTTCTGGCTTTCTCCAGATTACTTGTTCGAAAAATTTGAGAAGTATGTTTGGACCAAATTGACATGATGCCACTTTTCTATTTTTTACGGTATCTCTGACAATATTCGTCATGTTGTGAGTGGCTAACCCATCAGCTTTAGTTATATAATTCATCTAATTGCCATAAGATGTAGTCGCTCCAAAGATTTCTGTCCTGCAGGAATGTTTTACAAAAAACCTTGGAGAAGGATCACAGAAAGTTATCCTTGCATCATGGCATTCATTGTCAGCAGGCTGTCCACAACTCAGGATACTTAGATTAAACTTGTCTGATGGGTGGGAATGCCTGAGACCAAGTAACAGATGAAGCCCAATTCTCTTCCCAATCTCCTTTCACTCCTGTATTTCTTCAGGATAGAGACTTTAGTTGTTAATCTGAATGGCAGCATCAGAGCAGGACTTTCCCTTGTATGCACAAACTTCCTACTGAACATACTTGGATCAGGACAATATATCGGAGGACAGCTGGCTAAATCACACTTCTTATTACTTACTTTATGTACTGATGCATATTCACTATGATGGATAATAAATCACAATTTATAGATTATAGGTGAGGAGGATCTTTACCAAAACACTACTGATGACACAAACACTGTGTATTAAACTAAAAAAAAATCTATATGTCTAAATATATTTGGGGACATGCACAGCAGCAAGCCATATGACTGATCTCTGGCAGAGGTCAACTGGGAGGGTGTGCACAAGAGTGCACCTTGTGCTTGATCTCCAACAGAGGTCGGAGGTGTTCAGGGATGCATCATCTTCAGGAAGTCAGAGCATTTCCTAAATCACTTCTGATGCAAGACGGTATGTCAGCATGCCTGCAGCACATTTATCAAGAGACAGTACCTGTACGCATGAAGGTGAGAATCAACTTAGGGATAAAGAAAATCCTCCTCAGCAGCCTATATGACACTGCCCTGAGATGCCTCAGCCACCTCAATGGCTCCAAAAATGGGTTGTAGAAAGTCTGGGGGTGCCCTTTAGGGTTTAGTAAATCTGGTAAATGAAGAGATGCTGACAGATGTAGTGGATGCTTAGCTGTGAGACAGCGTTCGTTGTTACTCAACCACAGAGAAAGCGCTGATACCTTTAAATGGATAATGTGTTTTACTCCTTTTCTGTCACTAGTAAAGCTAAGTTCAGACTACAGATACAGGTCAGATTAGCAGTGCTGAACCATATGGAAACTGCAAAGGTTTAACCCACTCATACAATTCATACACAGAAAACCCAATAAGCAGCTAATCTTATAATGGAACAAAAACATTTCATGCTACACACTAGCCGATAGTAATGGATTAATGGTACTTCATTTAAAAGAGGCACTTCATAAAGTAGCTCTGGTAGTACTGGATCCAGTATTATTAGACTAGAATATACCGCTGGCTGGTTGTGAGGGCAAAATTTAATGAACCATGCGTTTATGTTGAGCAGGTGTACAGGATATCAGGATGGGGAAATAGATATGGCAATGGAAATAAAAGGCTTCCTTCTGTAGTTACTTTAGCTAAGAGTTACAAAATCACAGATGACTGGCAGGTAAATAAGGGCATGAATATGTTTTCTGCTTCTTTGTGATTTGATGATATAAATGATGTCATGACAGAATTGGAGATTATTTTCTGGTAGCAAAATATTTTGTTAAACAGCTTAGTTAGTCCAGCAATTTTTTTATAATCTGCCAGCCTTGGTGTTCACTGTATTTCGTTAGGGGAACGTGGAGGACTCAATACTATATGCACATATATTAATAGGTGTGTGTGTGTGTGTGTGTGTGTGTGTGTGTGTGTGTGTGTGTGTGTGTGTGTGTGTGTGTGTGTGTGTTCGTGTGTATGTGTAAACCATTTGATTTTAGTCTAAACTAATCTGGCTGAATTCCATTTACTGGGTCTTGACCTTTTCCTCATATTAATAGTATAAAGAGTTAGTTGTCTTAAGTAAGGAGTTACGTTGTACTTTGCTCCATTTACAAAAAAAAAAATTGAAAATCTGTCATAAAATAAGTTTTCAGCCAAATGATATACATACTTAGACACACACACACACACACACACACACACACACACACACACATAAATTGTACATACATGTATGTACATATATATCTATATATTTATATATATATATATATATATATATATATATATATATATATATATATGTATATATATATATATATATATATATATATAATTATACATACTAACTCTTAGAGTGTACAATCTCTGGGAAAGGAGCACAGTCAGAGGAACTGATGATTTTACACACCTGTCAACCAGCTGTTTTGTCAACCACAGTATGTCAGTTTTAAGTACTCCTATATATATCTATATATATATATATATATATATATATATATATATATATATTTATATATATGGATCTACCTGACTAGATCGAAACTTCATAACACCGACAAGCACTTCACCGACACCACATAATCGACAGTTCACAAACACGACACCACATACACTCAACACATCATAACAACAAACAAAACAAATCCCCTATCCAAAACCCACACACACAACACAAGCACACCAAAATCCTTACAAACCAACACTAACCCTTACATACACAACTATCTATAACCCTAACCGAAACCCTAACCCTAAGGTCCGTCACTATCGCACACTCACCTAACCCGCGCCCTAACCCTAACTCACTTAACCCGCCCCTAACCCAAAAAATATCACTACTGCACCCTTACCTAACCCGCGCCCTAACCCTAACTCACTTATCCCACCCCTACCCCTACAGACTGTCAACATCGCACACTTACCTTACTCGCACCCTAACGGCTGTCACTACCGCATACTTACACATCCTTTCCCCATCTCAGTGTTCTCAGCGTCGGTGTCTTCCTCCGTCGGTCTTCTGCCTTGTTGATCTTCTGGCGCTTTGTCGGTGTTATGACATTTCGATCTAGTCAGGTAGATCCATATATATATATATATATATATAGAGAGAGAGAGAGAGAGAGAGAGAGATCTGTTTCCGCTTAAAGATCAAATGTGTGTTTATTTGACAGCTGTTTAGATGATCATTTATGACTGACTAAGCAACTGGTTGACTATTGTCTGAGATCTCACAATTCTTGTGGTTGGAGAATATGTTCTTACTCTCTGCTTGTGCAATGCCAGAGTTAGCATATAAAATTAGCAGGGAGTGTGGTGGTGCAGGGGTGCTTCCCCCCATGCAAAAAACAACATTTTGTTTGTGTGTTGTTTCGTTTCAATGACACTTTTCCATGTACCATGGCTGTATATCAGCCCGACCCTTGTGGTATGTTGATATCAAATTTTTTGAAGTTTTTGCATCAGTGTTGGAAGTATTCACTCTTTACTATTACACCCCTAAATGATTCTGGGCAGAGGTCAACCAGTTAGCAGGTTGTAATTTCCCCAGGACTCTATATGACACTGTGCAGAGGGCCAGGGCTTTTAATCTGTCTGTGTAACTAAGCAAACTTTGACATTAGATCTTATTGGTGAGGAAATGTTGCAGTTTTTCATGTGGGTTTTTGTGCTCAGTGAGATACAAGCTTAAGGTTGCATTATATTCAGTGATGAACCTAACAAGAGATGAATGATGTGGGGTTATAATTTCTTTGAATCCTGAGGACAAGCAGTGAAAGATAAACCATGGAAGGTAAAAGAGTTTTCTATCCACCTAGAGGTGTAGTTTAGTCATCAAAGGAGAGTCTGTTATCAAAATACATAATCAAATTTAAGTGGAATGTTATGTATATGGTAAGAAGTAGTGACACTAGATTTACCAAAAGAAACTATGCAACATTTCTTGGGACTGAAGGTAAGCCTGGAATTAGTACATCAAACATTTCTGTTTAGCAGTCCTTGCTGAAGAATCTGATTATATGAATCAGATTTTATACCCTCCCCCATTTGCAATCATTAGCAAAGTTGGATAGGTATAGTCCCTTGATCTTGATTTTTATATCACATAAACCTATGCCAAAGAGGAAGAGACTTAGGACAGAGCTCTGTAAATGTTATGCCTGGGCAAATACTCCCAACCTTAACAGTATGGGCTCTGTCAGACAATTACCTAGCCAGTGAATGGTGTACAGGTTGGTGTTGAGTTGAGAGAGTTTGTTAATAATCCCAGCATGAGGGATATTGTCAAAGGCCTTAGCAAGGTCCAGATAAGCAGTTTTGACCATATGTTCCCTATATATGGCCTCAATAACCCTTTCAGTGAAATCAACCAGGCTGAGCAGACATGATCAGGCATGATCTGTCTTTTACAAACCCAAATTGGTGTGTATACAATCATCTATATCATTGTTTATTAGTTTTGCTATAATAAGTTTCATAGCCTTGCAACAAATATCAGTGAGACTAATAGGCCTGTAATTGCCAGGGTCAGTAGATGGACCACCTTTATATAAGGGGCCACAAGTACCATTCTCCACACCTTGGAGACATAACCAGAAGAAAGATCCATGCTGTAGAGTTGATGGAGTTTGTTAGCTATGATGTTATACTTCAGAAATACAAGGATATTGTCTACCTATGGAAATAGTAGTTTTAATTTTGAAAAAGTACCCAAAAGACATGGAGACTTGGTTAAAAATGAATTGGTGTGGGGGGATGGAGGAAATAGAGAGGAGGGTGAGTGGAGTGAAGTTGGAAGCAAACTTGTCTATAAGAATATTAACAATGTCCTTTGGGGTCGTTGGGTGTCAGAAAAGGGAGTAACATTTGAGGTAAGTTCAGTGCACAATCGTAGGTTACTTCTAATCTTCATAACATAGCTGAAGTAGCTGGCCTTATAATTGTCTTATGAATTAGTTGAAATTCTAAGTTCAGAGATGGACTTACGTTTCCTAATGGGAAGTTTGAGAGACTTACTTTCAACTTTTATAGTGATAAAGTGGCCATCTTTTAGTGCTGGCTTGTTTTTTTTTATTGTAGGGATAGTTGATATGATAGTTTCACCATATGGGTTTAGTTTTAAACTTGCCATTATACTTTTAATGAATTGGTACAGATGCTTCAATGCCTCCATTCAAAAGGAAGGACAATTCATAGCAGTAGGCAGCAGCTTCAATTACTAGGTTTGCTGGGAGCTATACTAAGATGGGTATTATAAGTGGGGCAGTGCATTTAGGAGAAATATTCAGGGGGACAAAATCGAGAATATTAGCACCTCTGCTCAACAGGGGGACATTTTCGTCAAGTACATTGACATTTTCTTGTTGGTGGTAAATGCATTTCTGTTTATTATGGATAGTTGAAGTCACCCCTAAGTAAGGTATTTTGTTTAACTGTTAATGTTTTCTAAGTAGTTATGGTACTCTGTATACTTTGAATGGGCATAGATGGGAATCTATCATTGTTTATAATGTGATAATTCATTTTATTAATTTGTAACTAAGACTTTAACCAGTTCAAGATTTGTACCATGTAATATCTGGTGAGATGGAATAGAGGAATGAAGAAAAGCAAATATAACCACAGTTGCCAGTAGATCTGGAGATATGATAAACATTGTGGTGTAGACAGCAGAGGCCAGGTTTCTGTGATTGCATACAAGCTGGTGTTCTTATGGTTAAGTAAGGGCTTATGTTTACAGATTTTATCATTTAAATATCTAGAGTTCAGTATTGCTTCCTTGATATTGTGTATATTGGATTTTTCTATGTCGGGGTGTCCATTAGGTGAACTCTGCCTAAAAAATCACTATTTTGGTATCAAAAATTTTAATCAGCATATGAAAGATACAAGCCATTAATGGCAAAGCAGTTTGGTCTAGTCACCATTCCAGCTCATGCATGCACACAATGGATGCCCCAAGAATAACATGACTTTACTAATCAATTATTGAAGCCAATGTTTTTCTTCTTGAATTTGGGCCTCATTTTTGGTAATGGTAGTATGCTGCTCAATGCCAGGCCTTGCCTTTTTTGAAGATATAAGCAGAGATCTCAACATTTCTGCATCTCCCCGAGGATGGAATGCCTAAGACCATTCACCTCCACTAGGGCAACTATAAATCTGCAAGAGTATCTGAGGCAGTGCAAGGACATAAGGGCCCTAGTGACATTCCTAATCCTTGCACCAGACACGCAACGGTCACCTTATCCCTTGCTGGGCTGATAAGTGTTGAGTCTATAGGTCTTATTATTAAGCCACTAATGATTAATACATTTCTGGGATATGCTACAGGCTTGTGAGATGCTAAAGGCTTGCAGTACAGATGACCCCCATTCACAACAAGTGCTGGTGTGGATGTCGATGTGGTGTTAGTATTTGTGCTATATTGCCAAGGTAAACTAGTTAGATGTCTAGGAGGTCTAGAAAGCTTAGGCAAGGATTATTGTACTGCCTCAGCATATGTCGGAGCAATGTTTTAATGATGTGATTGCCTGCTGTTGTTTACTTACACTGGATGGGACTGAGAGATTAGCTTACTATTTAGCTAAGTAACTGCATGTTATGCAGGTGGAACCCAGTATGTGTTAGAAGAAGTGCATTGTCAGTAAAAATGAGGCATTTGCTATTGCATGCCATCTGACCCAGAAATCAGAATCCAAACCCTCATGACTGTGAAAAATTAGAGTTGCATCCAGGCTAACATATATGAATATTTAACAGCTTTCTAAAGAAATAGAATGACAGAAAACAATGTAAAAACTGCCTTGCCAGGGTCTATATTATATATGCAAGAACTACAGCTTAATGACATTGATATCTGTCAATTAACAATGATGTCAGTGACTACATCCAAATTCCTGTTTTGCAGTACCAGATCCCATTAGTATAATGATATGCAAAACACTCCTCCTGTTATGTATGCATGTGTAACAAAGTGCACATTTTCATTAATATTTCTGCTCATAAATGTGATCCAGGAAGACTGACTGCAGCTTGTTTACTTGTAGCTCCTGACTGCCCATGGCTGTATTTGAGACACAGATGAGTATGTTTCCTGATATGGAGAGCTCTCTCAGGGTAGTGATTGCCTATAGAGTCATAGAGAGAAGAGGTACAGTGCAATAATCTCTGCTTTAGCCTCTTCAGTAGCACAGTGAGTCAGTGGGGCTCCATTCCAAATTATTTTGAAATTTGCTGGTAAAAGATCTTACTTTTTCCCATAGCTATGTTTTTCCAAAGGAAAAGATATGTTGTTGGTAAAAGATCAGCAAAAATTAGAATATTGGCAGTGCCAATGCTTATTTTTTGTGGTTTGAGGTTTTTGAAAATCTGATATTTTTGTCTTTTGTGTGGGAAATTTTTACCTCAATTGATCTGGGATAACTGAGAGTCTGTCTTTTTCTGTATATAGCTAAAAAGAAAGTCTCTATTTATTTTCTTTTTAGTTAACTATATATATTGTTTAATAGTTGACTAAAAATTTTATATAGAGCTTTCTTTATTTTATATAATTATCTCTTTATGATGACAGTCAAGTCCTGTGCCTCAAGTGTAGGATTCTTCATCTTTTTTTTTTCTCCCATATCTCAGACATAATATTCTTAAGTTTTTATTTCTTTGTCCTTTTTTTTCCTGTCCCAAATAACTGGAGAATAAGGATGCTAGTGCTAGTGTATAAGAATAAAGGGGACATTTCGCAAGTGTGGCCAGTTCAGAGGTAGCAAACTTCTGTCACATTGTGTGAAAGATCTAGAGATGGAGACTGATAAATGAAAATGCAGAATGATAGAAAGCAAAGATGGGAGAACAGGATATGGCATAACCAATCCAATTTTTCCAGTGAGACAGACAATGGAAATAAAGCTGGAGATGAGGAAAGAGTCCATTTAGACATTCCCAGACTTGGATAAATCATGTGAGAAGGTCCAAAGAAAACTGATTTGGACAGTCATGCAATCATATGAAGTTTGGGAAACATTGATAGAATTAGTGTAGTCTATGTACAAGGACAGAATAACAGAAGTACTAACAATGCCAGGATTCAAGAAGGTTTCGCAGTGGGAGTGGGTCTGCATCAATGGTCAGATTTGAGCCCACTGCTGTTCCTACTGGTGATGGACTGCATTACCAAAGATGTTGGAAGAGAAAGATAAACAAAACTACTATATGCAGACAGTGGAACTTAACTCTAGCAAATGAGAGCTCCAATTGCATTGAAGGTAAACGAGAACACTTTGCAGTAGTTTGGATACATACTTGTACAGGAAAGCAGAATATGATTTGGTGAAGATTTGTGAAACACAGGAAGAATGCAAGAGGAAGAGACAGATGGATTTTTTTATGAGAAAACTTGCAAGAATCAGGCGTGTCTGTTGAAGACAGTAAGAGATGGCACTCAATCAAGAGAGGTGGTAACATTTGGCTCGACACCCCAACTCTATGAAGAAAAAAAAATGGAAAAGGGGGTTGATATTTCAAGTGTCCAAAAATCTAGTAGCTTATCTTTGAGAACCTTCCTTATTTGGAAATGGATTGTATTTCTCCCTCACAGTGTTTTTAATTAAACATCCAAGTCTCTACTGGCTCAGACGAAGATTTTATTTGAATGGATTGATAAATTGTCGCTGCTCTGACAAGCATAATGAAGTCTAAGTTTTGGTTAATATTGGTTAAGCTTTTTAAATAGATGGCTCCATAACTATAATTTATTACACAGTATTCGCATTTTGTCACCCAGAGGTTTCAGCGTGTCTTTTTCATATACAGCTGATGGTAAATGGGAAGTCACTGTTGTATTTGATGTACATTTATTTTTGCATGAAGTAACAACAGTTGAAATAGAATGAGACTTGCTGGTTACCTAAAAAAATATCCAAATGTACCATATCTGAATGTAATAATAACATTAGTTGAATGATCGGTTTCTTTTGCTTGTGTCAAGTTTACTTCTGAGTCAGGAAAAATGCAAGCTTTATTCTCACCAGGGGTTACCTCTCCTTGGAAAGCACTGACTAAAAGAATGCAGTCAGATTCTTCATTGCCACTCACTTGTGAGTCACCAGTATTACTAGCAAAACTTAAGATTGGAATGAACGTGCTTCTCTTTTTCTGCTAGAAAAGATACGACATATCTTTGACACATAGAGGTTCCAGTTTAACTATTAATGAAAGAAAAGTCTGTGGTTTAGAAAAGACAAATTGGAAACAATCAACAAATATTTATAGAAGACCGAAATAAAATGCTCAGTTCCAAGGGAATCCAAGGAGAAGACACAAAACACATTGTACACAGACATCCAATCATGCCAACAGGTGTTTTTCTCCAGCAAAACAGGTTTAACTTATAGCAAACTTAGTCAAAAGATGTGGTACATGGCTCTGTATAAAGGTGCACACCTGTACATAAAATGTAAAGGCATGATAAAAGTAAGTACTGTAATACATACATTTTATTGCCCCATGACAGTGCTGATCTCCTTATGGTAAAACTTTGTTTATCAAAACCTGTTTTACCCTAAGAAAGCCATTTGTCCTCAACCCTATCACACGGATATGTTTATACTCCGAGTCTTGAAACTGGTTTATTGATTTTTTTTTTTCTTTAAACCATGCTCTAAAATTTCTGATAATTAAGTGGGTCATTCTTTCTTGTTTAATACCCACATGAATGTATTTTGTTCAAATGACGGCAAGCTTTTTGACTCAATATTCATCTGTGGTAATCCAGTTTTATTTCCCACATATTAAGATTTATTGGGGTATACCATTAGGAGGTTGAGTCTTTCTCCTTTTCTCCTTTAATTCCTCTTTGTCATTAGTGGGTTGGAGGAACTGCTTGCATCATCAATATCAGTGAAAAGAGGCTTACCTCAGATACACCTTTTTATTTTATTTTATTTTTTTTTTAAGTGTAGCTTGTACTTTCCCCACCTACTAATACCTGACTGATGGGTCAGCCCCACCCAGTGTACAGCTGAAGGGAGAGGCCAGGAAAATGCAGTCTTTCAAATCTTTCTTTGCCTTTAGGTCTCTGCCCAGATTGTTTACATCAGGATTGTCATGCGCTCAGAGTTTGCACACACACACACACACACACACACACACACACACACACACACACACACACACACACACACACCCCCTCCACACACACATACACACACACTCACACACACACAAACACGCACACATACGCACACACACACATGCACGCATGCACAATCTGTGCATCTATTTGTAGTACTTACATTGTAGCACATAACAGTCATAATGCATACTTAATTAAAATTCTATCGAATAGCTGTATACTTACATAAACAGTTTCAGGTCAGTGGCAGTTCATGATACATATTTATACTCAATGGCACTCTGCACTCTTTTCCTCAATTTATTTTTTCTTTCATATGATGCCTTTCAAGTGAAAGGTCTCCTTCACAACTTCTGTTCCACAACTAAATTTAGAATGACTTATGGCAACCACTTTTGGTGTGCCAGTCACTTACAGCTGTGGCTGTTGACTTGAATGCTTCATAACTGAGAGTATTATGACATGATGAACTTACACAAGAGGAAATGTTATCCCTTACTGCCCAGACTCCCACCATAAAATACAGAGAAGTGTCCCAGCTGCTTTCTAGTTTCTATTATGTGGAGCATCCTGAACGCTGGCATCATTTAGCCATTCTGTTTCCTTCAGCTTCCTAACAATTAAATAAGGTATTTGTTCTTGTAAAACACCTACATTAAACCATTTTGCTAAAGTGAGATAATCTCTTTTGCCTGTCCACTCATATGTGATAATCCAATATTGTTCACTGTCTGTTAAGGTTTTGTGAGGACATCAACCACACCCTCCTTCCCTTTCAAAGATTTAGTCCTTCATCCATAAGAATACCTACTCCTTCAATAGGAATGCTGCTCCCCCCGTAGGAAAAAGGTACTGTCTGTACTTGGAGTAAATGCTCTTTTGGCACTTCTCTTTTCTTTTCCCACCTTACCTTCTTCTTTCTTTGCAAAACTGTTCTATAAAAGCTACTGCCATATTGTAGGAGATCATACAATAGTAAGCATAAATGGAGGTTAAATAAATTCAGGCATATGTCTGCCAGATGGACCAAGCATGGTGTATATTACATGAAAATCCACATTTGGGCTCCATTGAAAAACGTTTTTTAGTAAACATCTTAACCTGATCCTTCCCACTGAGTTTCTCAGCATAGTGCCAAGTCACTCTTGGAATCATATCGGAACAGATTACCGTAATTGGTGAGAACATTTGTATGTGATACAGAAGATTATGCATTATTATTTCTAATAAATCCCCTAGATCAGAGATATCCAGCAGATGGCCATAGGTTCACAATTCAGCCCACCAAAACATGTTATCTGGCCGTCAGTATGCACTGCAACAAGCTGTTTTGAATGGACAGATGCATGTTGGACATGGTAATTTGGTCCCACACATCATGCCAAGTATGGTAAGTGGTCCCTGAACCGAATGGTAAGTGGATGCTGATTTATTAGCTGAATAATGTGAGCCAATTATATTCACAGAGTAAAGTATATACAGTCAGATCTACACCCCCTTTTATTTAGAGAAACATCTTTAATAACCTGAATCCAGAACTTATGGTTAAAATCACTTTTCTTAGTACATTTATTGAGTGTGTCTCAACATTCCCTATTCAGCCATAGACGTATTTATATATGAGATATTTTAAATATCTGTCACTTTTACTTGTATTGGAGGCTGGGCACATAACACAAATGGCAAAATAAATTATGGTTTGTGATTCACAACCAGAATAAAGGCTGACAGAAAAGTTTTTTTTACAGGTGGGGTGTTTTTAAAGATTAATGAGTTAGATTGTTGTGGCAGAAGCTGCATTTATAACAGGGACATGTGCAATTAATCCATATAACATGCACACATGCACACACACAAAATCACAGGTACCCATTTAGTGACCTCTGAAGATCAAGCAGCTTGCTAAAACTGCAACAAGCAGTTTGCTACATTTATGACCTCACACTCAATTTACACTGTTTTTCAGCAGTTCATCCCAATTAGCCAATAATGCAGTGTTGACATTCATAAATAAATACCAGTGCTGTACTACTGCATCATCAGTACCTGTCAATTGTATGGAACCTCCCTGACAGTTGGAGTAGTCTCACGTCTCACCCTTCACCATACCCTTATTATGTTTCTGTTAATATATATATATATATATATATATGGATCTAGGTTGATCCATCAAAAGTTTGTTACATCAAAACGTACAAGATCAAACTCACTTTCACGAAAGTGCATTTTATCGGAAATGCACTTTTGCAAAACAAAAAAAAAACCAACACAACAAAAAACTAAAAAAAGCCCCCTGCACCCCCCCCTACTTTAATATTCTCAGTCCGAGATTGCCGTACAGTGGGAAAAAGAGAAAATTCCCTTTTCCCTGCTGTACCGCAATCTAAGCAACAGTTTGCTTAGTTGTACAATCAACAGTGCATGTTAATTTAAAACTAAATCTACATGCAAACAAATGTTTGCTTAGTTATCTTTCATTGAAAGTGCATTTTCAACAAAATGCACTTTCACGAAAATGAGTTTGATCATGTACATTTTGATGACATATATTTTCGATAATATGATCAGGACCCATATATATATATATATATATATATATATATATATATATATGTGTAGAAAAAGAGAACCAGACATATTTATATACATCTATATCTGAGACCAGATGGCTTAGTGGTTAAGGTCTTTGCCTCCAATGCACAAGGCGCAAGGTTCAATCCTGACCTCCGACTAATGCCTGTTTGGAGTTTGCATGTTCTCTCTGTGTCTCCGTGGGGTTTCTTCCATGTTTGAAAAATATGCTGAGTGTTTCCATCTCAAACTCACCAATGAATGGAGCTGTGGGCAGCAGCACAGACTCTACATGGTGCCCAATGGGGGGAAGAGTTGTAAAAAGACCAACTGCTTTGTGGTGCGCAGTATCCTCAAGATAGGAGAACATGGATCACAAACTGCGTGTGCAGTGGCAGGGCTAGCCACTCAATGGTGTAAAATATGGCTCTATGTGATTCAGTCATGTTGACTGTCACCAAAAAATGGGCATGGGTAGTTACCGTGAGTTGAGAACCCGGCCTACTCTCTGACGTATATGTGCCCCTATTGGCCATAAAAGCCCAGTAGCCCTGGGTCAATAGGCTACTGGCTGGCCAGTGTCTAGTTGCTCAGCCTGGGTTACCAACCAACCAAACATGAACTAAGAATTGCTATGCTTAATGTAGGTTCACTGACAGGATGCAGCTTAGAAGTGGATGACATGATGATATGGAGGAGGCTGGACATCCTATGTATCCAAGAGACGAGATGGAAGGTGGAAGGGCAGTTCAACAAAGCCACTTGGCTTCGGATCCAGACTCTACTACTCAGGTGGTGGACAGGCTAGAAATGGTGTAGGAATTGTGGGGACAGATGCTTTAGAAGTCATTAAGGGATATCATCAGAATTAATGACAGACTCATGGCAATTAGACTCCAGTGTAGGACAGTATTCATAATCTCAGCCTATGCCCCACAGCAGGATTGTGATAGTGAGGAAAAGAGTGCATTCAGACAGCAGTTGCAGGACCTACTAGATAAAGCAGGACAACATGAATTGGTGTTGACAATGGGTGACTTAAATGCACATATTGGGACAGACAGAACAGGATATGAGGACTGCCTGGGTCCACATGGGTGGAGCAATAGGAATAAAGAAGGAGAAGCCATTCTAGACTTCTGTCTGGAAAATGGCCTGATAGTAGCCAACACATGGTTCAGAAAGAGAGACAGTCACAAGATCACATACAAGAGTAGCCAACATGCAACTCAGGTAGACTTCCTCCTAGTAAGGAAAAGGCACTGGGGTAGAATACATGATTGCAAAGTCATCCCCAGTGAAACAGTTGGTTCACAGCATAAACCAGTAGTTGCCACAATCAGCTGCAAGCAGTGGTCAGAGAAGGTCTAAGGTCAACAGAGACCATGCTGAAGACCTGGAAGTCGACTGGAGAGAAAATACAGCAGTTCAAGGAAGTACTCAGGGCTCTAGCACCCCAAGAAGAGGAGGAAATAGGTGGAGTTGAAGAAGAGTGACAGCACCTAAAAACAGCATGTGTTAGGACTACAGAAAAGATATGTGGCCGAACCAGGTATGGAAATAAGGTACATAAGGAAAGCTGGTGGTGGAATGCAGAAGTGCAGGAAGTAATCAAAAGAAAGAAGGAGTGCAGGAAGAAGTGGGAGATTGAAAAGACTGACCAAGCTAGGAAGGACTACTGGTTGGCTGACAAAGAAACTAAGAAAGAAGTTGCAGTAGCAAAGAATAGGGCATCAGAGGCACTCTATCAGCTTCTGGAAAGTGACTCAGTAAGGGGCACAAAGAAACTATACCAGGTTGCAAGGCAAAGACAGAAAGATAAAGAAGATAGTCAGACACCCTTCATAAGGGATTCCAGCAACAACCTGCTTACCAGCCCACAGGACATCAAAGGCAGATGGAAGGAGTATTTCCAGCAGCTTCTGAATGATGAAAACCCCACAGAAGCGGTACTGCCCCAGAAACAGCCTACAATGAGAGTAGAAGAGGAGCCCAGCTTAGAAGAAGTAAGAGCAGCACTAAGGAAAATGAAGTCAGGGAAAGCAGCAGGCTCAGATGAGGTCACAGCAGATATGATAAAGATGCTGGGTGAGCTAGGGGAGAAATGGCTCCTGAGGGTACTAATTGCAGTGTGGAGAGAAAGGCATATTCCAGATGACTGGAGAATAAGCATACTCATGCCAGTGTACAAGAACAAAGGGGACATCCACAACTGTGGACAGTACAGAGGCATCAAACTCCTACCACATTGCATGAAAGTTCTGGAGAGGGTGATTGATAAACGGATATGCAGAATAGTAGAATGTAAGATAGGAGATGAACAGTTCGGATTCAGATCAGGATGCAGCACAATTGACCCAATGTTTGCATTGAGACAGATACTTGAGAAGAAACTAGAGAAGAGGAGAGAGTCAAACTGGGCTTTCCTAGACTTGGAGAGAGCATATGACAAGGTCCCAAGAAAGCTGATCAGGGCAGTACTGCGGTGGTTTGAAGTCCCAGAAACATTGGTAGAATTAGTACAGGCTATGTACAAGGACCCAGTGACTCAAGTACGAACAGTGTTTGGCCTCACTGAGGGGTTCCCAGTGGGAGTGGGTGTACACCAGGGTTCAGCTCTGAGCCCACTGCTGTTCATACTGGTAATGGATTACATCAGCAAACAGGTTGGAGGGGTCAGAGCAACAAAGCTGCTGTATGCAGACGATGTGGCAGTACAGGCAGACTCTGATCTAGAACTTCAGCAAAGGATAGGAGAATGGAATGCAAATCTGAAGGCACATGGGATGAAACTAAGCACAGATAAGACAGTGCTAATGGCAGCAGATTGGGGAAATCAGAAGAAGCTGAGAATAGAGATAGATGGGAAGATAGTGGAACAGGTAAACAGCTTCAAGTATCTGGGAGGGGTGGTTGAGGAGAAGGGTAGTCTGAATGAAGAGGTCAAAGCTAGAATCAGAGGGGCTGCAGCCAACTGGCATAGAGTATCAGGTGTAGTATATGACAGAAGAATGCCAAAGAAGCTGAAAAGTAAGGTGTACAAGACAGTGGTGTGACCAGTACTACTGCATGGTACAGAAACCTGGGCAGTAAAGGCAGAACAGTTGAAGAAGCTAGAGGTGATGGAAATGAAGTGCCTGAGAAAGGTGGTAGGATGCACACTGCAGGACAGGCAAATAAATGAGGACATAAGAGTAGAAGCCAAAGTAGCTCCGATTGCAGAAAATATCAAAGAGAACAGATTACGATGGTGTGGGCACGTGTAGAAAAGCAGAAGACAATCTGGTGAGGGAGATTTGGGACAGACAGGAAGAAGGTAAGAGGAAGCGAGGGCGTCCAGCAAAGGCGTGGATGGATTGTATGAAAGAAGATCTGTGACAGGCAGGCATGAGTGTTGAAGAAGGCAGGAGAATGGCACTGAATCGAGAGAGTTGGCAACAGTTAATACGATACCCCGACCACACACACACACACACACACACACACACACACACACACACACACACACACACACACACACACGTACATATATGAATTTTCCTTGTACTACAGTTGCTGTTTAATATCTCTGACACACTTAAGAGCAGATATTGATGTCTTTTATAATTAGTTTCAGTTCATCTAAACTTATTATGGAGTGAAAACAATTCAGTTTTAAGAGAGTTATAATAAAAAAAGTTAGATGATATAAATGTGGCACTTGCTGTAAATGTGAGCTCTTATTCCTTTCACAATGATTGGGAATGATGACCTTGTAGCTTCTGAGAGACAGCAAGAGACAGAGAGAAACAGAGAGAGAGAGAGAGAGAGAGAGAGAGGGAGTGAGTGAAAAGAAGATGCAACTAGAATGAACCCGCACATTTTAAGTTATATGGTTTACGCTGGTGTTATGGGAATTCAGTTAGTGATTGGCCACCTGTACTCTAACTTTGAAATCCAGGGTTAATTGTTCTTAGAGTATTGTTAGGTTATTTTTAGCTTCTTTGAGTAAGAGCCAGACATATGACAAGGTGTCTCTAGGTATACAGCTGGCTAATAAGATTGTTGCATGGCTCTGTAAGTTTTACATCTCAATCCCCCTCTGGACTTTTGGCTCTATCAAATAGCATTGAAGCAATTCAACAAAACTTACAGTAGGCATATTAATTGTAAATCATTAGTAAGATTTCAACATAAATTTCTTATTGTACTAATTCATTTTTATCCCAGAGTAGTATTAGGGTCCCTATATACTGTTAATATATAGCTGAGGAAAGGTATTTAGCAGATTCCTGACATAACAAAAAAAATGACAAGTTCAAATACTTTACCTTGGGAAACATCAGCAGTAAATGTCAAACACAAATACAACCAGTCGGCCCTGCTGTAAGTTGACTGTGACTTTAATAAAATTACAAAGTTAAAAAAAAGTAAAACACAGGATAAACGCTTTCATGACCTAACTAGTCCCTTCCTCATATCCCAGTTTCATTTATGTTGTGAAAGAGCTTATCCTGTGTTTTACTTTGTTATTTTATTAAAGTCATGCACTTTAACTTACAGCCCTGCCGACTAGTTATATTTATGTTTGATATTGGATCTGTAGTGTTACCAGTCTTATCTGCCACATTGTTTTTTTGCTGCTGTATCATTAGTAAATGTATCAATATCTGATGTACACTTTCCAAGCTTAAGACAAACTGTCCTATTTATTTATTTGCATTTGATTACCAAGAAAATCTGACTAAGCAGGAGCCTATTTTCAGTAGAGGCCCAGGGAGAAAAGCTCCAAAGTATTACAAAACATTTCAAGAACAAAAAAAATTACAGTCTTTAGAAATAATACAAAAAACAAAATACAGTTTAAATAATTATACCAAATTACACACATGAAAACGTTGGTTAAGAATGGATACAATTATATGATGATTTAATATTTAGAGAATTTTAGCCACTTTATACAGAAATTAATGTTCATTTAGTATAATCCAAACAGGAATTGCAATATGAAGTCAGAGAAAAGCAGGCTTATGGTATATTTAGAGAGAAAGTCAGGGTACAGAAATTGATTGAAGTAAGCAAGTGAGTGAAGAAGGGGGAGTAAGAAGGTGTACGGTATAAATAGGAATTTGTTCATAGTTAGGGATTTAGTGTATCCTGGTATTGAGCAAGGACAGAGCCTGCTCTTAACTAAGAAGTCTTTCAGAACAGTTTTGAGTGGATAGGAGGGAGGGTATTGACCTGATAGACAGAGATAAGGAGTTCCAGGCTTTAGCAACATGGTATGAGTACAGCAATGGTGGCCTTAGCAACATGGTATGAGTACAGACAATGGTGGCCTTAGCAACATGGTATGAGTACAGCAATGGTGGCCTTAGCAACATGGTATGAGTACAGCAATGGTGGCCTTAGCAACATGGTATGAGTACAGACAATGGTGGCCTTAGCAACATGGTATGAGTACAGCAATGGTGACCTTAGCAACATGGTATGAGTACAGCAATGGTGGCCATAGCAACATGGTATGAGTACAGCAATGGTGGCCTTAGCAACATGGTATGAGTACAGACAGTGGTGGCCTTAGCAACATGGTATGAGTACAGCAATGGTGGCCTTAGCAACATGGTATGAGTAACGACAATGGTAGTCTTAGCAACATGGTATGAGTACAGCAATGCCCAGAAGGTTTGTGGACACTCAGGAATTTTTGGTCATTGGATCATAATGACTGACTAGGAACACATCTGTGTAGAATGTTATTTAGTGCTGGACAAACTGATGGATTTTGGATAATTTTATAAGTGGTAATAAGCTGTCTATATGTTAGCTGATGTGGCAGTTCTAACCAGTTTAGGTTTTTTAGTACTAGGTAGTTGCTGCAAATTTTGCCACTGTTATTGCATTGTTTAAGTTGCGATTTTTGTGATGTCTGAATGTTAGTAAGGATGGGAGCAACATAAAGAAGTGTGGGAAGGGGATAAGTAGTGGCAAGTGTAGCTTTAGTTTTGTTTATAAGAAAGCTTTTGGCTGTATAAAGAATCTATAGTTTTTGATGAGTTTTTCTTATGTAATTTTTGTATATTCAGGGTGAATTTAAAATTATCTTCCACTATCATCCCTAATAAGTTGTATGAGAAGCGACTTCAGTGGTTGCGTTATCAAGTGAGAGGATTGTTTCAGAATCAATTTCAAGGATGGGAGGGAGGGCATTGACCTGATGGGTAGAGATAATAGTTCCAGGTCTTTGGTGTTGTATGGGTTACTGTACAATCAAGGAACATATCTGTCACCAAAGCCTGCTTTTTTTTTTTTTTTTTTGCAAATTTAATAACAAGATGAAAAAGGAGACCCTTTTTCCATATTTTTGGGACTTGACCCTTTAACTCCACTTATGTATAGTACTGTAGATCTCATTAAATCACTCATAACATTGAGAAAAAATGCCATATTTCTCCAGGTGCTCCAGCAAATGCAAAATAATGTTTTTCCAAAATCTTAGCCAGGCTGCTAAAGTTTTGAACTGATTGGTAATCCTTTTTCAGACTGCTGTCTATTAATTTTTGTCATGGGTATGACTGTGGGATCCATACTATCTACCGAACAACTGTTTTACCAAAAGTGAAATGGATGAGCACACTTTCGCGAATGGTCTTTTCACCGAAAAAGCAGTTTTGTGATAGTGTGCTAAAAAAAAGAGGAAAAACATGGGAAAATGG
The DNA here is from genome assembly GCF_019279795.1 of Protopterus annectens. Taxonomy (NCBI): domain Eukaryota; kingdom Metazoa; phylum Chordata; order Ceratodontiformes; family Protopteridae; genus Protopterus; species Protopterus annectens. The sequence goes on from NC_056734.1 coordinate 711,084,059, forward strand.
ATGTTGCTGAGATCATAGCACAGTGGGGATAAGGGAATATTCCCTTTTTCCCACTGTAGTGTGATCTCGGAGTGATAATATAAAAGTAGAAGGGGTGAGGGGGGCACAGCCCCCACCCCCACATGGGGGGGTGCAGGGGGGCTTGCTCCCCTTCGTAAATGTGAGTTCTGTTTTTTTTTTTTTTTTATTTTATTTATTTATTTTTTACACACTTTAGCAGAGGGGCTTTTTCAGTGAAACGCACTTTTACTAAAGTGTGTTCGGACGTTTTAGTTTTGGTGTTATGCGTGTTTAGTAGATTGTCCTAGATCCATAACTGTAGCATGCTTAATGCCTCAAGGCATAACTCTTGTAGTTAAAGATTACAAATATGCACAGATTTATGGATTATTAGAAAGGAAGTCATCTTCAGCAATTGCTGGATAATTTCATCTGTCAATTTCACTTCTTCTTCGAGATTCTTAAAGTAAATGGCAACATACACAGGTGTAACATAAAAATTAAATTTATGCAATAGTAAAAATAATTCACTGTGGCCTCCATTTACCATTGCAGACTTGTTCAGTGGGATGAGACTTAGTGGTGGGTCTGTACAGTCCAAACTGATAGCCCTGCTGTTTTTAATAGAGGTAGTACTTTTGCAGACAGTTGCTGTTGATGTACCTACAAAGGAGTATCTGGAATTCTCTGTAAGATCCTCTATCACATTCAAAAACATGTTGGATGCCTTAACATAAAACAAATGTTTACATGTCAGGTATGTGACCTTAGTTGCCTTAATAGCATTATACATTTATTCTGATTGACTGGCAAATAGCATATTTGTCTAAATTATATGTCTGTTTCCAAATTCAATGGACAGTATAAGTCAGGAATTTGTTCTGCTGTCTGGTACAGTGCATTTGCTGCCTGTAAGCTTTTTTCCTTGTTTTGGGGAATATTTCTTCCTGTACTTGTGTTTAGAAAGAATAAAAGTTCTGTGCATCAGTAAAGTATTTATAACTGTAAGTATTGTCCGACTTCATAGGTTCAAGCCACAACAGCAAGTTTGTTTCTTTTGGTTGTGTAAAGGGGCTTCCGGAGACAGTTGGCAGTAATCACTTATTTTCTTATATAAACACTACATTTGACAACTCTGATGAATTTGTGTCAGTTAATATTATATCTAGAAATGTGTTTCTTGATGAGTAGGAGATTGACCTGCAGGCTTATTTTATGATCTGTGGAATATCAACCAGTAAGAAAGGTTTCTAGCACACTGAATTGTTAGGCTGGAGTTAATTTAAACTAAGATCATGTGAAAAATATATAATATTTAAATCCTAACAGTTGACAAAATGTTTCTATTTTCTAGCATTTTAGCTGTGGCTTGAGGGAGACATATGCTAAACAGGTGACTACAGCTTGTTTTTGGAGATTATTAGACTAATGGCTTAAGACCCCTTACAAGCCTAGCCATTATTACCTAAAATTGTACCCAGTTTTCTATCCCCTAAGGGCTAGAGGATGGCTTAAGTTTATTCCTATGCCTTTGAGTATTTTACAGACTGCCCCTATTCATAAGGGATGTGGTCATCACCCCAGGAGTGAACTTACAAATCCCTATCCATTGCTCCACATTGCGTTTGAAGAAGGTCAGGGAAGGGCTCTGCTTTATGTTAATAGGAAACCTGTTTCAGAGAAGGGGTAATCTGTGAGACATATATCTGTTTGTCCAGCATGTTTTGTTGGTGTAATAGACCAATTTTAGATCACTAGATCGGGTGACCCTTTCCATGGCCTTGCATATAAAACAGTCTTATGGGTCTGTAGTCAAACTTATGGGTCTTTAATTCCCTGGGTCTGTTGATGGTCCCCATTTATGCACAGGGATGACTGTTACTGTCCTACACTCCACAGGGACAAAGCCAGTCTGGAGGCTGTGATTAAATAGACATCCTAGTAGGCCTGATAGATCCTGTTTCAAGATACTTAAGAGGGATCTGGAATATTGCTGGAACCCAGCAGAGCTGTGTTTTTTCCTTTAAAGAGCACAGTGACAACCTGTTCTTTGGTGATAACTGGTAGAAGAATGGTAGAGGGTATTTCTTTGGGGTTCATTGAAGTTGATGGGGAAGTAGAATTTGAACTGAATTTATCAGCTGATGCCATCTACAACTAATTCTGCACTTTGTTGGGTATTGCCCTTAAGACTGTGGTCATAACTGAATAATGCCTTATGGCTGTCTTTAGCTTAGGACTCGACTTTTGCCTCAAAATTTGCTTTTGAAGACTGGAGTAGTCCCCCTGATTTACTTGTTTAGACTAATGAGAGAGTTTTTGCTCAGTTGTGAGCATTCCCTCTTACTTCTTGACAGGATTTCCTTCCTTTGTGGTACAACCTATTAATACCAAGGGTCCGCCAGGCTGGCTTTTTTTGACGTTTGTCCTAGGCTTATTTTGGTTTGGTACTGCCATTTCTATGCAGTTGCTTTTATGGTCATACAAGGCTTTTGTGTATACCTCTACATAGACTTCTGGGTTTTCGGGGTTTGGGGGAGCTTGGAAACTAGTTTTGCCATCACTTAATAGGAGGTGGTTTGCCTTAGACAAGTTCTGAAAGGTTTTAGGGTTTACTAGGGGTTCTAGTTTTATTTTTTATTTCAGGGGAGACCACTTTGTGATCCGATGATCTAACTAGTTAGGACATCACACTTGTGGGAGGGGGGGCAATGTTTTCCCATATTTGTGAGTACCAGGTCTAGGATATTCATACCCGTACTGGGAGTGCAGAGTAGTTGCTCCAGGGCATTTGAATTTACAAAGTCAAGAAATATTTTGGCCTGCATGTTAGTAGTTTTGTATGCTTCGTAGTGGGTTCATTGTTCAATGAGTCTGACCCATCTGGAATGTTGACGGCAGTTTTACTTCAACTTCTAATAGTAAATCTACCTTCATTTTCTGTGCACATTTACTTACTGCTAAATTATCTTTCTTTTATTTAAAATTAAATATCCCTTTTATTTTACCACTCATGCTGTATGACTTTTTGTATGTATACGAAAGAAAGAAAATTCTGCCTTGTTCCTCAGTTTTCCTTCCTCCAAGTCTTCCTTTTTGTAAACACTGTCATTTTCTTCACTGGCAATGTTTTTGGCCACTCTGCAGAGAAATGTAAGACAACTACATAAAAATATTTCCCACTTGCCAGATTTTCTTTGTCTTTCACGTTACTAGAATTGAACATGTATCTATATGTTTAGCCTGAAACAGGATGCAAGTTGCATTATGGTATGATTTCTGTCCCATTGTGCAGTGAAATGACAACCTCATCTTCATCTCTCATAGCCTTGATGTCATCTTTAATGTCTTAATGTTTTAATTTAGCTTAGTCATGTATTCCCACATGAAGGAAATATTTTTCTACCTGAATTTAATGAAACCAGGTTGACTGAGCACATTTACTTGGCCACCATTTAATGAAGTAACACTTCACTGAGGTCATAACTCATCAAATTAGCATAATATGAGGGAAGAATCAAAAATCATCCTTGGTTACATAATAAGCAGGACAATGTTCATTTCCAGGCAGGAAGAGACTCTCACTCACTTTTTATGTATAAATCAACTCAAAGACTGTACAGTTTTATTGTAAATAGAATTGCAACTCTTTAAGATTCTCTAAGGTGCTGTAGTCATTGACTTGTTATGCACAAGTAGAAGGGTGCAGAGAGCAAGCATCCCACATTGATGTACCAGAGGGCTATTTGCATTTCCCGTAGGTATTGCAATCTTGCAGCTGTTGTACATAAGCAGGGAATGTGGAGACAAAGCCCTGCTTTTAGAGGGGAGCAGGGGTTCGCCTCCCCTTACAGAAATGCATTACAGTTGTGCAATATCATATTAGTACTTGGGTCAGAATGGTCCTGATGAACTCACTGGGCCAGACTGCAAAAGAGTTGCTGTCAGTGTAAGTGGCTTATTTCAGTGTCAGATCTATTTATAAACAGGCTTACTTGAGGGCAAGATCCCCAAAAGACTTGGTCTCAGTGGAAGTGGTCATTTCCACTGAGGGCAAGTCTTTTGGAATTGTGCCCGTTGTCAATGTTAGCTCATTAAGTTGGTTCATCACTACCTTTTGATGGAGCACATGAACTTCAGTTAGGTGGGTTCGGTAAATTTGGACAGACCCACATAAAATTATCGTCTGCAAGGCTCTTATACACTAATGCCCTTTTAGTCATGTATCTTTCTATAAGTCGGGTAGACATTTTAAGATATTATTGTAGTTACTGTTCTAAACCATGAAACTGATCCCTCACTGACAATTTAATCTACTCTAATCAGTTCTCCCAATTTTTTGTATTTCCTGTACATGGCATTAATATTAATGTTTTCCCAATATTATTTTTCTTACATTAACAGTCAATGACATTTTAATAAGCACACAAATTCATATTGCTTACCCTGAAAGGCATTGGTGAAGTAATACACATAACAAAGCTATGATGTCAATTTAGGCCATATTTTTGACACAGAAGACTGTTTTTAGAAACTCATAAGGATGTGGAAACCGATGAATTGTTACCATTAAAGCCTATAATTAGAATTAATACAAGTTGCATATAGCATTTGAAATGTAGATTTCTTGCATTAAATGTTACAACCATAGCTTGAATTAAATACTTGAAGAATACTAAGCTTGTCTTTTTATTATATTGAATTATAGAACGTTGTTTGCTACATGAAAAGTACTCAGTCAGTAGCTGAATCATATTTTCCCTCCTCCCCCAACTAAGTGACTAATCAGTCTGTATCTAGAATTACATTATTAATGTTTGTTCAAAGTAGTTGTTAAGAAGAAGTCCAGGCACACATGTCTTATCTTTTATTGCTCCAGGGAATTAAAACTATCTGCACTGTGAAACATTATCAAGTTGCTGAGTACTGCTTTAAATTTTCTGTTCAACACACCATTATTCTTTTACACCGTCTTCTGCTTAGATTTACAATCCTTGACTTGCAAATACAAAAGTTGCCAAGCAAGTATGGTTCAGTCATGGAGAACCTTGGATTCATTTAATATTGAGCAGGCTTGCACAAATCAGAAACACAAGTCTGGCATTAGACGTCATGCAGTAATATAGCTCAGATCATCCTAGCACATGTGTTTATAAGACAAGAAAAATGTTATGGAAAGTAATGCGACTTAGTATGTAATTCAAGTTGCTTTTGTTCCTTTTCTGTTGCTTTAGAGGCATATGTGAAACCCTGAATTTAGCACTGCTATTGATGTAACAGAGAATCCATGCCTTAGACAATCAGCTTGATTAGTAATATGATTCGATCTGACAATTGATGAATCTCTTAATCTTAAACCAAAGGTAGAATAAAAAAAAGTCAATGTCAAAAGTTTTGGATGTCTCTGTTTGCTAAAGTTTTATTTTATTTGATAATAATGAAAGAGGAAAACTGAGTTTTCTTTATACTTGGCAGAGTTTGAGACTCTAAGGGGTTTCTATACTTTAATGCTGTTGTAGCATCCATAAAGGGACCCTGCTTTTCCCAGGGAATTAAAAGGGAAATGTTTAATAATCTCAGCAACACCAAGCTGTATTCATCTAGTGGTTTAAATTTTCTTTTCTTTTATTCTCGTGGCTTGTTTTCTTAATGTAGATAGATGCCCTTTTCACCACAATGAATAATAAACACAAGTAACATGCAGGTTGTCCATTTAGCATGTTGTGTCTCATATAATGAAAATGAGTGATTAGTTTCAAACAGATTGTGAAAATAAAGGACTTGTATATTTGTTTTGATTTATTTTAGGTCAGTGCCATATTTGATATTTCTATTCATTTGCATTCCACCTTTCATAGTTTCATAGTTTCATAGTATAGTACTAGGCTATCTGCCCTGGGGCATTTGTAAGCCTAACCATAGTGATGTGGCATTTGCCACCCCATGAAATGGTACAAAAATGCACAGAATAAATTTAGAATACTGTGTCTAGTAGTAACACAATGCAGGTCTCCTTATATAATAGAATTAGTTTGCTGTGCCCCTGTCTAGCAGTGACACAGATGTGACCCCTGGGGTAAACTTACGATCTCCCATCCACTCATCAAGATTTCTCTTGAAGAGAGTCAGTAAGGGGCTCTGCCTAACATGAACTGGGATCTTGTTCCAGAGCATGGGAAGCCTCTGGGTTATGAATCTATCCCTCCAGCATGTCCTATTCATACTTGTGCCAAGGTTTAAGTCTTTAGCTCTCGTGGTCCTGATGGACTTCGATTTTTTTAGGTGGAGCATGTCCATCAGATCCTGATTGGACACGGCCTTGTATGTCAGGCAGAGATCACCTCTGAGCAGGTGGTATGATACTGAATAGAGCTGAAGTTTCTTTAGTCTGGCAGAATAAGACATATGTTGGAGACCCTTGATCCTCTTGGTGAGGTACTTTTGTGGTCTCTCCAGCTGTTACAAATGCCGGGTGAGGTACATACCAAATGGGGCATTGTACTCAATCATGGGTCTGATGAGGGGGAATATAGGGGTACAATGACATCCTTGGATCTGGATGTGAATCCCTTCATGATGAGGTGTGCAAGGTAGAATGTTTTTCTAACCACTTTGGCAACGTGGGTATCAAATGAGAGGTCGCTGTCAACTTGGGTCCCTAGGTCTCTGATTACTTTTTCAGTACTCAGTGGGTTGCTGTCTATGTGATAATTTGTGGGTACTTTGTTTTTCCCAAAAGGGATGACTATACATTTTTTGGCATTTAGTTTAAGGCCGTGACTCTGGCACCAGTTGTCCGTTTCTGTGAGGCCTTTTTGTAGGATGTGTGTGTCTGCTGGTGTATCGACTATGGGGCCTAGTTTGCAGTCATCTGTGAACTTTGTCAGCCACAGCCCTCCCGTGTTTGCTTTAACATCTGAGAAATAAATGCCGAACAAGAGGGGTCCCAGGACAGATCCCTGTGGGACACCATTTGTGACTGGCTTTGAGTCTGACATTGCTCCAGCGATTTTAACTTTATGGGTTCTGTCCTTTAGCCAGTTTGCAACCCATCTAGTGACATAAGGGTTTACATTTAAGCTATTGAGCTTATCTATGATGCCTGAGTGGGGTATTGTGTCGAAGGCCTTAGCCAAGTCCAGGTATGCTGTATGGACTGCTTTGCCCTCGTCAATGGCTCTAGTGACTGTTTCAAAAAAGTCAACCAGGTTTAAAAGGCAAGATCTGCCCTTTACAAAGCCGAACTGGGTGGGGTCAAGTGTCTGTAGGTCCCCTATGTCTCTGTTTATGAGTTCCATAATGATTCTTTCCATAGCTTTGCAGACCAGGCTGGTTAAGCTTATGGGGCGGTAGTTTCCAGGGTCTGTAGAGGCACCCCCCTTGTGGAGTGGGACCACTGTTGCTGTACGCCAGTGTTCAGGTACATATCCCAAAGTAAGGCTAAGGTTAAATAGCATTTTTATGTGTGGGTTTAGCTCCTCTTGGAGTTCACGTAACACGCAACCCAGGATACTGTCAGGTCCCATTGATGCTGTGTTTTTTGCTTTGTTTAGGGTGGTTCTCACTTGGACATCTGAGATGACAGGGAGATTACATTCAGCTGGGATAAGTATTTCTTCTTTTGGGGGTGAAGGAGGGGAGAAATTTGCACTGAACCTGTCAGCCAGAATGTTGGCAATATCTGTGGGTTCAGTGTATTTTTTATTGTTGTGAACCAACTCTGAGCATATCTGAGGGTTTCCGCCCAGGTTTCTAACATAGCTGAAGAAGGCTTTGTGGTTATCTTTAGTGTCTTTAGCGATTTTTCTCTCAAAGTTGGCCTTGGATGTTTTTATGAGAGAACGTAGTTTTCTGCTAATGTTGATCAGAGATATCTTCCCTTCATGGGATTTTGCTCTGACGTGCAGTAGCTTCCTTCTTTTGTTATACAATTTGTTTATGGCTGAGGTCCACCAGACAGGACGCTTACCTTTGGTGGAGAGGGACTTGGATTTGTTTGGGATTGCATGATCCATGCATTCTTGGAGATGTCCATAGAAAGCAATTGTGAAGGATTCGGCATTGTGGGATGTGGTATCCACTGGCACAGTGGGCTTAAAGGATACCATCTCAGTCTTAAGAAGAGTGAAGTCTGCTTTTGAGAAGTTTTTCACTGTGGTCTTTTGTGCTGGGGGTGAAGGTGGGATATGTATATCCAGGGTGATTAGTTTGTGGTCAGATCTCACTAGTGAGGGGTATACTTCCGGTGTGGAGCATTTTGTCCCCATGTTTGTGATGATCAGGTCTAGTATATTATCTCCCCTAGTGGAAGAGGTGACTAATTGTTCCAGTGCATTTGAATTTATGAATTCCAGGAACCTTTGGGCTAGGGTATTAGGGCTAGAATAATGCACCCAATCTATGTTTGGGTAGTTGAAGTCTCCCAGTATGATGGTATTTTGTGATACATTCATATCCTCCAATGTCTTCAGGAAGGCTGAGTGGAGTTCTTGAGATTGGGAGGGTGGTCTGTAACATGCTACCAGTTGTATAGCAGTTTTGCCTATGGTTAGTTGCACCTGTATGGTCTCTGATGCTTCATGTGTTGCTACTAACCTGGAGGTGTGGGTGTCCTTGATGAATATGGACACTCCCCCTCCCTTTGTGGTTCGGCCTGGGTTTTGGGGCCGAAAAGCATGATACGAGGTATAGCCTGGTAGCGCTGGTGTGCTCTCAGGAGCCTTGAACCAGGTTTCAGTTACTGCACAGACGTCAATGTTCTCCATGCTGAGGAGTGCATCAAGTGCCTGCATCTTGAGATTTAGACTTCTGGCGTTGAGCAGCATTACCCTTAGTTTTTTTCCATGTTGTTAATTAGGGATGTAATTGACAAGGGATTCATTATTAGTGCCAACATCCCTGTTTACTTTCATGTTCATCGACAAGTACAAAAATTGTAACTCAGAAAACATACTCTACACACACACAACTCCCCCTTCACTCACTAATGGTTAATGTCTTCACCACATAGCCAAAGGGTATACTTTTTGATTCTGATCTTAAGTTATTGGTTATGCTTAAAATGGCCCTTCAGGGCAGTTAGTCTAGTACTCACCTTTGAACCTACGAAATACCTTTCAAGCAGACTTCACTTGTTTACTGCATTTCAAATGAGCTGAAACTGTTATGGGCAGTGATCCAAGTTAATAGAGTTTTATTTGTTAAACCAACAAAGGTACTCTATTCAGCAGATTACACCTTATTTACTGATACACATAAGGATTTCTTTGCTGGTGATGGATCACATTTTTGGTTCAATATGCTTAAATCTATGGTTATCTGTAGGGTAAGTTACATCTCTTACATGCTCAATTACCAGACACTGTACACTACTAAAGTGGCGCTGTGGACATCCACTGCTATGCACAGAGTTTTCAAGGCAAACTGGTGGGGGGGGGGGGGCAGAAGTAGGTTGCCAAGTCTTTCTTTTTTTTGCTACACACATGCATGGACTCCCACCTATGAACAATTTATAGTCCCCAGTACACTTAATGAATGCTTTTAGAATGTGTCAGGAATCCATTGCAAATGAAGAAAACCCACAAGATCACAGGAAAGACATGCAGACTCTCCACAGAAGGCACCCCAGTCAATAACTGAACTAGCTGTTTGAGTTAGTTGCATACATGCAAATATGTATTACATGAATTGCCCATTTCTATCCGTCTATCCTTTTCCATTATAGGTTAACACACGAGTCATTGATCATAACTAGTGTGGCCAGGATGTCAGCTTTCTGATGGCGGTTTTTCAGGGTCATTGCCTTGTTCTTGTGTACTGTCTCCACACTCCAACTTACTCAGGAATTACACTAAGGAAGAACGTCAGTGATGTCTGCGAATGGCTTAGCATACATTACCTCTACATCTATAGTCCATGCCTTCTTGACCAGGATTTCTTTAGTTTTCGCCGACAAAGACATTCCATTCATTGAAGATACAGACACAGACACACACACACACACACACACACACACACACACACACACACACACACACATTGAGACTTAGTTTAAATAACTTGGCATCTGGCATAATGCATTAGTCTCATTTCAGTATATAAGTTAGCAAATGATGCTAGGCACTTAAAATTCTTTGCAGTGGTCAGTAACCCTTATTTATCCATTTAATTGTATGATATAATTAAACTCAAACAAGGCTGACAGTGTTTTGAACATTGACTTGTAAATGGTTTTGTTAGATATGGTCCTCCTTACTGTTGAGAAGTGTGACTTTAGCTAAGGTGTTAGTCTGTTATATTTTTAGCATGTAAGGTGTAAATGTACAACAAATAACTTTTGAAGGCATATACAGGTGTTTAAACACAGTCCTGCAAAAAAACAGGTATTTAACTAGCTCAATCCAAGCAAGTAAGCAAGAAAATCCTGAACAGATGTTGCAATTAGAAAATGCCCAAAGCTGACTTATAAGGAACAGCAGTGTGCCATAGTACTGTATTACTAAGCTGAGACCATGACAACCTAGGAGTAGACTCAGAAACAGAATGAGCTATTGTTTGTGAGCAACTAGAAAATAGAATGAAGGAGAAAAGAGAAATAACTGAAGATGGCGTGTTAAAGTTCAAGGCCAAGTATTAATATTAGGAGGCTCAGTGTTGCTGTGTTGTTGTCTTTCGGCTTTTCCCGGTTAGGGGTCACCACAGCGGAACTCCAATCTGCTAATGACTGGCAGTAGATTTTGATGAACACCGAGGTGCCAGCTATGTTCAGCCTTCAATGAAGGCACGCCCATTTACGCATGCAGACTCCACACTCTACAGCTATATCCCATATTGAACTGATCCCTTCTATTATCCAAATATTTGCTACCTTACTCAAAGAGCCAAAAACAGCCCAACAAATGGTAATAGAAAAGGCACACAGAGCTTTGAGAGAATCTCAAGTATCAAGCAAACCAATACCAGTATATGTCAAACTCCTAAACTTCCAGGATGTTAACACAGTTTTGCTAACTGCAAAAAAAAAATGGTGGGTCCATCTTATGGAATAATAATACAATATCACTTGCTCAAGATCTGCCCCTGCAAATTAGACAAGCTAGAAAACTTCTCTCCCCCTACTGTAAGTTTTTAATTGACAGAAGAATAAAATTTCAAATGAAATATCCAAATGCACTAATATTCCAAGTAGATGGAATTAAATACTCGGTCGCCAACCATAAAGAAGCCAAAAACACCTTTCTGGCCATTTTTAAAAAGATTCCCGCCATAGAAAGCTAACTGCACTCACTGGAATGGCTTGCGGAGCTCCAGAAGTCGGCTGCAAACCCTGCGACCAGCCATGGTCTTTTTTCTGCATTTGTTTTGATGTAGATTCGTGCTGGGCCTCTGTTTCAAGTAGTGCAACCCTGATATCTCCTCTACAGGCCACGATGAACAAACCAGGAAGCACAATACACTTCTGCCCTGCTAATTCTCCCACGAGGGGAACTGAAAAGACTTTTACTAACTACCAGATGAGTAATTGCAGAGAAGGGACTTCCGGAAGTCCGATCCAGATAAGGGTCCCCCTATGAGCAGCTAAGCAGTCAACTTAGATGACCTGATGCTTCGTGAAGCCTCTGAGCAAAAGTGGATGGAAGAGGAGGGGAGGGGAAGGAGGAAGAAAGGAAAAAAAAAGAAAAGAACAATATACATAGTCAAAAACACTTTAAACAAACATTCTCTTTTCTTTTTTTTTTCTCTCTCTTTCTTTTATTTTAAAGTCTGGAAATAACTTTATATTGATTAGACATACAATGAAGAACTAACAGCAGAAAATAACTGAATAGGCATAAAACAACAGGAAAAAATTATAAAATCAGCAGTTTCCTCACATACACATCATAAGGCAAATACTATATGAAGAATAAGGCACTTCCAAGAAGTTATCTGTCCCAACATATTTACTGCTTATATTATACCAACCAAAAAGAATACTCTTTTTTATAGTGATACAAGTGTTAAACAATTAACAAAATGATCATGCAGTTAACTTGTTACATACTAGTAAGGTTATACAATACATTTATCCAGAGCACCCTAGATATTAGAAATAAGTAAATCCTAAAACAAAAATTATAATAATATAATGCACAACAGTACACAACAATAAACCAACACCTCTTCTGTCTAACTATAGTTATGTAATACAGATGTGTGCGTAGATGCATGTGTGTGAGTGTATGTGTGTGTGTGTGTGTGTGTGTGTGTGTGTGTGTGTGTGTGTGTGTGTGTGTGTGTGTGTGTGTGTGTGTGTGTGTGTGTGTGTACAGATTTATATATCAGTACCTTTACACATATTTTAAAGAGACAGCCCCTGCACATGTTTGAATAGGAGGATAGACCCTTTAAAAGGAGATTCCTGTAAGAAAACTGACCCATGAAAAATAATTAAGTTTACGAAGGGGCTTTGGCAGCTTATACATGACTCATATGTGGAAACAGTGACTATAACAGTGCATAGAGTGAATAGCTATTGTGATTTTTAACTCAAATTAGAAATACCCGGCTTATACATAGCTGCAGTTTTCTCTATGGTTTATATTAATGGATATACTTGGAGTGTATGCCACATAATGCTTCTGTATTAAGGACGTAACCTGCCTCGGATTATATAATATAATTCTTGCTGCAAATATTACAGTCCAAAACATTGTTAGCGAACCATATTTTGATAGTTGTCCTAAATGTATAAAAACAGCTAGCTTGGGAGTAACAACACACTTCACCACATAAGAATAACACAAAGGAAATGAGAGAATAGACAAAACTAAAGAGCACACTGAGACAATAAAATTAAACTAGAAGACCAAAGTCAAGAATAATTACAAAGACTTTATAACACTCATTCTTACTCAAACATATGTATACACCCTAACCCTGTACTAGGGAGTTAGCAACATAACATTTTTAGCTAAAGAACCCAAATATTTCCAAGCCGATAAGGGAAGTAAATCGGGTCAGGAACTTCCTCTCAAGGGCGGTAATGATCAACCATATCGGAAGATAAGACCTGAAATCAATATATACTACTACTCTAGTTATAAAATAAGATTTAGCTGTAACAGAACAGAGTTAGAAAATATGTAAATATTGTTTCCGACAGACTTTTTGAAATCTGTATATTTTTCATTAACTAAGACTAAGATTGTTGACTATATGTTTTCGAAATTATAATGTTACATAGTAAAAGTCATGGAGGAGGCTTAGGGTATCGAAGTAGTGCTTTTTAGGGAATGAGTCGGTAGGCTTTGTACAAGTAGTGAAAACATATGTAGGGTTACTAATCTTCACTTTCCTCATAAATTCTAAACCACAGGATGATACTATCCTACCGACATACAAACCTACAAAGTTAAAAACTTCTCATACCCTGCTTTAGTCCTGGTCCAGGAGGTTAGTGGTTAGGCACAGGGGAGGGATGGGGAATAAGAGGATGCTTTCATAACAAGATTTTGGTAAAAATTGAGCAAAAACTGATATCTATATATAAACCACAGGGCTTCATATACAAACTAATGAAATACGTAAATGTCGGAATTTGATTCATGGAATATCAAAGAGCTCCAGAACAAAAAAAAAAAAAAGGAAACTGTTTTTACACCTTATCTTACAAGCTAAAGCAAACTTTATACTAGTTCAGGAAATCCATCTAACTCTAGAACAATGGTCAGAAATCAGGGGGAAAAAATGGATAAGAGAAATTATAGCTTCGGAAGGTAAAACCAATAGTGCAGGAGTAGCTATAATTATTAAAAAACGATACCAAGACAAAATCATAAAAACTAAAATAGACAAAGAAGGGAGATGGTGTTATGTAACCCTCTCAACTCCTGCATATCCTAAACCTAGTTTACTACTAAATATATATGCTCCCTGTAATAATCAACACTCCTTTCTTGCATCATTGTACCCTATCTTAAGCCAATACCATCCACCGTATTCATGAAGCTTGGCGCAAAGCCGGCGTAAGGCTTGCACCAGCCGTGCGGCATATATATGGAGTAGTCGTGCCATATGCATATTAATGAAAGCGCGCAGCCGCCACAGCCACGTGCATAGGAAACGTGAGCGAGTGCAAGGGGTGTATCGAAGTTGCGCAGGGAGGCGTGTCAATGTCGGTCATCGAGGAGCAACCTAAACTGCTGAATATTCCACCAGCAATAGTAATCGTACCTATCAGTGTCCGCGGATACTGAAACGTATGCAAAGCATAGTCCCTGCAAACAGAAAATGAAGGATCAAACACAAATGCATGGTAGGGAATAACGGGTCCCTACCCTTGAACAAATGACATGAAAACCATGTGCCCGTAGTCCAATGTAGTGTTGATAGCTATACCATGTGGAAGTGAAACGTATCATACGTTAGCGCGCCGCCAGTAGGTATGTCCAGTCCAACGGAAAAGGTCATCAGCCAACCCATAATGTGAGGGAGGGAACATAGCTGTGCAGATGTGTCCATAACAAAATACACGAGGAGAAATGTAGATATATGTAGTGACCGTATGTCTGAATCATATCCCACTAGGGTTGCCACCTTTTCAAATGGCCAAAGTGGGACATTTTCGGGACACACATCACATTTTACAGGCCGACACATACCCATGGTCAGTACAAAGGATAGAACATTACTTGTTTGCCTAAATAAAAGCTTATTCTTGTAGCAGTTTAGTTGCTTATTCTGTTTCTTGTAATATTTAGGTATTTTAGATACAGAAATAACTATTTTATGCAAGTATTACATAAAACATGGGACATATTTATGTCCTACAATCTCAGGATATTTGCCATTGTTAATATTTTTGGTCAGGACACAACTGCCCAAAGAGGGACTGTCCCTCACAAAGTGGGACAGGTGGTAACCCTAATATCCCACAAGTCATGTAATAGTCACATACAAAAGGTATGTCCGTATTTCACATACCAAATGTGATAGGAAATAGCATACGCATGTAAACGAAACAGGAGTAGCATATAAACAGCCATAACAATACGGACACATGTAGGCCGAAAGGAACAGTATGATCCGTACCGTCGACCAAGATTACCACCTGTCCCACTTTGCGAGCGACAGTCCCTCTGTGGGCAGATGTGTCCTGACACAAACATGTAAAACTGGCAAATGTCCAGTGAATATAGGACATAATTCTTCCATAGACGTCATGCAATAATTGCATTAAACATATTTCACTGAACGTATATTACATAAATGTCATAACAAACAGAATAAGATACCGAAATGCTACAAGAATAAGCTTAGATATAGGCAAGAATTGTAAGTTCTATCTGCTGAACTGACCGTGAGTATGTGTCGGCCTGTAAAATATGATGTGTTCACCACAAATGTCACAGCAGGGTTGCCACCTTTTCAAATGGCCAAAGTGGGACATGTTTGGTATAGACATCAGATTTTACAGGCCGACACAAACCCACGGCCAGTACAAAGGACAGAACGTAACTGTTTTGCCTACAGAAAAGCGTATTCTTGTAGCATTTTAGTTGCTTATTCTGTTTCCCATGTTTGCCATGTTTACAATTACATGTCAGGACACAACTGCCCAAAGAGGGACTGTCCCTCGCAAAGTGGGACAGATGGTAACCCTATGTCACATTGTGGCCAATTGAAAAGTTGGAAACACAACCGTCGACTGCGCAGAGGCATTGTCCACAACAGTCGGTCATGTGTAAGGAATAGCTTGGACATAGGAAAAGGTGCCATCCTACCAATGAGTACAACAGGCTGGCAAAATCCGGAAGGCAGCTGTATAATCCGAATGTGTATGTGACACAGTCAAACGGGTAGTACCCGGATACACCAACCAAGTAATGAAAGTGAAGTATGGGCGTGTACCTGTGTGCGTGAGGTATAGCATGTGGAAAGCAAACATGGCAGGGTAGTCCACACAACCATAAAGGTACCCGACACATGTAGGGTAGTCAATGTGTAACTCTGGCCGTGTCATGGGCCAACAACCAACGTAGTGCTCTATGGGGTGTGAGGAATTCGCGTGTGAGGGGTGGGTGTTTAATGGTGAATTCCTCAAAGGCGATACTGTGTCATATGCAGAAAAGGTGAACCGGAGGTGTACGAGGGGGCAGCGGGTGAATTGGAAAGAAACACATCCACAGGTAGAAACAGCTGCAAGACAAGCAGACAGGCCATAGTGTAGAACACAATCCCACAAACATGAATATGGAAATGTGCGAGACAAATGTATAGATACATCCCCGTCACATACCCACAGATGGATCCTGATGGAACTGGCCATAACAAACGCAACACACCTGGATGCATAATGCCCTACCCAGCATACCCTCCACAACACACAACCTGCCACCATACCAGAACATCCACCAAATCCAGCCGTACTTGGTCCACTGGTTTGTTGCAGACACAGCTACAAACAGTGACCCCTACACATATGTAGTAGGTATTGTCACCCTAGGCAGTGTCAGGATTGCAAACCATGTATCCCCTGCATGTAAACCCCCTGCATGTTTTTGTGAAGCCACAAAAATCTTTGTTATCTAACTTGTTTTGGTCTAGTCCAATTTTTGGGATATCATTCATTGGATAACCAACTTGTGTAAATAGTAGAATGGGTATGATGACATGATGTCCATAGGGTTACCACCTGTCCCACTTTGCGAGGGACAGTCCCTGTTTGGGCAGTTATGTCCTGACAAAAAATTGTAAAAATGGCAAATGTCCTGAGATTTTAGGACAAAATTATTTCCTATATTTTATGTAATAATTTCATAAAACAGTTATTCTGTATCTAAAATACTTAAATGTTATAAGAAACAGAATAAGCAACTAAAATGCTACAAGAATAAGCTTTCATTTAGGCAAAAAAGTTAAGTTCTAACCTTTGTACTGACCGTGGGTATGTGTCTGCGTGTAAAATCTGATGTTTGTACCAAAAATGACCCACTTTGGCCATTTGAAAAGGTGGCAACCCTAGAGGTCCAATCCAGGAGATATCTGGGCACAAGTCAGAACGTGCAGTGGAGATCCATTACACTGTCCAGCCCTAAGTGGGCATGCATAACCTACCACCCAGGATAAAATACCTTCCTGTGACGCACGTGTCCAGACAGGAATAGGAGGGAGAATATAATGCACACATTTGCAAAGTGGAAAACGGCATGAGGGTGAGGAAGACACAGACGTAAACAGGTCAACCCTGATCAAGTGTGAGGGACACTGACTGTGTGCAGTCATGACCGACCATACCTGTCAACCTGTGCGAGCAAGATATCTGGACAGAGCCGTGAATATAAGTGAGACAAAGGTCCAAAAACAGGGACAATCTGTAAAGATAGCTCTTAGAAACATAGACATTTGATAGAATAACAGTTTGCACATTGGCATTAATGTCTGGAGTATGAAGTCTGAAACCCAACTGTCTGTCAGCATGTTCCAACTGCAGTCTTTAATGCTGAGCTACTGCTGTGCCAGAACACAACAGCATATTACAGAGGTCCGTGCCATACCACTCAACTGTCCGGATATTCGCAGAATGACTAGGGTCACCACCTGTCCCACTTTGCGAGTAACAGTCTCTCTGTAGGCAGTTGTGTCCTGTGAAAAAAATCAAGACATAGCAAATGTCCTGAGAGTTTAGGGCAAAGTTATGTCCTAATTTTCTTTAATAGTTGCATAAAACACTTATCTTATATATGAAACTTCTATATGTTATGTGAAGTAGCATAAGCAATTCAAATGTTAGTAGAATAAGCTATTATATGTACAAAAAAGGTTAAAGTGCTGTACTATGCACGGCTGTAGGTATGTTTTGTCCTGGAAAATCTGACATCTCCACAGAACATGTCCCACTTTGGGCATTTGAAAAGGTGGCAACCCTAAGAATGACCAGAGGTTCGCCCTATAGTGTTGATGTGTGCCTCTGACAATCTGCACCAGTGTGGTAAATAGCTGAGGATTGAAGTCACTAAATAATGAGAAATATCCTGAGTTTAAGACTCCACAATCTTCAAGTCATGCTAATGCAAAACCTAGTATTCTATCAACGTTCTAAGCTTGTAAGAGCAATCGTTAAAATGTGTCCCTAATTGTCCCCCCATCGTGTAGGTTTTGCACAGGTTTGGTGCTCTAAGAGGTTGAAAGGTATGGGTCCGTACATATTTACAGTAACAACGCTTCACACTTGTGTAATGTACAACTGCATACCTGTAGTCACTTCATGTCCAAAATAATAATCCCCATATGACTGTATACAGGTAATAGTCAAATGTGAATGGGAACAACCCTCACCGTGGAGTATGGAGTGTAACAACCCCACCCATAGTATGTATTGCGAACAGAATAAGCTGCTGACAGGTGCCCAAACACCTGTCTATAAACACAGGTAATATGTCAAAATAGGGAGATAATCCCTGTCCATATGCTTCGTCTGACATTTGAACTCAGCCAGGGAAGATCCTTTCACCAGGTGGACAAGCCTAAACCCAGATCACTACATGAACACCCTGAGAAAGACCTGTATGTGGCTGGACTATATGCTTTGGTGTTCTGCATATCCTCGGAGTGATTAACATTGCAGCCGGAGTCCACAGCAGTAGGCAATAGGGAATGTGTAATATGTAGTACCGCGTTTTTCCCAGCAGGAGAATGGATGCCTGTGTTGTAGGTGAAGCGGTGAGGCGTATGTTGATGTAGCTAAGTACTATGGGTATGCATATCAATGAGGGAGAACACCAATAGAATAGTGATTCCGGCATCCGGCCAACGTGAATGCAGTCCCGGTTGACCTACGACCACTGCACATATAACTTGAAAGTGTAATGAATGCGTTCGTGCTGTACACACATTTAAATATGTAAAGGTGAATGTGTGTTTCGCAGCAGTCCTTAAACCGGAATACAGATATGTAACTGTTACGGTCAGAATTATGAAAGTTCATGTAAGCACAATTATCTGTGAAACGTATGTAACCCACAATACGGATATGCAAGTGCGCCTGCGTGTGTGTAATCCGCTCACAGAATAGAAAATGAATGGTGTTTTCCCCACGTTCTATGTATATGGCTCATACCTGTTAACCCCGTAAAAGTACTAAACCGGACAAAGCCATGACAACAACTGGTACAAATAGGGACAATCCCCAGATATTGGCCTAACAAACATAGAAAGTGGATAGAATAACAGGTGTGTCACTAGCATGGATTCTCTGAAGGGTATGAAGTCGTAACCTGAAATGTTTGTCATTATTTACCAACGTCAGTCCTACATGATATGCCACTAAATTGCCAGATAGACACAAGGTTATGAAAAACGGACCAAAGCTAAGAGGCAAACAGCTGTACATGCAGCAGAAATCTGTACAGTTGAAAGGTATGATATGGAGATATATATACACATATATCCACAGACATAAACCAAAGCAAATTATGAGATGAGGAATGTACAGACATATGTATATATGTACATATATATATCTATACATACACGATACATGAATAGATATATACACAACAAACATATGTCCCTGTACATATATCACATGTACATAAATAGGTCATGGTATAGCTATTATGGATAGACAGACATGCATGAAAGGAGAATACACCGATGCTTTCCAAACCATTTCCCCGAAAGTACCAGTGTGACAGGGCCTGAAAGTTCTACACGATAAACATGAATATAGGTGTCCTTTGCAGGACCCCAAAAATTGATCCTGTATGAAAGGTGAACCATCACTGATGCAAAAGACGTCACAAGTGCAACTACGATATAGGTGTACATGCAACAGTAGCAGGTGCAAGGGTAATAACACATGGGTCGATAGAATGTATGACGTATGACCTGACATCCGCAGAGTGGGAAGTGCTCGTAAGTGTCCTCACACTTTATTATCGCTCATATTAAACATGTCTAATGGGTACTGTGGAGGGGTGTCAGGTATGGGAATCATGGGTATGCAGAAATGGGCAAAGGTGTTGGTTGGCACAGATCTATTAGGTACGCCCCATGGGAGTGATCAATATACCTATGTGGGTATAGCACACACCTATATTCTCCAAAAAGGTGCAACTCATCTACTGGATATTGTGTAAACCACTGGGGGAAGACGTAGGGACCTATATCAGTGTCATTTAGGCGATTATCATGGATGGACATGCATATGACCAAGATGGTAACCATACCTGCCAAAATGTCAGAATAAGACAGCTGGACTAAGGCATAGTACATGAAAGACAAATAGGGACTATATTAAATATACCCCAGACAAAGTCAGAACATTGATAGAATAATTGCGTAGTCAGGAATATGAATGTTATGAGAGTTAGTAATCATGAAATAGAAATGTCAGTCATGATTACCTAACCGCACAGTCTGCCATGCCTTGCCAGCAATCTACCAGAAAGGCACATTATCATGACAAATGTAACAGAATCATAGGACAAACCTCGGGGCGTTTACCCATAATGTGTACAGGTGAGAGGTATGAAGGTAACCCGTCCGAAGTAAATGTACAGAACTAGTGATACTAGGTGGACAGGTGAGAAGAAAGACATCAGGATAAATGACAAAACACGTATAAGTCAAAAGCATGTACTTCCACAAATGTGAATGACAACGTATGCCCTGTGAAAGTCAATGTGGAAGGTTAATAGACTCAAAAGACATGTGTCCCTCAGGGTGTCATGCAGTGTCACCGATACAGTGTCCAGTCCCCCATACTCGTATGTGAGCTCTGCCACTGACGGAAAGCGCAAATACCGGCGTACACATAAGGTACATGATAGAATAATTAGTGTGGATAAGCACCTGTTGGCCTGTGTGAAGAATATAACCCTCTGGGTGGGTGTGTCCTGCAATAGGAATGTAATGGCAACTGGCCTGTGATGGCGCCATGTATTGTATGTATTGGTGTAAGAAACTTGATTTACAGTATCAGAAACATACCTCGCAACTGTACGAATGTGCAGATGTATGCCTCATATGTGTGGTGTGTTCTTCTTACAATCTGTACCTGTCTGCCAAATACCTGAGAACTGATGTCATTAAATAATGATAAACATATGAGTTTCAGACCTCAAATCCCTCAGAATGGTCATAGTAATGCAAAACCTATTATACTGTCAACTATCTACGTTTGTAAGAACAATATGTAGAATCTTCCCCTATTTGTCCCCCCATCATGTTAGGCTTTGTACAGATGTTTTGCTCTAGGAGATTGATAGGTATGATCAGTAACAGATACATGTCTGAGGAAACAGCATTATCGACCGCAAGATAACGCAGAAGGTATGAAAAGCGCTGCAGTAGGAAGTTCATCCGCAGGTATGTGCTGACATGTCAAATGACACAGCAGTCTACAGGAAGTACCTATAGGGTGACACCTTTACCAATGATGACAGTGGGACATACCCACAGCCATGCATACACCACAAATAGACATAGCACACAGCAAAGCCTAGGCCATGATACATGATGCCTCCGGCGTGTATGGATTGAGTGAGAGTACAGCAAGGAAAGATGACTGCCAGGCTATTCAGCAAACACAAGTAGGGGAGTGCAAGACCACCCATAACACGAACATTGCACGGACAATGTTGGGATTTGCAACATACCCCAATTGTATGTGTAAGCTATGCAAATGATGTAATTACATGATACATGAAACAGTAAGCTGTCCGTGCAAGAGCAGAGTTACGTGCAGAAATGTACTTGGATGTTATGCGACTAATGTTGCTAAACGGATCAATGACAGCTGCAAATACAGTATGCACCTGACAAAGCTATGTGTGAAAGCGCTTGTGTGAATAAAGCTGAGCTGATATCTACTTTTGGATTTTGGATTCGTATTTCAATAGAGTTTTAAGTTTGGAGACATACCTTTGCTTTTTGGACTTTTACTTGACTTTTATTTTTTAGCAAAGGTTTAGCTGTTGAACTGGTAACATTTTTTCTTGCCTTACAGTATGAATACAGTTGAAGAAGCATGCCAATGTCCAAGTCCAAGGCCAGTGGCAGCTTTGTCCATTGGATATCAATAAACTAGTAGTTGTCCTCCCCCGATCCCTGGTGTGGAAGCGTAGCGCAGCACCACGAGAACGCGCTGCGCTGCAAAACAAGACATATGTATAATATACATACAAAATGTAGGTTTAGTTAGATGTTAGTACACCATGCAGATGAATGGCAAGCTGGAGACAACATGGCTACTGCATACTAGTTCTTATGTGTGGAAGCACTCTGTCACAGATGTAATGAAGCATTTGTAGGCAATGTGAGGCAAGTGAGGCTGAGGATAGTGAATCACAACATGTTATGCCATATGGGCCATGCCTCTACAGTGTAGTGTAGGTTAAGGGGACTATTAGTGTAGAAGATAGGTGACAACATGAGTGTGTATGCATAAAACACTGTAACCTCACCGGAGCAGTATCACATGTGTACTGTCAGTACACAGTGGAAGAGGCGTGTCATGAGCTATACTAGAGAACGTCATGAGACTGATGGTGTACGCTATGGATACCACCGATGTGACCTGCAAACTTGACCACAGTGTGTTTGCGCCCATGTGTGCCAGTAAGCCCGAGTAAGCATGTGTGCGCATGTATTAGCCCGTGTGTGCGTGCGGAGTGTGGAAGAACGAGTAAGCTAGTGTACGAATGGTGAAGCCCGTGTAATGTTGTGTATGCATTTGTAAGCATGTATACATGTGTACTACACACATCACACATGTATTGCACACACAGACACACATGTTGACAATACTACACACATCAATGAAATGGCACATGGATGGAGAATACATCATCAGAAGTAACAGTGCTGTAAACTATGCTACAGTGATGGTCATAGCTGCAATGCATCATGCCTGCTGATATACACCTGGAAGTAACACACTGTGTGTTAACAGCATGCTACCATCAACACAGTGGGATAAAGCCACCATGTGCAGCAGCACCAGGTTAGTCAGATCCTGCATCAATGTTACACATTACAGGTGGTGGCACAGGTGACATCATATGCACAGGGGGTGGTGTTAACATTTCCAGAGCTGTCATTGAGCCATCCAATGTACACATAGGTGTGTGTGTGTGAGGGTCAACGGTTATTGCATGGCCCAATGGTGCTGCAATGGGTTTGTGTATGTGATAGCTGTAGCTGTTTGTGGTAAGTGTGTGTGTCTGCATATACACAGGTACAGCATGTGTCAGCCATATACAGGAGGTTGTAGGACAGTCACAGACCGTACCTGCCAGGCTGTAGAGATCCCCATTACTGGCCAAGGACACCCCTCCATGCATCCAACACAACCTAGTCCTGCACCTGTCAATGTATACACATACAGTCCTGGGATGTGTACCACAACCTTTGGATAAACGTGAGTCTGTAATGTTAACCTGCGGTGCATAGAATTGTCTGTTACTACAGACGGATATGAGCCATACTCACACTCCAATGTAATAACCACTGCTGACTGTTGTCAAGATCTGCATACGACCATTCAAAGGTGCTGTACTGACATTGCTTCCAATGCCCATGTAATGCCCAGCAACACAATAACCAGTCACTGCACATGTATAACCCACGATCACTACAGCACACAGTATGTGCACTATCACAGAGCCATAGCAGATGTACATACATCCAAGGTGCTCACGTACAGATAATGCAGCACATTCAAGAGTGATAATCCCAAGATACATATCTATATACAATATACATTTTATATATATATATATATATATATATATATATATATATATATATATATATGTATGTATATATATAGCTATATACATGCATACATATATATATATATATATATATATATATATACATATATATATATATATATATATATATATATATATATATATATATATATATATATATATATATATATATATGTAGATAGATACATAGACACACACAAACACACACACACACACGTGGTAGGGTTGGGAGCAGAACACAAACGTAACCACTGTACCACACGACAGCATTACGCAGTTACAGAACGCGCTACCATGATCAGTAGATCACATGATTCACACAGGCACACGTCTAGCCTGCAGACAGCAGAATCAAAGGCAAAGACACCGCACGGATGTTATGGAGAGTGAATACTGTAAAAGCAATGTACTGTTGTCATGCTGCTGGAAACACACACACACACACACACACACACACACACACACACACACACACACACACACACACACACACACACACACACACTTGGCAGGGCTGGGAGTCGAACATACACCTAACTACCCTAACACACTACAGCATGACGCATGTACAGAACGCGCTACCAAGATTACTAAGCACAGCAGTCCCAGAGGCAGACATCTAGGTGCGTGTCATCATCCGCAAAGGCAAACACGTTGGTAGGAAACTTTCTGGTGTGAGGCATCTAAAAGCAACACTGAGTCCCCAGGCGGACGGGAGCATGTGTGCAAACACACACACACACACACACACACACACACACACACACACACACACACACACACACACACACACACACACACACACACTTGGCAGGGCTGGGAGTCAAACATACACCTAACTACCCTAACACACTACAGCATGATGCATTTACAGAACGCGCTACCAAGATTACTAAACACAGCAGTCCCAGAGGCAGACATCTACGTGCGTGTCATCATCTGCAAATGCAAAGACTTCGGTAGGAAACTTCTGTGGTGTGAGGCGTCTAAAAGCAACACTGAGTCCCCAGGCGGATGGGAGCATGCGCGCAAACACACACACACACACACACACACACACACACACACACACACACACACACACTTGGCAGGGCTGGGAGTCGAACATACACCTAACTACCCTAACACGCTACAGCATGATGCATTTACAGAACGCACTACCGAGATTACTAAGCACAGCAGTCCCAGAGGCAGACATCTAGGTGCGTGTCATCATCCGCAAAGGCAAAGACGTCATTAGGAAACTTCTGTGGTGTGAGGCGTCTAAAAGCAAGACTGAGTCCCCAGGCGGATGGGAGCATGCACGCAAAGACACACACACACACACACACACACACACACACACACACACACACACACACACTCACACACCTGGCAGGGCTGGGAGTCAAACATACACCTAACTACCCTAACACACTACAGCATGACGCATTTACAGAACTCGCTACCGAGATTGCTAAACACAGCCATCCCAGAGGCATACTTCTAGGTGTGTGTCATCATCCGCACTGACAAGGACGCCGACAGGGATTGTATAGAGAGTGATCAGTCTGAAAACATACAGACAAATTACTGTCCCACGGTACATGTAGACAAACACACGGCTGTGGTGTGATCGTGGCAATGTAAGATTCACGGTGCACCACGACAACATGACATAGTCACGGGACGCCCCACAGACAGTACACCCCTCAAGATAGTCGACCAGTGTGTACTCAGTAGGCATCCATCGTGACGTTGAAAATGGACATCTGTTGCCTGGATGACCACCATGGCTATACAGGATGTCAACGGCCATGTACAGAGGGATATCACCGACACAAGGTGTCACTGGGCATGGCCACACGCTTAGTAATACATGTCCATTCGGACTGTACTGTGTGTCTATCTACACAACGGCGTACTGGGCATGCTCACACACTTAGCAGTTGCAAAGGGCCGTCTTGCATGCAGACGGAGTCTGCACACGGAAGGGCTCAGTTGGGACTGTCATGGGTGTCCATCTACACGACAGCATACTGGGCATGCTCACACACTTAGCAGTTGCAAAGGGCTGTCATGCATGCAGATGGAGTCCTAACTCGCAAGGGCTCAGTTGGGACTGTCATGTGTGTCAATCTACACAAGAGCGTACTGGGCATGCTCACACACTTAGCAGTTGCAAAGGGCCATCTTGCATGCAGACAGAGTCTACACATGGAAGGGCTCAGTTGGGACTGTAATGTGTGTCGATTTACACAACAGCGTACAGGCCATGCTCACACACTTAGCAGTTGCAAAGGGCCGTCTTGCATGCAGATGGAGTCTACACACGGAAGGGCACAGTAAGGTATAACTGTCCCCACGCACAGAGTGGTCACACACATGCAGTGACCAGTACACACTCAGCTGCCATCACAGCTGTCACAGGTGCAGATCCCAGATGTACACACCGCAGTCTACACTGTAGCCCTCGAGACATCACCATGTCATTGCTGCAGCAGTACACAGCCATACATTACCACAACACCATGTGACACATGACCAGTGGACTGTACAGAGGTCTACAGCAACTGTGCAGGGTACACATGTACTGACAGGGTTCCAACAGCTGTTATGCATTGCAAGTATACCACTACACATGCCCAGGTCGGCTCAAGACATACCAGGGGCCCCGGGTCTTACACAGCTGTGACAGATGAGTGTTGCTGTAAGCAACGAACACACATGTTTGGATTTGTCAAACATGTGATTGTAGTGGATGTGTGCATGGAGGACACACACAACACATATGTACATAGCTAAGCCTTTGCTGTCCCCCGTGCAGAACAGTGGCCTAAGCAGTCATACGCACGCAAATGGAAGGTGGGTCCATGTCTGTTGAATGCTCACAGGAGGTAGCAATTTTGACGGAGGACACATTCCCCTGTAGTAGTCGCCCATGACACTCATGATATCATACCACAGTCCATGTGTTATGTATATCAACACACATGTCCACCAATAGCAATGCATACAAACATGGCTACAGGACACACATGTAGGACCAACGGACATGTACAATCTGTACTGTGCATGCAACAACCATGCATGTGCAGTGGCCGATGTCAGTAACACAGCTGTGCCTAACTATAACATGCAGTCGCAATGCAGCCCCATCATTGACACCTGTATATGGTGACATACAGACAGTACAGTTGGTTGTACATCACGTATGGAGGGATCTGTGTACATAAAGTGGTGATCCACCTGTGTAGATGTGTGCTGGGGATGGCTCACAGGTGTGTCACACACCACCCTACCATGCCATGTGCAAACAGTATGCTATGTCACTGTTACTTGATGGTGATGACTTAACGCATACACAGCGGTCAGGTGTAACCAACTGTATGTCACGTGACACCTGTATCACTGACATCCGCCCGTGTGCACATAGCCACACAATAGCCAGACATAGCATTGGTACACATACTGTGGACAGTACTGCTGCATGTCTATCAAACGGATCATCATATGGCAGGTGTATCATTCCCAGCACTGCCATGTGTGTCTGCTTGTGTGACCACACATGCCACATATGGTGGGGACTACGTCCCAGATGTAACACATCCCTGTACACCATTGTAGAGATCTGTTCATACTGCAGTGTGGAAAGCATGAGGTCGGCAGGTGTGGTGCATCACACACATCGGCTATCCGTACACACATATCTGGTCACCACAGTGTGTGTGTGTGTGTGTGTGTGTGTGTGTGTGTGTGTGTGTGTGTGTGTGTGTGTGTGTGTGTGTGTGTATGTATGGCTGTCTGGTGCTTGGTGTGAGGGTGTATGCTACCATACTGTGGAAACAGGATCAGTAACCCCTCACGGTGATGCAGTCTACTACCCTGTTGATGCCATCTGTCCCAGCCATACTGGCTACCTGTGCATGTCCCTTCTCTGTGCCATGTCGTGTGGGTGCAAAGTACTGCGTGGGTGATGACCACATAGGCAAGGGTCCACACCTGAACACTATGGGGTGTGTTATAATGCTGTAGACCCTGTGAATGTGGCCATGTTCCTGTACTGTGACAGGGTATTACTGCTACACAGTGTGGCCTCATGCTATCAGGTGGCCTCTAACATCATTGGCCTGACCGCTGTGTACAACCGCTGCACCATGTCAACATACCTGTAATGTTTCCCAGGACGTATGTCACATCTATGTCCGCTGTAGCCTGTTCAGCTGACCACATGCTTCAGGTGCAGTATATGTGCAGACATCTGTGTCATGTTCGACTGTCCAACAGTCAGGTTGAGGGTACGTTTAGCATGCTGATATTGCCATACGTGACTATGAGTACTCCGCAGTTACACATGGGGGACTGCAAACACTGCTACCTGTAGGCACATGCCAGTACACCATAGGAGGGAACCAGGGCATCATTACCAACATGCTGTTACTGTTGTAACCGAGACACATACTGTCAACATATTACAATGCATGCTGCACCTGGACTACATGGTATGACTGGTGCATACACCACTGATGTCACATACACATCTCTCAGTATTCCCACATGTCCAGTGCAACATACACATCCCTCAATATGCATACACAAGTAATGTTAGATACACCTCTCACATCTCAGTATTCACACATGACCAATACAACATACACATCCCGCAATATGCATACACAAGTAATGTTAGATATACCTCTCACTATTCTGTTCACCCTGTGCATCAGACCATATGAGCATATCCCTGACCGATGGTGTGGATGACAGGGATGCAGTACAGGCTTCATCATATGCACAGGGTGATACTGTTTGCCAGGGGCATAGGTTGCACCAATGGATGACATCATGTGTGTGGGTAAGGGCCAGTGATTTGAATGGACATGTCTGTTCTGTATGCATGTGGGTGTTGTTGAGCCCTACAGTTGTGTTTGCTGTGTGCGTGTATGTGTGCACACAGTTCTGTCATTTGTGAGGCCTACACAAGGGTATTATGGACAGCTCCAGATTGTACAGACCAGGTTGTACAGCTCACTGTGACCGGACATGGCCACATGTCCCGTGCCTGCCAGGGGTTGCACGGGCACTACCAGTCAGAGGTACAGAATGGCTACTGTCCAACGACACATGGCCACTGGAACTGTGTCCCCGCCGGGAACGTCCAGGGCCATGTCCACGTGGACTGCTGTGACCTGGTGAGGACATCGCAGCACCAGCTGCACTGCTACTGCTACCGGCACTATGGGAGCGGCCATGTGAGGTGGCACGCTCACGTTGACCTGCATTAGGTGGTGTAGCTGGCCTACGTCCATGTGTCCTACGCCTCACCCATACCAGATGTTCCAGCACAGACAGCTCATGCTCGTTGATTGCCATGCCACAGTCGAGGATTCTGACCATGTCACCCAATCGCTTGTCCAGAACATCAGCAAGCAGCTGTTGAGCACCTGCCAATGCCTGGATGTTGCTGTTTAGAGTACTGATAGCAGCCCTCTGCAGCCTCTGCCCTTCTCTGTTCTGCCATTCGGCATGTGCCTGTGCCGCCATTACAGTCTGGAACATGCATCTGGTGATCCCAGCTGCTGCACTATGTCCTGCAGGTGCATGTCTGCCAGAGGTCCTCCTACAGGCAGCACCATCCACATGCCTGTGTGGCACATCTGCAGTCAGTATACTGCCACCATGGTGTGGAGACACACCTTCTGTAGCCACCACACGTTCCTGTTCAACGCTAACAAATGCTGACTGTCCTTCCTCTATGGCCACTGTAGATGCGGTATGTGTTGGCAGCTGAACTGTGTGCAGGGAAGAGGGGGACATAGCTGGGATGGCAACCGTTGGCACAGATTCTGCCCCTGACATCCCTGCCTGTACCTCGTGCATATGTTCATCACTGCTAGCATCTGTGGGGACACTATAGATGGACCGCAGGAGGGTAACGCACCTACATCACCTGTGAATGCAAAGAAATACTCTAAATTACAATAGACACACACACACTGACAGAGACACACACTGACACACACACACACACACACACACACACACACACACACACACACACTGACACACATGACACACCATGCATGTGAGATGATAGATGGCATGCAGCATGCTTGTGATACAGCTGACAGCATGCAGCTCAGACATCAATAGTGTTTGTAAGCCTACCCCCTGGAATGCACAGCAGGCAGGTGTCATCATTATCCATGCAATTCACACGATCATAGTAGTATGCATGCATCCCTGTGATACACCAAGTAGACCAGAACAGGATAACAGTACACATGGCTGACGTGACCTTGGCATGTAATCTGCTGACATGTTCATTAACATGCATGCATGCCTGACACAATGGTGTCGTGACACATGTACAGCATTGTACTGGGTATCACATTGCGGTATTGTCTATATGCCCTACAGATAGAATGCATGTTGAGCAAATGTGCATGGGCATGGTAGGGGACTGGGCCATCTACTTTGCTGTACAGTGTGATGTACAGACACTGTGCTATTGCATGGCATCATGAGGCATCTATATTGCTAAACAGTGCATGTTATGCACACATTGCATATCCAGAACTGCATGCATATCCATGACATACCTGTGGACTGTGAACTACGATGCTGAGGTGTATACACACCCAACCATGCTGTGTCATGTAACAGGTCACTGGAGGACATATAGATGACACCCCTGCACAATGACTACAGAGTGTTAGCTGCCTGGCATCCATGTCCACACATAGCGGACCTGTCACGTCACCATTTCACACATGACATTGATGTACCATGCACACATGGCGCACAGCTAACAGTGATGTCCTACGGCAGGGGGGGAAAGTACAGTTTCTGTGGCCTGCTTTCACTGTCAGTGGAATCTGTGAAGGTGACTACTAACGTGCTATGACACAGACATCATGTTCAACACATCTTATGAGGTACATGTCACCGACATCTCCACTAGCTGTGCACAGGCATTTATGATGTGCAGCATACCAAATCACCTCTACAATTGGTCTAGTATGGCTGTACTTGGACCATGTGTGGACAAAGTGGGACAGGGTATATCCACATCCCGTCTTCTGTGTGGCTATGTGTCTCTGGCCATCCCACATGGCCATGTGTGCACATGTGTTGGTCATGTATGTGATGGCCGTCTATCACACATGTCTGTGTTGTCCCATATGATGTACACCCATAGATGTTGATTATGTCACCATACACATGCAGACAACAGGTGTATGTGTGGTATGTGGGGTATGGGTTATGGGAAATTGTGACAATATTGCAACCAAAACACTACGTGTCTCAGACATGTCAGATGGAACATCACAATGTGTGAAACCATTGCAGGGGCATATAACACAATACAACACTTAATTAAGTTCTAACATTATATTTACTACTGGCGTGGTTCGTGATACGCTTTTGTTGAACTACAACGCATTTTTCAACTACAACGTATTTTTTAACCACAGAGCTCTGTGAGGGTGTCTCCTTCGTTCTTTTTGTCTTCAGTAGTTTGTGTGCTGTTTTGGATTTTATACACCAGAGGTACCTGTATAGGGTGACACAGCAGT
The DNA here is from genome assembly GCF_019279795.1 of Protopterus annectens. Lineage (NCBI taxonomy): Eukaryota > Metazoa > Chordata > Ceratodontiformes > Protopteridae > Protopterus > Protopterus annectens. Next base: position 711,115,377 of record NC_056734.1, read on the forward strand.
ATGAACATTATCCATGACTGTGTGACAGCCACAGGGTGCACAGTGCAGGTTAACACATTTGCCTGTACAATAGCATATAGTTAGCACATGTGTGCATACCATACCTCTCAACCTCTTAGAACAATAAATGTGGACAAAGCCTACTATGATTGGGGACATATAGGGACAACTGTGACATATTGCTCTTACTAACTTGGATATTTGATAGACCAATAGGTTTGCATGCACATGGGTTTGACACGGAATGTGCAGTCATAAACACAACTGTATGTCATCATTTAATGGCTCCATTCCTCAGCTATTTGCCAGAAAGGGACAGATATTAAGGGGAACACACCAACAATATGAGGCAAACATCTGGACATCCTGCAAATATCCGTACAGTTCAGAGGTATGGGGCATACACAGGGTAGCATAAAGCATGTGTGTCCACATACCTTGCATATGTTGTTACATTTCATGATGTACACTGACACATGCACGTATGTGGGCTATACTGGCCATATGTTCAGTACTGACTTACCAGGCAACTCCAGGCTCATTGATTGGGAGACACCCACCTCCACGATGGCAGCTTGTGTTTGTAGGGGCTGTTCCGATGGTGTTCCTAGACTGGCCAGTAGCTCCTCTGTGTGTGTGAGTGGAGGCTAGGTTGGTGGCCCACCTTGTTCTCTGGCAATTGCAGTGGCACGCTGTTTTTTGCATGACGTATGAGGTCTGTGCAGAGTCTGTGCACCTGCTGGTAGGTGTGGTTGTGGCCACCCACTTCGTTGACCCTCCTGCGAAGATCCTGCCACAGGTCATCCCGCTGCTGTGCATGCTGTGGCACGTGGCTAAATAACACCTTGTAGTTCTCAAGGAGGTACGGTATTATGACATCATCTTCCTGTCGGCTATATGCTGGTAGGCGCGTACGCGGCATTATCTGTAAGACATGATGAAGGTGACAGGTCACATTTACAGACATGTACAGTGATACTGCTGCACATACATTCTAGTACATTCACACCGTTATCTTTGCAAATCAACATGACACTAACACGACTGGCATGTATGTGTCCCACACATGTAACACCCAGTATGCATTGGATATCATCCCCATATATGTGTGTCACCTCATTAGTGTTCCTACTGCATGTGACGTCAGTCTCCATGTGGACATGTCTGTTTGCATGCACTGGTGTTCTTACCTATCTACCCATGCCTGATGTATCCATGGTAATGCTGATGACCTAGATGCTTTGGATATGTCACATATCAACACAGACACAGCCTTACTGGACTTGGGCAGTGACAATGCGCCAAGTACGCATGAAAACCTGTACATGCATCTGTTTTCCATAGGCATCTACACTGCACTGTACAGCTGTTCAACATCCTGCCACAGATCACCTGTGTTGCACATGTGATAGACATGGGACAATGGCTAGTCGGACGTCATTCGCAAGTAAGGTTATCGGCTATAGCATGTATGGGCTGGGTTTCCTAGCTGTATCCGACACCCATTACGCCACCACGAGGGGCATCAGTGACACATTACTGATCCAGATAGATGATACTATATCTACCATACAGCCATCATACCATGTATGGCAGGGATGATATGTGCAGCTATGTGGACAGGGCTGCATGGTATGGTGGGAGTATGTCACAGGTATGGCACAGGGATCTGTCCAGCATGTGGCCATCCTAGTTGTGGGATGGTGGTTGTCCATGACGTATGTCTTTCAGATCAGGCTATGGACATGTAGCATGTCTAACAGCATAGTGTGGCATATGTCTGTATGCAAGGTGGATAGCATACTGCATACTGGAGGTGAGTATTGTGGAGGCTGGTATTGGCCATCCACACATGGGCCCTACCCCTGGAGGGTGATGTGTATTTCAATAGTGGTCACACGGGTGCTGTGTATGCCTGTCCAATGATCTCCGTGCTCATGGATACCACCCTGTCATGTCATGGGTACCTCTGATGACTACCTAAAGGGCCAGGGAGATGTCTTCAGCTCAGGGAGGTGTACTACACTACATCATCCCCAACACAGTGTCCATACTGTTGACCACAGCCTAGGTGTTTCTTAATAGGTACGGGGGTATTCCTCTAGTGGTGTCATTGCTGATATCATCCACCAGAATGTGCACATATATCACACACATCATACACACAGCCCATTCTGTATGCTGTTCACAACACTGTGACAACAATTTCCTATAGGTCATGGCCATTCACATCATCACATACACAGATGGCTGACATTTGTCTGTGTGGTATGGGCTACAATGCGGGTGGGGTACAACACATTAACCCAGGTTTACTGTTTCTGACACCGTGTGATATGCACATGTCACTGTAGCACCCTTGGTAGTTGTGAGTCTGTCAACAGGCCAGTAGTAGAACACTCCTGTGACATACACAGGCATCTGTAGCCAAACATCCGTACTGTCTTGTACATCTGTTCTGCTAACATCTACATTGATAATGGTTCATGGACCTGCAAACCATACCCGGCAGTGTTCTGATGCGGTGCCACCAATCATGACTGTTGTCAACACGTGTGGGTTGATATTATACAACATCCTATCTGTAATGTATGGGCATGCTCAGCACTTGTTCAGAGCTTCTTGGCATGTTATGAGCTACTGCTTAGTTTAGCACCCATTTCACACCAGTCCCCACAGGTACACTGTCTGTCCATACATTTCCAGCTTGATAACTGTACAACAGCTGCCGTACTCACATCACTCACATACCTCATGAGACATGGTGGTTTCTACAACCTGTCCACCTGCCACATACCACTTATATACAGGCATGTCCAACTGGCACGTACCAGTGCTATTGCCTGTCAATATGATGACTATGTTGTACATGTGGCAATAGAGCTATTCTCATGTCCACAGTCAATGCACACCTTCCAACATACAACAGTACAGCCTGTGGGGGATGCACATATGCAGCCCTGCTGGAGGTTATACTGTCACCAACCCTGACTGCACCTGACAGTCATGTGGGGTTATGCAACATTGGCAATGCACCCCACACATCACATGGTCCCACATGATCCCCACCACAAGCCACACATATGAACACACCTTCTACAGTACCCCTCCATACTCTGTGTGAGCACCGATGACAATCCACATTGCCAAACACAACCACACCAACCTATGGCCCACAGACATGTGTGCCCATCACATACAGCCAATAGGGTGTCATAACATACACAATGCACCTATCTTAGGTGAGTGTCAGCAATCACACTGCTGTTCCACTCAGCAGGCTACACAAGGCGATAGTCACTTACATCCTGCTGTCCAGTAATTGGTTCTGCAACATAACCTATGCACACATGCCACAAGTCAGCAGGTACGATGTGACTCCCCTTCCATGTTTGTGTAACTGAAGTTGTCACTCAGGGAACAGACTACGTGTGCAGGGACATGCAATAGCCCACCAGTGTTGTCACCCTGATGGTGTGGTCCATGCCCTGGGAAGAATTTTGCGGTCATCCGGACCTTTTACCACTGTACTACGAATGACTGTGTCACTCCCAACAGTTGTCCATGCTTCTGCTGTCATTCCACAGGCATCTAGTATACGTCCACTTTGACAGACCCAGCCAAACAACATGATGCTGTGGCACAGTTGACCTGCACCTGTCAGCCCTAGGAGTACGGATCACATGTTGGACTCTTGCTGCTTTTATACTGCCTGTCTTGCACAGTGCCCAATAACAGTCACCACCAGAATGGGAATTGGCTAGCGAAGCATGTGGTCATGTCACACAATGCTTGACATCATCCTCTGTGATGCATGCAGGCAAGGCACACCTGATACTGCACCACTGCAATATCTCTGCAGTGACTGGGACCTGCCTCTTGGCTCTACAGACCACACCTGCAATGACTGGGTATAGACAGACCGTACCTCTCAGGCACGTACCTGGACTGGCACACCCACAGCTGAGGTGTCCCCATATTCCACTATGTTGTACACACATCCCGGCTGGTTACTTCGCACAATGCATCACAGGTGCTCCACATGCATATAACTGTGTCCAGAACTACTGCTGCCACTAATGTGAGACTGACAGTAACCCACACTTAACTGTGATAGCCGCACATGTACTGACACATTAGGCGTACACTGTGTGTGAGTCATAACCTCCGCTCAGCTGGTTCGACCCATACACCACCTCCAAGACCAACAGTATCCTTGACATGGACACCACCATGTGACTGCTGTTCCACACCTGCAGTTATCCCCTCATTGGTGGAATCTGAACACCTGCTACCCACCCTTGTTAGCCACATACCGGCACCACACACTTCACGGCATACACAGTAGATGAGTACTACAACACCAACTACAGATGTCGTATGACAGTGGTAGTTGTCGTGACACACGTGCAGGTGGACAATGCACATGCAAATGCTGAGACATACCCCAGTGCACTTCAATGGCCTGTACACGACAATGTTCATGCTATTCCACACAGAGCCATGCTGGTACACACCAGAATACATTCTGGGGGTGCAGTCCCATGGACATACTTTACAACAACAGGTGGGGGCTGTTACACAGTGGTGTACATTCCCATGGGTGGGGTGCCTCACTGGTCAGCCTCGGTAGGGTCACAGGATCCCTCATCACATACTCCATAACCAGCTACGTACACATTACTGCGACACATTCCGAGATATACCACAGGGCATTATGGTGGTATGTCAGTAGTCATATGCAATACCCACATCTGCTCACACATACCACTGTCACTCTGCAACATGACAGTAACAGGTGATGTTGGCAACATGCTGTCTGATGGCTTCATTGCTTACATTACACCTTCTCACTCCCTGCAAGGCCACATTCCTTGCAGGTACATTGTGGTGTACCTGCAGTCACACCTACACAGTACTGACCTGCACTCTATATGTCCTAGGTCACAGGCCCCTTGTCACCCTGCAATAACCCAGGCTGTGATGTCCACAGAACTCTGAACAGCATGTCTCCCCACTGGAACACCATATTCAGTAATAGCCTTGTACCAGACATTGTGGCCCCTGACTGGCATACAGTGACAGTAACACTCCACACAGGTGGCACCACACTGCACAATTGGGACTATAGCCCTACACACCTCACTGGACTGTTATGCACGGCTATAGGGCACATCATCATGGACACCATTCGTCGAGTCTTTGTTGTGCTCCATTCCTTTGATGCCAGCTGGGTTGGTCTTGTTGGGGTCACAGCATGCCTCCTACGCCTGTTGTACACCTTTCTTACAGTTGCCAGAGTAGTTGATGACAACAAGGGTGTCCACACAGCCTGCGTTGTCCTCTCGCTGCCATTCAGCACCATTCTCCATTCTGGTATTGACTACATACACATCCACCTGCACATCACAACATATGTCTCCGGATGTTATGCAATGTGGCTAATAGACGGGACACACACACACTGAGGGTGGCATACCATATCACATACTGCAATCCAGATACACTTGGCTTACCACAGTCCTCAGTCATGGGGCCCTCATGTTCGGTATATGCTTTCCTGAGGTACAGGCTACCACTGAGGGGACTTCCCTGCCTAGCTTTGCAGACCACTGCATACCCAGTGCCGTTGTTGCTCTACCAGCTGATACAGACCCCATCCATATGGGTGTCACTGTGACAGATACCGATATGAACATCATGGCCTCTACCTGCATGACACTTGGTGTGAACATCACCTTTGCAGTACACCATCCTCCCACTGGTTATCACATAGGTGTTAGTCCCCTACATACATGTTGCATTGTACATGTTTGTAAGACACATGTGTGTCGCACACACTCCTGTGATTACCACATTGCCACTGTGGCATGGATATCCTTCTATGTGTTCACACATGTCTGTACTGGGTGTGTAGCTGGTACATAGGCACCCATTGTACCTCTGAACACCGGACGTATACACACATCCATGGGTACAACACCCCACGTAGGGTGTACCTTACACAACAGCTTTACATAACCCAACATTAAAATGCCATGATGTTTATTGAGCTACAACTGTTAATGTATGCGGCTTATGTACAGACACCACATCTGTACACATTTGCAGACTACATACTCAGGGGTGACGTCTGCTGCAAAGACAGGGCCCATGTCTGCAAATATGTTTATGGATATACTCCACATACATGACATACACAATAGCCACTATGACCATGATGCTTATGGATATGTGCACACACGCGACAGTGTGTGGCATGTGCTTGGGGGTTGCATTTCCAGACCGGACACTCACCATGCTTTGGGACATAATTCCTATGTACATCACACATGGACAGTCAGTAGCAGTGTTCATGTGATACCTCGCTTGCTGGATGGTGGACACATGTACGCCAGGGATCACTGCAGTGGCTGTACTGTGCAGTGATGTAGGTCACACATGGCTCTTCTGTTCACAGGACACTACCCTGGAGAGGTGCCACTGGTGTGCACACTGTAGTTGTTGTTACACATTGACTTGCCAGACTGCATGGTACCCCACTATGAACCTGTATAGCTATTACATGTCCTTTGTGCATGGTTACTGGTATAGCCCTTCCAGTTAGATTGGCTGTCATGCTATTACAATGTCCCGTGACTATGGGCCTTATGTATACTGTTATTGTACACAACAATCATGTTCATGTTTGTCTGTCACATCTCCTCTGCTATTCTAGTATGGGAGTAATGTTTGCGTCCTTTGCAAATGCACAAAGTGGAGTACATAGTTATTTCATCATAACTGTTTATACATATCTTAAATACATACTACTCACATTACTATATGATATCTTTGTTAGGCATCATATGCCTGCTCTCCTGTGTAACATATCTGACGTATCAATCTACTGTACTATACATTACACATGTTTTACATGGTATCCCATAATTCAACCATTACTTGCACAGAGGGTCCACCTTAGACATGTCATTGACGTTATATGCCCATACACATGTGTATTGTTACAGTATATCTACATATACTATCCCCTGCTATGGCACATACTTATTGGACATACCCTGCCACTGACAGTGGGTTGTATGACATTGTTCTGTTTAACGCCGTCATGTTGCATCCCTTGTGGTGTCTGTGCTGTTTACAGTGTGGCCCACTGCTGGACGCACATCATCTACAAGCATTAGTACGATCAGCGAGACATCACTACATAAATACCATTCCCCACTTTATGCATGGTGGACACTTTTAATTACTGCAAACCAGGCTATGCATACACTGACATTACGTAATACAGAACATACTATACATGCAGTTAGTGTTATACAAACCTTGATATTGTTCTGGTGTTTTGTCTCTATCTCGCTCTTCTGTATCACTCTTTCAACTGTTATACGGTATGATCATACATTGTGCATATCTGGCAAGTCATCCTTATATACATCTATACCTGCAACATGTGGTTTACTGCCACCAATTGGTGGTCTGGTGTGACTAATTACGTGCACTTCAGCTGTGCAGCTACTCCATTCGCCAATTACATGGCAGCAGTGGGGTAGTGGGGTATAATTGAATTCTACACCTGGGCATTGGCCATTTGCCCTGCCTTTGGGGAGACAGCCTGTATTGTGTTTTGTTGTGTGTAATTGCAACTGCTTTGTGTAGAGCAAAGTCTATTTTGGGGTCATGTTCCCCATGGTTTGTGTGTGACGGCTTGAGTATGTGGTTTTACCTGTGACTGTTCCTGTCATCCCACCCGTCTGATAAAGGACTATTGCAAACACCTGTAACATCGCCGTTTGTTCCTTTATACGACAGATACAATTTTGCATGGCACCTTTAAATGTCTTTCACAAGGTATGTCAACAGTTCAGCAGATGTAATTGACTAACTAGATGTTTGGGCTGTGGTTACAGTCTGTACTGCTATTGTTTACAGTGTGGGGGATGTAGGCGGGTGTATGTAGCATATACAGTTTTGTGGGGCTTGCATTTCTATGTAGTCCATATATATGTGTGTGGGCCCCTTCCCTAATTACAGTGCTATCACTTAATAGACTTCTGTTACGGGAATTTACTTTGGGCTGTTGTTAATTGGTTTCTATATGGTATGCAGGTGCGGTTGATACTTCCATACCTCCGGATGTACGGCGATATGTGCAGGGATATTTGTAAATGAACGCTATCCCGTGTATGTCTGTCCCAGATATTTGCAGTCATTGCCGTGGTGTTGGTGTCAGACCCTCTGTCACATGGCTTGCCAACTTTTCATATGGCCATAGTTGGACACTCGCGGGTCACACAGTGGTGTTTACAGGATGACATATGGCCATGGTCAGTACACAGGATAGCACATACTTTTATCCTCATTACATACCTATTGTTCTTGGTCCTTCACTACTTATCAGTTTGCATGTAGCATTTCCGTTTCTTACATACAGGCATGAGTATTTCCTGCAACTATTGCATATTATGTGGGACATACTAATGTCCTACACTCACGGACAGTTGCCCTTTCTAATGTTTCATGTCAGGACACACCTGCCCAGGGGGGGCTGTCCCTCCCAATGTGGGGCAGGTGTTTACCGCATGCCTACGGATAGCTATACCTGCACCTACTGTAATCATCTACCTCCGAGTTGCCGCCTACAGACACACTATGCGGACACACACACACACTTTAGTCACACGGGAACACACATGGCACCCTCAACACACACATACACAGGCTACATCACTCACAACCACAGTTGTACACGGTGCCTACATGGACCGCACCGCCGACAGTGGTGACTACATGTCCTTACTATCGTCCTATTGCTCGCAGTTCTACTGTTCCAGTACTGTGTTCTTTCTGTCTTTCATCCTCCTGGTTACGCGTGTCATTGTGTGACACGTTCCATAGTTGGCGGTATCATGTTTATTTGTACCTCAAAGGTGTTTAGAATGTCATCGACCTATCTATATATTTGCAGATGCCAGTGACCCCTTGTATATCGACATATACCACACTATCGCCCTTTCTATCTGTATTATATATGTGTAGATATAGATATACATATATATATATATATATATATATATATATATATATATATATATATATATAAATATCTCGGATAGGGGTGATGACAGGCATGCTACGCCTTTCATTGTGTGTTTGTCAGTGTATACTGTATTTCCTGGACTCCGCACGTTTGTGTCTGTACCTGTCACATTACACACCTGCCATAGGTTAAGATTAACTCCCATCCCACTTTGCGAGGGACAGTCCCTCTTTGTGCAGTTGTGTCCTGCGAAATATTTGTGAACATAGCAAATGTCCTGCGACTTTGGGACAAACATATTCCCTATAGTTTACGTCATAGTTGCATGACACACTTATTCTGTATCTGACCCACCTACATGTTACAGGACACGGAACACATACCTGCGACCATTACTAGACATCTATGCAAAACACTGTCATTCTGGTTTTTGTCCTGGCCGGGTGTGTGTCATCCTGCTGACATCTGGCGTATGTCCCACATTGGTCATTTGAACTGTGGCAACCCTACCATACGTACATCTTGCCTAGCAATAGTGTTGGGTGATTGTGTACATGACTGCCTGTTCCACTCCTGGCAGTGGTCATTTTACCCTTCAGAGCAGGTGCTATTTGCTCAGGAGTGACTAATGCTGGTGTCACCTGTTCTGTACATCATTGACCATGATCTGCGCAGTGGTCGGTGACACTTAGCCCTGTTTCGTGCATATCTGTATAGTCGTATTTAAACATCGCTTACCAGCTGTGGCCAACACTTATTCCCGCTAACGTGTGCTACACATATTCTGATGACCTGCATCCGGAATGCATTACCTGTGCCATCGGGATTATGTTACATCCCTTGTGGGACGTGGGACCTGGAACATGCATGACAGTCACTGCATGTACCACTTGGACATCTGGGGGTTGTACACGAATTAGGTCAATTTGTATGTGCAGTACACTACAGCAGTTACTCCACACTACACTCACATGGATGACTCCGTTAGTTTACAACTTGATGGGTCCAGTTAATGGTATGTCCATGTGATGTTTACTGGCTGTACTCCGGCACTGGGTATGTGTATCACAATTAGGTACACCCGATAATTTGCTACACCTTCATACGACCGTGGATGCAGCATGCCGGGGTGACTAATGCCTGTCATGGGTACATCCCCTGCCTTGACACTACATCCATGATTACATTTTGTGGAGCACCTCAGTAACGCGGCAGGTAATCCATGATGACTGTGTGTAGGACAGTGCTTACACACATGTGCTCCCATGATTGCCTCTGCTCCAGTACGCGACAGTTGCTTACTAGATGTTGTGGTGACGGGTGTCACTGTTTGCCCCGTTTGGTGTTTTGCCTCTGCCAATCAGGCGTGTACCTACCGATGTACCTGGGAACCTATACACACAGCATCGACAGATGCTGATGGGCGCATCTACTGTTCAGGTGTTGACAGTTCCATGTTCCCATGGCTGTTGCGTGTACAATGTTTGGGGGCTGCCTATGTAGGATTCCACAGTGAGCCACCTATACATCACAATTTGCAGGTAGTTGTGTTTGTGTGCCATACATTTTACTGTGTGTGCAGGTGGGGAGGGGTGTCAGTCCGTGGGAGCCTACACTGTCAAGGTATGTGTTATACGTTTCCTCTTTGCCAAGGTGTAGGCATATTGGGCATGCCTCCGTCTGCCTACTGGGGCTGGCACAGTGTGTCCATGGTCTGGATCCCTCTGTGCCTGTGTTGGCCTTGGCACTTGCAGTGGGCTGTGAGGCCCTCCCCCATTATGACCCTGCTGCAGCTATTTCCGCAGGATCATATTATGTAGCATGGCACATACTATGAAAATGTGGGCACACGTGCCTGGAGAGTACTGCAAGGCTCCACCAGATGTGTCCAAGCACCGGAATTGTGATTTCATCATCCCGAGCACACGCTCTATGATGATTCTGGTTTGTGCGTGTGCTTCATTATGGCGTTCTTGCATTGGTGTGTGTGCATTTCTGATGGGGGTCATCATCCACGGCTCCAGTGCATAGCCAGCATCCCCCACAAGGTGACCTTGTGGGATGTCCCCCCTGACAAATACCTGATACAACTGTGAGGCATGCCAGATATGGGAGTCATGGTAGCTTCCAGTGCTGCCAGCACACACATCCATGATAATACCCTGGGCATTGCACACGACCTGGCAGTTGATGGAGTGGAATCCCTTGTGGTTTATGTAGCGCCTACCATACTCACCAGGTGGTGACTTAATTTGTATGTGCGTGCAGTCTATTGCACCCAGTACCTCCGGGTAGTTTGCCACACGGTGGAAGTGATGCATATTGCTGGCCAACTCCTCCTGAGTTTGGGGGAAGTTTATATGCTCATTGGCATGTGGTAACATGGCATCCAGGAACTGGTGTAGTACCCTGGATGCTGATGCCTGTGAGATCCCCATTATATCTCCAGTTGGCCTTTGAAAGGTACCTGTGGCTAGTATTCGCAAGCTTACACATAACTTCGTGTCCACTGGGATGGGTTCCTCTCTGTTGTTTCTGGTTCTCAGGCGTGGCCGGCACAGCTCTACTATTTGCTGTAAGATGTCCCTGTCCACCCTGTAATGCTCTACTATCTCCAGATCATGTAGCCCCTGGTAGGTTACCCTTGGTCTGAACACTCTTCTCCTCCTCCGAGGCCTACAGTGGTTGTCGGCATCATCCTCCACAACACCGTCGGTCTGTAACACATGCTGATGAATCACAGCTATGGCAGCTCCCAACATGTACATTTTAAAAGTTCCCCATCTGTTTACTCCTATGGTGCGGTGTTTGGGAATACACAGGTGTGTGTTGGGTGATTTCACATTTTATACTCTTTTGCTATGAACACTGATTATGTCATAGGGTGTGTATGTACGATCATGGCTACAGGGTATCTTCTGTTTTATTTCCGAAACCACTATTATGCTGCCTTTGGTGTTGCATTACATTTGGATGCCGTGAATTACCTCCTGCCCTTCCATTTACATTTGTGCACGTTACACCTACCATTTGCTGGCATGCATCCAACTGCCTGCTTTCATTTGTACTTTCCTAGACCAGACTTATCTTGCATAATGTGTGCTATTGCCAATCTACTGTGGGTTTGCTTTGCTCTGCTATGACAGTTCTCCTATCTTTGCATTCCAGGTCCTGCACACTTTTCTTTGCAATCCTATACCTCCCCTATCCTGTTTTGCAGGTTTCTGCATGCAGGCTTGTCTAATGCCATTGAATGGCCGCCGTGTGTTGATTGGAGTTAATTGCTCATTAGTACGCCAATTACCCTGCTTCAGCATTTCCTTTTCTTCCCCTGACCTTCCTGTTTGTGCTTTTGTTCGCGGTGCGTGCATCCACTTACCGGGTTTCGGGCATGAGTTCATCCCAGTACACATGTGCTTTCGGGCACCATGTGTGCTCTCAGCTAAACGGTTCTATACTCTCCTCCCCACCCTTGTCCTTCAGCTTTGCTTAGCAACGGCCAGGCCAGATTTGCATTGCTCCAATGTGCTTACTGATACGGTGGCACACCCCTCTGCTGATGTCATGTATCACCTTTTATACACTCCTCGGTGTTATAGCGCTGCGCCGACAGGTACATCCTTAATCCAGTGGGACGTTTGCGATTCAGTATTACCTGCCTCATTTGCATGGCATTGACTACTAATTCATAGTTACAGTGCCGAACACTGTCGTGGGCCCCTGGCAACCCTTGCGCCTTGCTTGTGGTGTGCCATGCCTACCATTGCATATTATGGCGCAATCCTAATTTGTCTTTCATTCCGATTTTCTGCCATTTTTATATATTTCGTTTGTATTCCTGTTTGCACACACATGCCCTGCGGTTGTACTGTGTGTTAATGTAGACATGACATTAAATGTTGTTTTTTAGGTGTTGTGCATCTTTTCTTGTGCCATTGGCTGTGTATTTGTCCATTGGCATATGTTAACTTTGTAATACATGCATGTGGTCTGCTTACATAACTCGGATGTTCTGTTTGGGAAAATGTAAACCGTGTTTTTTGGTTTACATTTCCATGGGCTTGCGCTACGCCTGCCCCACTTCGTGAATCACTGTATGCTTTCATTAGCATGGTGCGACACTGGGCATGGGGTTATTTGCATACCTATGCCGAGGGCTGCATAGCTCTGGCGTACGCCAGTAGTGCACGTGGGATTGGTTCGTACCTGAATCGCTCGGTGGACATATTTGGCGTTATGCCGCCTATGCTACGCCTGCGCCTGGCGCAAGCTTCATGAATCCGGGGGCATAATTATTATATGATTCTGGGAGGAGACTGAAACACTTATCAAAATCTAGAACAAGACAAATCAAGTTTACCTCTGTCATATAATAAACAAGCATTGATAACATTCAACGAACTTAAATACGACTTCAATCTGCATGATCCTTTAAATATGGGAATAACCCAAATAAATCAAATAATTTTACGTTCTACTCCAACTGTCATAAAATGTGGTCGAGAATTGATTTTTTTCTTAATTTCGGAAGCACTAATCACTTTAGACCCTGCAGTGAACATGCACATCCATGCTAGGTACCTATCTGACCATTCTAAAATCACTCTAAACTTTATTGGAAACCCTAAAATCTATACACTAAAATGAGGATATAATTGGTCCCTGAAGTCAAATCTTCTAACTAAAAATGAAATAACCAAAAAGATCCAATCTATCCTTAAAGCAACTCTGGAGAACCTTACAAAACAACAGCTCCCCCCAGATATTGAATGGGCGGCAACCAAATCCCAAATCAGGGGAATATTTATTCAAAAAGCAACCTACTATAAAAAAATTCAACTCAGAGAGGAACAGGAACTGGAGGCTAAAATAAAATCACTTGAACATGATCTAGTAGAGAAAGTTAATACACAAACTGAAACAGAACTACTGAAATGTCAAAAAGACCTATACATGTTACACAATAATAAATTATCTTTCCACGAAACCAACATTTTAGCCAATTATGCTAATCATGTTCAAACTCCATCGCGAGCACTAGCAAGGATCATCAACCAAACAAAATCATCCTCTCAAATTTCTGAAATAGTTTATGAGAACAAGAACTACACCAAAAATGATGATAATATTAAAACATTTGAGGATATATACTCACAAACTTATGGAGACCAACAAATACTACCCCCAAATGAACACAGTAGAAACTTTCTCCAAAAACTTAAATTCCCGAAACTTGACCTAAAACAACAAGAAAAATTAACGGAACCAATATCCTTAGATGAAATAACATTAACAATCCAGCAACTAAAATCTCATAAATCCCTGGGCCAGACAGTCTCACAGCAGAATTTTATAAAACCTTTTACCCCATCATAGCACAAATCCTATTTCATATATTAAACTATATAATAAATAATAAAATTAATGATATACACTTTAATGCGTCTAAAACTATCTTTATACTTAAAGAAAAGGCAGATCCCAAAAACCCAGATAGTTACAGACCCATATCACTATTAAATATTGACACCAAAATCCTAACATCTATACTGGCTAACTGAACGAAAAAATTAATGGATAAAATTACCTCTATTGAACAATCTGGCTTTATAACATTCAGACAAATGAGTGATAATACATTAACACTACATACACTAATCTCATACGCTAACCAAAACAACTTAAACATATATGCACTTGTCATTGACGCCCATAAAGCCTTTGATAGAATAAACAGGAAATTTTTATTCCAAATTCTACCCTACTTTAACATACCCGAAAAATGTATTCAAACATTACAAATATTATACAATAGCCCCTATACATTGTTATATATAAACAAAATCTGGTATAAAAGAATCCAGATTAGAAATGGAACTTGTCAAGGATGCCCTCTATCTCCGCTACTGTTTAACCTATATCTAGAACCCCTCTTTTTAAATATAAAACAAAATGTATACCATAACTCCTCAATAATCTACAACACTAAAATTTCCTTATCAGCATTTGCAGATGATCTCAACATCTATTGTACCACGCCAATTTCGGACATAAAGAAAATACTATCTGCTATTGAAGGCTTTTCCACAATATCAAACTACAAAATGAACCTAAAAAAAAACATTTTCCCCTTGAGAACCCCTAAACTTTTCTCACTTCTACCATTGATAGGACAAATAAAAACTGAAGAAATAATTAAATACTTAGGTATCACATTCTCCACAGACAACAAAGATTTTTTATTCAAATAATATAAAACAAAAATGGAACCACATCCTACTAGACTTAAATAGATGGAAAAATCTGAAACTACCACTCTTAGCCAAAGTCTCAATAATAAAAATGAACGTCTTACCTAGACTGTTATATATCTTCATGTCCTCCCAGTTAATCATAACCAAGAAATTCTTCAAGCAGATCCACACTGAATTTGCTAAATTTATCTGGGAACCCAAAAAGAGTAGAATTTCATATGATAAACTAATGACCCCTAAAAACAAAGGTGGCTTAGACCTACCAAACTTTGAAAGTTACTACCTAATTATAAATACCAATAGAATTTTAAGAATTGCGGAATACAATCCAATGGACAAAACTTGGTACCCGCACTGGTTAAGAATATCCCACAACTATGCCAAAAGCCTGCATATAAACCCCAAAGCATTACCATTTCTAAACATCAATATAATGAAATCCTATAATTTAATAGAACCCCTTAAATATTCCATCGTACTAGCACAAAAACTATTTAAATCACTAAACTTGATACAAGCCATGATGATATTACAACCTCTACATAAAAAACCCAACCTTAAAATAAATAATCAGATGTTGGCTTTAAAATGCTTCCCTTGCATAATAAACACAACCATACAGGATATATACCCATACTTAAACTGCTCTGTCCAAGAAATAAGAAGTCAAATGAACCTCCCTAAATCGTATTTGCTGATCCTGAGACAGATTAAAGAACTTTGTATGAGCTACCTTCATGATACTACCATTAACAAGGAAGACATAACAAATTGTAACTTACTATGGAATATTCTTCTCAACAAAAAATATACCACATGTTCATACAAAATAATAAAGGATATGAAATTCCAAAACCATATACTCATATCTGAATACTGGAAGAAAAAACTCCCATCTATTGAGGATCACAAACTAATTCAAGCAATCAACCTAACAATAAAAATCTATATCCCTTCAAATATTGGCCTTTACTCAACTTATGATATATAACAATGCATATTACACACCCACTATCTTATATAAATTTAACTCTAAAAACTCCCCAACTTGCCCACATTGTAAAGATAAAACTGCTGACCTTCTCCACATGTTCTGGAGCTGTAAATGTGTATTCAAACTTTGGAACTCCCTGAAATTGTAACTGCAAAAACTCCCTGAAACTGCAAAAGATGGGCTATCAAACATCGACACTCACCTGGGAATTTATGATTTTACACATTCTCCCAAATAATATATCCAAAACCAAGCAATCATATTTAATCAATATTTTCCTCTTAATGAAACTGTATATAGCTACCAACTGGCTTAATCCGAACAAGAACTCTTGGGAGAGCTTTAGAGTATTGGTGATTAAACATATACTAGCCCATAAATTCATAATAAACAAAGGAACCCAAAATCCCAAACACTACAAACTCTGGGAACAGATCTTTAACAATCTACTTGCATAAACCACCAATTATAGATTTAGTACAGCATGCTCAAGAAATCCCACATCATCATGCAGACATAAACTCAGATATGGGTACTGACCCATAAGACTTTTTCCAGAGTAATCATATGAAGATAACCTGTTTTATGTTATTAAACTATAAAAGCATCTATGTACATAATGTAAATAAGATTAGTTGTTTTGCTTTAGTTATGCTTTATTATAACCTGAATGCAGAAGATATGTATACCACTCACTTATATAGGTTTGTATATGTGAACTTCTCAATTTTTTTATATGCCTTGTTGAAAAATGAATAAACATTATTGAAAAAAAAAATAAAATCAATCGATTTTGAGAATGTTGATCAGTATAAAAACAAGAAAGATGCTGGGGTCCAACAACTGTCATCTGTGTACATGGGAATATAGGATTGGCAAAAGGGAATATAGTTGAAACCATATAGGCCCCTTCTGTATCACTAGTGACCTTAAGTTCATACTCAGCTTTATATTTCCTGACAGCACTTCAGTTCCTTTCTGGCATGTTTCACCATGGTATTCAGGTGGGGGGTGGGCATATCTTACAATTTGTCATCATTGTCCTTTTGTAAAAGCAAAAACAGTAACAGAAGAAACACAGCAGAAATAACTAATATTAAAACAAAATACATTTAATTTTAGTTTGCTTTTATATTAGTTGTTTCTGCCATATTTCTGTTACCATTTTTGTTTTGATATTTCTGTTCTCTGTTTTGGTTTGATGGTGCGGTTAATTCCTTGTGGTGATTTTTTTTTTATTTTTATCATTGATTTCCCTTCTTTCGTTTTACACTTTACTAATACTGGACTTCCACCAGAGAGGCTTAATCCTGTATTTATCATTATATGATGGGCTGACAGGTATAGATTTTTCTATGCAGCTGTTTTGATGATCATCAAATTTGGGCATGAATGTAGCAGCCATCTCAGATGGGTGCATTTCTGGGGGATTGTAGAGAATTTTGTGTAGGTTGACTGCAAGCTAAAGTATTTTTGCCTTGAAGAAGTCCCTAAAGATAGTTTAAATTGGTGGGGGTGGTACCATTAAACCTGAGAGAGAAGATAAACTAATTTGTGGTCAGATATAACCAAAAATGAGGAGAAAGTTGATAAAGAAACAGGGTCAGGATAAGGGGCTAGGCAGGTAAGGTCCAGGTCAAGTATACAGAGTATTTATCTGGTAGTATTGTAACTTGCCCCTGTGCATTAGTATTAACAATGTGTAGGAAATGTTAAGTGTATCCACTTTTAGGTGTGTAAATCTGCCTAACTAATGTCCCTTAGCAAAAAGGTATTTATTTTGATATTTAAACCCTCAGTGAGATTATGGTACATTCAGTGAATGAAGCTAATTAACAACATGTTAAGTAATAGGTTGTTGAAAAATGTTAAAGCTTTTTAGTGGTAGAGCTCATAATACTGTAAAGAAAAACACTGAAGGATTTATTAAAAAAAAAGTACTTGTAATAAATGCAAGATACCTACGGAGAAACCGTGACGAGTTAAGATTTTTGTTTTTGGAGGAGAAGGATAAGGGGATGAAACTTGTTTAGTGACTCATATAAACCATTTGAGATAACAGGCTATATTGCATACTACAATTTTAAGAAAAAAGTAATGTGATGGTAGGTCTCTACATATATACAGGGGTCTCTAACATCACAGTTATTGCACAAAGGTACAGTAATAAAGAATCAGAAATCATTTCAGTGTGGTAATATATAGGAAAAGTCTTATGTCCAATTTATAGGTATTTCTTGATGTCCATCCACGAGCAACCAAAAAACCAATATGTGCTCAGGAGAAATTAAAAGATCTGTGAACTGCCATAACTTTGTCTGGGGGTAGGTTAGAACAAAATGATAGGAGAAAACAGTTTGAATGGTATTATTTTAACAGTGCCTTTTCATTTATCAATAACTCAACACTTTCATTGTCTTACAAGAGCATGGAATATCCCTGGCATAATCCTTTTTAATAATGAAGTAAAAGGAATACAGCTGCAAGATGAAAAAGCTTTGGGAAATTCATATCATTCAATTGACAAATGTAAAATAGACTGGGCAAAAAGAAGAACTTTTATGGGTTAAATTATGTTTGCATTAATAACTTGCTTAACAATTTAGAGTAGAAGAAAACGTTTAAAAGAATGTATGTAGAAGAGATGTGGATATGTGTTGTATGAGTAAATTGTGGCAAGAACTGATTACTATGTTCTTACAGGAAAAATACAAATTTCAGAAGAAATGACTTCTTTGGAGAAAGTCAGTATTAAAATTGTATTAAGAAAAAGAGAAGAAGCTGGAATATAATAAGAAATACAGCAGCTACTAATATGTTTAACTATAAACAACTGTGCTATGAAGGAAGACAAGGGCAAATAGAGACTAAGAGGTCTAAACTGGGAAAACAGGTAGTAAAAAATCAGAACAAATTTATTTTCATTAAATTAAACATTGTAGGAAAGGTCAGACTAGTAACATCTGGATTAGTGATTGTAATAATAATAATAATACAGCTGTGGATTTATATAATACTGTAGCATGCTTTGTGGATATTTTTTTCAAAGTTAGGATGAGATGATAATTGGATAAGAAGAATAAGTTTTGAGACTACCATCTATGAATTCCAGACTCCAGTAATAAATGAGGATATGGTTTTGAAAGCTATGCCAAACATGATGAAAGACTCCGCAGTCGGACTGGATGACATTAATGGGTTCTTTCTGTTAAGGAAACTTTGATAGGATTTTTACTTTTTCTGTTTCATCAAGGCCAGATAAATTAAGTGTGAAAATATAATTCCTGTTCATAATGGAAGAGTATCATATCAGGCTGATAATTTCAGACCAATTAGCCTTCCCAGCCTTTTTGGAAAATGATTTGTAAGTATTTTGTTTATAATCAGTTGAGCATAAGTATGTTGATATATATCAGCACCAGTTCTCTCAAGGGAGGTCAACTACATCAAGTCTTATAAATGTTTATTCTGATGTTGTTCAGGCCATGGATAATATATCACCACAGATGGTCTGGTATATCTTGACCTTGCAAAGTCCTTTGACTCATCTCATTATGCCATATTAACAGCTATGAAAAAGTGAGGCTTTAACATGTATACAATTACATGTATGGCAAATTGGTTAAATGGTATGAAAGCATGGGTCTGCATGCAGATAATGAAGTCAGGAGAAAATAATAGTATAACCACATAAAATGTTTTGGGTCCATTTGTATTTTGTGTATTTATGCCCTCTTTGCCAGTGACGGGAAAGTACCGGTAAGCAAAACTTGCAGATGATTGGCCACCTCAATAATGGAACAGAGAGAATTACAAATGTATATGGAGAATCTATACTTCACAGCTCAATCAAATGGAGCAGCTTTTAATAACTTGAAGCTTAAAGTTCTACAGTTGGGTAATGACAATCTAAAATACTTGCATAGTTATTGGATAACGTGAGGAATTTGAAGCTCTAGGTATCCACAGAGAAAGTAAATTGAACTTTGCCAGGCATGTATGTAGATTTCTGAGAAAATGTTACTTGGTGATCTGAGCAATGTTAATAACCAAAACATCTAGAGATGAAAATGAGATTGTTCCAATCTATAAAACAGTGGTTAGACCAGTTACGGACTATACCATTGGTTTCTGAATGTATAGTAGGTCTGACAGAGCAAACATCAGTAGATGAAAATGTAATCATTCCAGTCTAAAAAACAATAATTAGACCATTTATTGAATATGTCATTGGTTTCAGTAGGTCTGACAGCACAAAAATATTTATGTAGAAATCCTAACAGCCAAAAACCCATTAAATATGCGGAAGAATTAAAAAGCAATTTGAGTACAGAAAACTTTAAAGAATGAGACCATTAAATTCACATTAGAGATCGTATTTCTGAGGTATGAAAATAATGCAAATCAAGTAAATCAAGTACTGGTCAACAGAGAAAGACAGAATGAATAAGAAAGAAGGTAGGAACTACTTTCAGGTTACGGCCAGACAAAATGTAATTTGTTACTAACAGAAGCGGAACACAAAAGAGAACCTTGTCATTTTAATAGAAATTAAATAGTGGTGTAGAGTCAGTGTCTTTTGGATTTTGTCTACTTGGAGGTTAGCCAGTAATTATCTTGTTTTAGGTTCTAGACCTAATCATAATATTGTAGCATTGGAATTGTTGTGTTACATCCTGTAAGCAAAAGCTGATGGTATAAGTAACTAAACCTGCAGGTATGGTGTGTAGTTACTAGGTCTGAGCAAAGGATGGAAAGCCCATATCCTATAGTTCTAAGCTTTTCAGTATAAGGAGGAAATCGGGTGAACTAAACAGACTCAAAAGAGTTCATCTCATCAATATATGGAAGCCTTCTGGATGCTCTCTTACTAAAGAACTCTGTCATTCATTTAAATTACAGTGACAAAAAAATGTCTGGCACTTTCTCTCACAGGGATAAACTCATTAAGAGTTAGTGACCACTCTCAGACTTTTGCAAGCCTACTCACTGTATGTACTCTGCCCTTACCAGACCAATCATAGAGTACAATGTTCTTTTTGGTATGTACCTGGCCAGGCATATGCAGCAAATAGAGCAACATCAGAGGTTCCTTACAAAAGCAATACAAGGCATAACAAACCTTCCTTATGCAGAATGTCTTAAAGCCTTTTCGCTGTATTCAGTCTATGATAGATTGCTGAGGGGTGATCTATGCTTGGCTTGCAAAGCATCCGCAAACCTCACACTTATGAATCTGCTGCAAATATATGTCCAAAAGCACCAGAAATTCAAGGTCTAAGGACCTGAATTTTGTCTGTGCCTTAAACAGAATATGCTGGAACCACAGATAAGTGTCCCAAAACTGCCCCTCCTATGGAACAGGCTTTCCACCCATGTGAAGCTGAGTTCATCTGTTGCCCAGATCAAGTACATTCATGTCTCATATGGAAAGAGGTAGCTTATAAATGCTTGGCCATCAGTGTGCTATGTGGATACAGGACATTATTAGTCTTTTCATCTTCACCCTTTTCCATTGGTTTGCTGGTAGAATTATGACCCCTGCATTGGGGAAGTTGTCCAGCTGACATCAGAAGACAAAATAACATAGACATGTAGTAGGACTGACATTTGTTGTTTATGTGGAAACTTGAATCAATGGCCATGTTTTCGAGGGTAGTTAATCTCTTCCCTTAGACCTGCATCTTCTGATGTTACCATTATCCAGAAAGCATTCACATATAGACTCACTAAGGAGATGTTCAGAAAGAGCACTTTTGAAAGTGAAAATTCTTCTTATACCCCCTTAAAGAAGAGGAAAATTACTGTGCTAGGCTGGTCTAACTCTTGAAAGGGCTCTTTTTTCTATAACTGTTTAAAAGATGGTCTGTACAGTGAGATGTGGCCAGATTGGGAATATCTTTGGGAGTAGGGTAGTTGTCTTGTGGGGAGGGGTCTTTTTAGAGTAGGGAAATGAGTGGGGAGGGGTCTTTTCAGAGAAGGGACAGTAGCCTTCTATTAATAGTATTATATTATAGACTTTGTCAATGCAAGTGCACTGGACCAATTAGTCAGAGGACCCACTAGGGAGAATAACATCTTGGATTTTGTCCTCGCTAATATGGAAGCATCTTGCATGTCCTTATCACTTGTTAGGTCTGAACACAAAGCAGTCACCTTTGAAATAAAACTGAAACCGTAAAACTCCTACTCCCATGGTACCTTTAGAAAGTTTAAGACAAACTACCGACTCCTAGGGGACACATTGGCAAGCTTCAAATCCCCACCAAACCCACTTAACTCCATTGACTATACAGAAATGTACACCACCATACTATACCAGCATGTAAACAGCTGCATAGATGCAGCTGTACCCTGTAGGAACAAGTGCAAGGCAAACCCCAGAACAAAATCCACATAGTGCAACCATAATATCAACAAGCTTTATAATAAAAGGAAAAGAATTATGATCTGACTTAAGAAAAGTAATTCTCAGAATGTTAAAGCCTTGCCACTGAAATGAACAAACAACTCTGGAACTTAATAAATCCACCAAAGCCAAGTTTGAGGCTAAAATAGCTGCCAAAGCCAAAGACAATCACAAGATATGTTTTGGTTATGTTTGTAATCTAAAAACCACAACACAGCAATGTGCTGAGCTGATTGTGAACAATGTTACCTACGCTGAGGATGGAAATACAATAGAATACCTACTGGCCAATAAATTTAGCAATAACTTTACCCCCTTTTCTCCCTCGAGCTGCCCCGCAAGATATACCTGAAACTGGCTCTGAGTGACTGAGTTTGCAGATGACTGTAAGCTAGGAGCAGTCATTGAATCCCCAAATGACTTAGCAATTCTGCTGGAAGGTTTGACCCAAATAAATATCTAGTGCCAAAATCATAGAATGAAGCTAAATGCCAAAAAAAAAAATGCATTATTGTATCCTTTGGGAAGTCATCTACATCAGGGAACTATCACACTAACAACATGCCCTTAAGTGTTGACCCGGTTGTTCTGGATTTGGGAACGTATATGGACAGTGACCTAACTTTTGAGCAAAATAAGTCCACTGTTATAAGAAAGCTCTTCTATATTGCACAGCTTATAAACAAAAAGAATTTGTCTAGAGCTAGGGATGTCATTGTATGCCTTTACTTAGCCCTCATTAAGCCAATCATTGAATACAATGTAAAAACAACTAACACTTAAATAAGTAAAACAGAACCAAAAGGCCAATGTTCTTCTAAACAATATAAACTTCTATTCTCTGGCACCTCGGCCAACAAGCCTTTCAAGATCTCTATTGTTATACTATACTAAGATACTGTTCTTATAATATTTAAGGGTATCACTTACATTTATGAAGTGAATCACAATACTATTCTTGTAATATTTAAGGGTATCACTTGTTTTCATGAAGTGAGTCACAATACTATTCTTATAATATTTAAGGGTATCACTTACATTCATGACATGAGTCACGATACTATTCTTGTAATATTTAAGGGTATCACTTACATTCATAAAGTGAGTCACGATACTATTCTTATAATATTTAAGGGTAGCACTAACATTAATGAAGTGAGTCACGATACTGCTCTTATAATATTTAAGGGTATCACTTACATTCATGAAGTGGGTCATGATAATATTCTTATTATATTTAAGGGTATCACTTACATTCATAAAGTGAGTCACGATACTATTCTTATAATATTTAAGGGTAGCACTAACATTAATGAAGTGAGTCACGATACTGCTCTTATAATATTTAAGGGTATCACTTACATTCATGATGTGAGTCGCGATACTATTCTTATAATATTTATGGGTATCACTTACATTCATGAAGTGAGTCACAATACTATTCTTATAATATTTAAGGGTATCACATACATTCATAAGGTAAGCTGTGGTGGTACAGCGGTAGCGTTGTTGCCTCACAGCAAGAGGTTCTCCTGTTCAATTCTCAGCTGGAGTGCCTTCTGTGTGGAGTCTGCATGTTCTTTCCGCGGTCGAGTGGCCTCCGAAAGACATGTGTGAATGGGCATGCCTTCGCTGAAGGTTGGGCGTTGGGCTGGCAACTCGGCACTATAAAAATCTACTGCCAATTTTTAGCAGACCGGAGTTCCGCTGTGGCGACTCCTAACCGGGAAAAGTCGAAAAGACAAACGTACATTCATAAGGTGAGTCATGATACTATTCTTATAATATTTAAGGGTATTACTTACATTCATGAAGTGAATCAAGTTGCTATTCTTATAATATTTAAGGGTATCACTTACATTCATGAAGTGGTTCACGATAATATTCTTATAATATTTAAGGGTATCACTGTAAGTAGGTAGGTTGATGTAATTACTAATAGGAGGGGTGCTGTATAAATATGTGGCCTTCTGGGGTAATGTGGGGTTGGGGGCCAGGAGGATAAGCAAAGGGTAAGCAACAACATGAAATGTGAGTCAGTCAGCTGAAGCAAGTGCAAAGAGAGGGAATGTGGATTGTAACTGCTATGGTGGTAAGTACTGTGTGTAACCCACTCCAAAACTTCCAAAATGAATCACATACAGTAGTTTTAAGCAGTTAAATATAAGGGTGCACTTGTTTTTAAGCTTTGTAGTGCAAGCTACTAGTAACACAATGGATATGCTTATTTAACGTACCATAAAATTATCCAGTTTGACACACATGTAATGTATTGTGACTGGACAAAAAATAAATTACATACATGATATTTAAACAGTATAATATGCAGCGGGAATTACTTACATATTTTTAACAGAAATGTCTGCCATTAGAATTTCGACTGCATTAAATAAGGTCAGCATTAATTAACCAAGATGAACTTCAGGCAGAACTTTCTCTGAAGGAAATTTAGAAACCACTATAGTGAAAATGGTTTTCCTGTTTGCCATTAACCTCAGTCCACTCTGATTATTTCCACTGCCAGTCTAACTAGTTGAAAATAATGGCAAAAGGCATAGAAAAGCTTAAAAGTAACTTAAAATGTTTTGCATTTTTATATAACTGAATCCCACTGAGTAATTGTCATGAATGTGATAATTACCTGACAAGAATACATGTCATGTTTTCATTGTCAACTTATAACATTTGCTTGTTACAAAATGCTGAAACAGAGTTCTGAGAGTCATATATTTATCTAAAAGCAGAGAATATCACTGTTTAACTTTACAAAACGCCATATGGCTTCCAATTATGGCCAGGATAAGATACTCATAAACTCTTTTAAGTTTGCTTAAAGATAGATATGCCCCTCTTCTTAGTAACAAATGAACACCATTTGAGTCAATATTTATATAGTTGCTTGAATTTGGATTTGACTTTGTAGTTGTTAACTGGAGTGAAGAACTGATCAAAAATTAAGGCACTGAAAATAATCCTTAAGAAAAGTTGAGAACCTCAGACTTAAAAATAATCCTTAAGAAAAATTGAGAGCCTCAAAATAAATAAAAAAAAAAAAAACAATTCTCATTAGTAATCTGCAAAATATCTTTCATTAAACTAGCTGCAGCATACTGGAATAGCCTTCCAGGTGAAGTTGCTATAATACAAAAGCCTCAACTGTTTAAGAAAAAGTTAAATCTACCCCATAGATCACTTCAAAAAATGCAGCCTATCACTTTCCTCAAGCTTCTGTAACAGGTTACTCAAGTTTCCTTTTCTTTGCTTTACATTTACGTACTTTTCTATACCTTACCTTTGCCTTACCTTTATCCAGTTAGACAAGATTGTAATCTAGAAAACTAGAGCTTTATTCTATCAGAAGACATGTAATATGTTTTACTTATTATGTTTTAATATTTAGCTCCATCTCAGCAGTTAAAAACTGACATCATCCCTACTTTTAGATTTAAGTCTATTAAAGGTTTTAGCATACACTTGGCAGATTCCCCTTTTCACTTATAGTGAAACTATTGCTGCATAAGATTAGAGCGTCTTGGCATATATTCATGGCTGATGCCATAGCAGAAGTGTCTGACAGAGCCTTCTGTTTTATCTCTTTTTGAAATATTTTCCCTGTAAGCTGTTCTTGGCTGTGCCATTGGAAAAAAAACTGAATCTAAGAGTGTTTATATGTCCATATATCAATCCAATTGTAATCAGCATTCTACTTTAATACTGTCAACTGTTCATTATGATGGTATTTTGTCTCATACAACATATTGAGCAGTGGGGTTAAGAATTAAATTATAATCACCAAAGTGCCTACTCTTACCCTTAAGGTGTTCATGCTTTTCTTGTTCATTGAAGTCTAAAAATAATTTTACTTTATCCTTGTCTGGGGCATAAATACTTCTTACAATCCACTTTTAGAAGTTAAGTTTTCCATACACAGTGTTTCATCTATACATGCTACTACCAAATGTACTTTCTGTAAAGACCACAACTCTTCTTTTAAAAACTATGGCCAGCCTTCTCTTACCCTCCCTCACCTGATGTATGATCTGCTGCAACTGCATACAAATTCCCTATCATTTAGCATCCATAATTATCATTTAGTTTCATTTCTTACAGGTGTACATGCTTCACCTTTCAGTATCTAGTTTCTGAAATATTCTTTACCTTTTCTTTGATTGTGAATTTCCCCCAAGTGCTCCTTGACAAAAAATTATTAGCAAATGGGACTGTTGATGAGAGAATTGAAATTATTGTCCTCAAGCAGAAGTCACCACCGGCCTCCAGTTCATTTCAAAGTTACAAACAGGTTGTGATTGGGGTCCATCACAGCAGAATCCTTGTATAAGTTAAAAAAGTAGCATATGACAAGGCATGAAGGTATGGCAACTTAAAATGTAAAGCACATATGAGGGGTGGATGTGCAGAGATACAAGCTAAAAAAAGTATGCCAAAGAAATGTCAAGAAGACCTGCCTTATTTTTACAAATGGTCAATAAATTAAGCTGCATTTTTGTATGTGCACATATTTGAAATTCTATATTACTGGTGTTTTTATCTTAGTGTTCTATGCAGTGTTGACTTAGTTTATTGTTTTTCTTATGTTTAGTAAGCTGAAAACATATGATTAATGTCTTGGTAAGATGAGCTTTAAATTTGATTTGTTCTTTAGATATCTTAAGATATTTTTCTGATTAAAATATAAAATGCTTGACCATTTGTGATAACAAAGCAGTTCTTTTTGAAGTTTGTTTGGCATGATTTTTCTTTTTATACCCAGACTTTAACAAACATAGATAGTAATGTATTTGATCTTAATATTTCCCCTACAGATAATACTTGTAGTTTAAACAACTTCATAAAAGAAAGAGATAATCCATCCATACTTGACCCATTTCTATTCAACATCTTTATTAATGACTTTCACAAGGCCATACCCAATACTAAAATTGTTCAATATGCTGACGATTCTACTTTGATCTGCTGCGCCTCCAACTTAACAGATCTCCAACTACTGACACAAACAGTCTTCTCAATTATTGAAAACTGGATGCTCCAAAATCACCTCTCATTAAATGCTAACAAAACTAAAATCCTTCTATTCTCTCCTTCTATGTCCTCCCCTAATGATAAAAATTCATTCCAAATAACCAGCCATAACAACTCCATTTTAGAGGTCATTCCCTCTGCCAAACTTCTTGGTGTAACCATTGATGAACACCTAAAATTTAGTACTCACATCCAGCTAAACATAAAGAAAACCCACATAAAACTCTACTTTATAGAAACAACCACTTCCTCTCTCCTGCTACCAGACTAACTCACGTCACTACTTATCTCCTTCCCTCTCTACTGTATGGCGCCCCTCTGCTTACTAATTTATCCTCCTCACTATCCTCCAAACTAGAAGTTTGTTACAATAAAATCTCCAGATTTGCTACCAAAGCCAAATCTTCCTCTCATCACTGTTCCTCCCTTCACTCATTAAAATGGCTTGAACTCCATAACCAACTTGACTTTCTCCACATCACAACTGCCTATAGACTACTATTCCAACCTACCAAGTGCCCTGCACTATCCAATATCCTACAACCATATACTCCCCGTAGAACACTTAGATCTACCCACCAAAACCTAATCACCATCCATAAACTCAAGCGCCCAGCTGATCAACTTCCGCTTTCCTTCACCTTAGCCAAAAAATGGAATGCTCTTCCCTCCACTCTTAGGACCTGCGATAACCTCGAAAACTTTAAAACTCTTCTTCATTCTCACCTTTAGTCAAACAGGAAATGCAACTGTACTCTTCACCCTATACCTCTCAAGGTCTCCTCCACTTTTACTCCTGACTAACCTCCCACCTAGCTAACCTTGCTCATTTGTATTTTGTATAAATAACTATACTGCAAAATCTAGCCACAAGGCCATTTGCCTGTCTTTTACACCTAAACAAAATTGTAATTGTTTGTTTCTTTATGAATGCTACCTGTTTGTCAGTAATGCAAAGTTTCTTAGTAATTATTCATATAACTATGTATTGTTGGAGCTTTTCTCCCCGGGCCTCCATTGAAAATAGGCTCTCCGAGCCCAGTGAACCTCCCCAGTCATCAAACTGGCATAAATAAATAAAATAAATAAATAATAATACTTGTAGTTCAAGCAACTTCATTAAAAAAAATAAATAAATAAAACTTGAACTATAATAAACACAGGACAGAGCTAGGCTATCGTGGCGCAAGCAGAGCTTTTACAAAGCTTGGCTGCTTTGGCGACACTAATGCAATAACCTGACCCTAGTGGGAGTTGGTCAGAATTGAACTTAAATGATGATGGTGACTGAACTTGCAGCATCGATATTAATTTCCAAACACCTTATCTCTCATCTTTCTCATCTAAACAACATAGACATTACTGACAAAATAAATACTTTAACAGGCTTGGTTGTGCAAGTCCTAACCAACATGTTGACCATCAAAAAAGGAAATGTACAGATCAATGAAGCTGTTGAAGCATGTTCCACAAAAACAGCCTTTCTAAAGAATGCAATTGATACTCAGTCTTCAAGATTATAAAACTGCATGGCAACCATCACACAGCATCACTTAAGAAATATGCGCGCTGGCAGACCTTCTTATCTCACTAGTGGGGCATTTAGGAAGGCACCAAAATGGTAACATTGCTACCCCAAGTATTCCTATAGTGATTGTTTTTGTTCTCTCCAAGCACTCATCAATAAGCCCATCTGCCCACACCGTGTGCGTATTTCCTCTTGTTATGACAACCATACCTATAATTGCTACCCAAAAAGCCACATTTCTATCTGTCTGACCCTTCTTGTTTATGTATTTAGTTCATTGTTTACCATTGAATGTTGTTGATGTATCTTGCATCTGTTGTTAATGGAAGTTAGTACTGTTCAAGCTTGTAATAAGTATTTTCTCTCTTTATTTGTTAGCAAATTGATATGTTACTGGTATTTGATTGATTTTATTTAAGCTGTTTGATTAAAAATATGTAAAACCATCATAAGACTGACACCCAAAAGGAACGTTACTGTCAAGGAAACTAATGGTATCTAGACTTCACCAGCTCATAAAATGGTCATGCCATCTACTACATTAATTATACTGAAGTATTTCTCAGCAAAAATCCATACATTTATTGCATTTCCATGCTGTGCTTTTTGACATTCAAGAACTAAATCCAAACATGCAGTCATTGTATCTACCAGAATGCGATGGATGCAGGTAGCTATTCTGTTAATAATAAACATCTTAATAGATAACCATACACAAAAGATAATTTCCACTATAAAGAAAGATAATAAGTCATATATATACCTGTAATGAAAGATATAAAGTTAAGAATGACTCGTCCTTGGTGTTAAGAATCACTCAATCATATGAAGCTTCAGTTTGTTAAATATCCTGCCAATATTATCAGTGCATATTGATGGTAATCTAACGTATGTACTGAATAAGCATTAAGGCAATGTTTTACTGATGATCCATATTACACTTTGAAGAGATAGTTTCCAGTAATCATTATTGACCACAGTACTACATTGTCTTATGGATGTAAGCTCAAACATACAGGACATCCCAAGCATCACATTGCTAGAAATAAGTAGGCTGTGATAGATCTCATTTTCTGAATGTAAGCCAGTATGTAAAATGTGTAAAACCTGGTGTTTCAGTGAGATCTCAGTTTGTACTGACCCAGTGCTTCAGTAGTATGAGATATTTCAGGAATCTCAGGTCTTAACCTTCAACAATGCAGAATGCTAGTCATCTGGCTCTCAGCCTACACGTACTTCATCTGTTAAGGATATGGGATCACCCACTCACCCACCAAGTGTACTGATGATCTATAATCTTACTCAACAACCACCTAGACTATATGTGACATCATATCTCAGCTTCACATGTCAGTAATTTGAGGCTCTCAGCTTCCACCTACTCAGACTGAAGGGAATAAGAACTCAAGTCTACACTAATCCTAACCTATAAGTGATGTAAAATCCCAGCCTACACCTGGACAGGACATCAGCGATACCGTATTTCACCTTATACATGGTTGGCATGTCAGTAATCTGATATTTCAGATTATACCCACTTGTTGTGCCAGAGAGCTAAGATGTCTGTCTATCACATTTAGCTTTCAAGAGACTGAAGCCTTTATAGGTTCATAGGTGTTTACTAGGATACTGGCCCAAGAGCCATTATAAGCTTAGCCAAGTGTACACATCAAGATTTCACAGGCTGT
The DNA here is from genome assembly GCF_019279795.1 of Protopterus annectens. Lineage (NCBI taxonomy): Eukaryota > Metazoa > Chordata > Ceratodontiformes > Protopteridae > Protopterus > Protopterus annectens. The sequence continues at coordinate 711,146,333 of NC_056734.1, forward strand.
CCCTGTCCATTTGTCACATAGGTGCTAAACCAGGGTAAATTTGTGAGTTCCCATCCATTGGTCCATGGTATATTTGACTAGGTGTAGGGATCACTTTTGCTATACATGGATGGGAAGCCTGTTCCACTAAAAGGGTAATCTTTGTGACACATTCCCATCTCTCCAACATGTCCTATGTATCCCAGAAATGAGGTTTAGTTCCTTATAATGGATATTTCTGATTCTATTTGGTTTATGGATCTGCAACAAATCCATCAGTGTGAGATCAGAGGATGCCATGTAAGCTAAGCTAGTTTTATCTCAAATTTGGCTTTGGTAGACTTGATTAGTGCCCTCAGTTGCTTGTTCATATTGATGCCCATCCTGTTTATGGACACAGTTTTCTTTTTCATCATGTCCTGTACAGCCTTGTTAACGTAAGTCTTCCTGGCTTATTTTCACTGATCCTGGGAACACTTACCGCCCCTCCCCCACCTTGAAACTGCCACCAGCCTACTAGTGAACAGCACTATATCCAGGATACTCACAAAGCCTAGTGATGATTGTTACATCCTCTTTACTTGCCCAGGCAATGTAGCCTGACTTGCCTGAGTGTCGCCTTTCCAGAATACTCACACTTGACTAATTAAAAGCGCTGTCACTTCCTCCCCATCTAACTGTAATGTGGATGGTGCCGCACTTTCTTCCACTCAATAGACATGATACAGTGATGAGATCAGCCTGTCCTAGTTATACTGCATCAGAGTCCCACATGAATGCAGTGCTGGTGGTTATGCAGTACATAATAATTTTATTTGTTTAGATTCGACCAACATTGATTAGGTAGCTGCATCAGTATAAGCAGCACCACAAGCTACCCAGTGACAATTATCCTCCTTCCAGGTACCTCTTGTTAACACTGAGGATGTCTTTTGAACAAACCTTCACAGCGCCAGCAGTTATTTCTGATATATCCCAGCTTATATCCTATAGTAACAATGCAATGCCAGCAGTTATTCCTTATATATCCCAGCTTATATCACATAGTAACAATGCAATGCCAGCAGTTATTCCTGGTATATCTCAGCTTATATCCTATAGTAACAATGCAATGCCAGCAGTTATTCCTGGTATATCCCAGCTTATATCACATAGTAACAGTGCAATGCCAGCAGTTATTCCTGGTATATCCCATATTATATCCTATAGTATCAATGCAATGCCAGCAGTTATTACTGGTATATCCCGGCTTATATCCCATAGTAACAATGATTGAAGTGGGCGCACGCTTTCTCAAGGCATGCTGCAAAGCCATAGTGACAAGACACTGCCAGGTGAGACCTCAGGTTGAGAATTATAGTCACTCTCATAAAACCAGTGTTCTGTAGCCCTTTTCTGTTCTTCCATTCACTGCTGATCCATCTTGTAAAAGTTGATTTGTCACTGGCAGGAGTAGTAAGTAATGTCCTTTGTATATTTTAAACTAAAAAGAAAAGCATCATAACTCAAGACTGCTGCAAATGAAAAACAAGTCTAGTGTGTCCACAACTGCAATGTATCTGGAATACTTATTTATGGATCCCAATAATATTAGCTTCTGAAAGTTATTTAGGGAGCATTTACTGAGACCCGGTGCAGAAAGAATGTGCCCTCATTGTAACCTGTGATACAGGATGGAAAATGTGATATGAAGGTAGAGTGCATGCTGTTCTGTTAGGGTAGGACAACCAAATTGGCAGTGCTTATTTAGTTATAATTCTTTTACAGAATATGTTGCCATGACTACTGAAAAGAAAAGAAAATACAAAAATGTATCTTCCAACAGAAACAGGGACAAATGCATATGGCACTTCATTACATATATGTAAGCTACATATGTTTTCATCATTCACAGTTTGTATTTTTGCTTGGAAAGCACTTGGGAAATGTACACCTTCTTTCACATTTTTTAGAAGCACAACATATGGCATATATATCCAATGTAAACAGGCCCCATAATGTAATAAAGCTGTAAAAATATGACTTAGTAGGTTAACATTCACTGTGGGAATTTCAGAAGTTACCGACTGGATAAAATTACTCAAAATTTTAAGGGGATACAACAAGCAAGCCTTCCAGGATTTCATGCTCTTTCAAAAGAGACAAGTCAGTGTTACAAGGTATGATTTTCATTCAGTCTGTATAGAGAAAATTGATGACTGCGTTTCTTATTTCGGTTCATAATCTATGGCTTATTTTATGGACCCTGTTACTAGTGCTGTGAAAAGCCTTTTACTTAACTCTGTTCATTATGCGTCTCACTATTATTTTCCCACTTCTTAGTACCCCGTTCTAATTTTCATCATTTAACCATGCTCATTTATTTATGCAATGGATCCGTTTTATAATGTATGCACAGGACTCCTCTATTAGTATAATTCTAAATTTGTTGACATCCATATTATAATATACCATTAAGAATAGACTAAGAATTTATATCTGAGCTGCATCATTCACAGATGTGCAATGCTCAGCATAATTTAGTAGTACTAGTTTTACGGATCTGTTACTAGTGATTGAATGCTATTTGCTTTCAGCACACTTGCTTCCTCCCACTTCTTCAAAAGGGCCAATGTCCACACTCCCATAACCCAATTTCAGGTAACTGTTTAGGCCTCCCTACACCCTATCCAACAAAACTGTATAGCCCTACCAGAACCCCTTAGTTCAACTTTTCCTGTTGTCAGTCATGGTTCACAGGTTCATAGGTATATACTAGGCTAATGATCACCATGGACTTTATAAGCCTTGCCATGTAACCCAACTGTGTCTCCTTACAATATGTGCATCTAAATTGGAGGTCATGTTTGTTAGAGGGTTGCTAAAATATTTTATGAGAGATTATAGACCAATAACTTGCCTTCCATTACTTAGGGAATGTTTACTGTTGGCCTCTGTCTATAGTAGACATCAGGACCAGCCCAAAGGTAAAAACGTTTCATCTTGATTCATAGATGACTACAAGGCTAACAACCATGGGGAGCCTTTTTAGCTTAGCCGTGCTTCTGGAAAAGGGAGAATCAAACCCTATACCTTGTCTCTGTAAGGTTAACACCTTAAACATTAATCCAAACACTCCAGCAAAATAACTTGAGGCATAGGTAAATATTATGCCTAACAGTAGTAAACAGGATATATTACTGTGCAGCTAAATTAAAAGCTGATAACGTTCTACCACAACAACACATGGCAGTGAGGGAAAGGAAGGGGAGAAATCTAATACCATCATGGAAGCATCAAATAGAGAAAACTATAAAGCAGTTAAGACAAGAAGTGCCACTATTAGAAGACTATACAAGAGGGAACAGATAAAAAATTACTAATAAAGATAGATGTGATAAAAGCAATGCACAATATTAGAACAGGCCAGAATTTATCATGCACTATCGCAAATAACAAACTAAAAATTTCAGCACAGGCAGAAAAACTTAGAAGATACAAAGATAAATACAAAGGAAAGTACAAAATAAGCAATTTATTGATGACCCAAAAAAGTTTTGTAGAGAATTGGGAAACAAGGTAAAAGGAATTGACAGACTGGCAAAAAAAGAAGAAATAGATACATTTTGGAGAAGTATCTATGAAGATCCTGTAGAACATAAAAAATATGTTAAATGGATAGAAGTTAAAGAAAGAATAAGAGGTTTAAAGGTACGGGATATGAAATGGGATGAAGTAACAGCCAGAGAGATTGAAAAAAAGTTAAGAAAAGCCTCTAATTGGAAAAGCTCAGGCCCAGATGCAGCACCTAACTTTTGGCTGAAAGTATTAACATCTTTGCATGAAGATTTAGCCATGAGTAAGAACTATTTATATGTGCAACCCAAACAAACACCAACCTGGTTAACAACAGGCAAAACAATGCTCCTACTTAACAGTGAACCTGTAAGCTACCCTAAAAATTATAGACCAATAACTTGCCTTCCAACGACGTCTAAACTATACATGGGAATTAATGTTGAGTTTAGAGTCATTTAGAAGAAAACTCAATTATGGCAGTAGAAAAAAGGGCAATAAAAGAAAGTCATATGGAAGAAAGGATCATTTGTTGTTAAATAAAGTCATGTTGGAGAAGTGTAAAAAGGGGAAGAATCTAAGTATGGCATGGACTGACTACAAAAAGGCATTTGATAGTATCCCACATTCATGGATAAAAGAGTGCTTAAAATGTATTAGATGCACGATACACCGGCTGACTACATTACAGTGACCATGAAACATTGGCAGACCACTTTGCAATTAAGCCATGATAAAGGACAAATTATTATCCCAGGGATAAAAATTCAAATGGAGGTATTCCAGGGTGATTCTTTGTCACCGCTGCTATTCTGCTTAGCCCTTAACCCATTAAGCTGTCTACTTAACAGCTTAGGCCATGGCTATAATTTGGCTCTAGAAAACAACAAAGCATAAAGACGTATCTTCTCTTTGTTGATGATTTAAAACTGTACAGTTCTTCAGATGAGGAAACTGAAAGCACATCTGTAAGTTGTCAAAACTTTTACAGATGATATAAGAATATCATTTGATCTTGTTAAATGTGCAAAACCAACCTTTAAAGCAGGAAAACTGCAACACCAGGAAAACATCAGTTTGGACTTCTCATCTTCTTTTTGTCGATTTAAAACTGTATAGCTCATCAGATGAGGAACTGAAATACAACTGCAAGTTGTCAAAACTTTTTCAGATGATATAAGAATGTCATTTGGTCTTGGTAAATGTGCAAAGGCAACCTTTAAAGCAGGAAAACTGCAACACCAGGAAAACATCAGTTTGGGACAAGAATGTGATATAAAAGAACTTGAGCAAGAAGGAGTATATAAATATTTGGGAATTAATGAAGGATCAACAATAAAACACGAACAAATGCCAATAAAACTTCATAAGGAATATTTCAGAAGACTTAAATTAATCCTGAAAACAGCACTGACATATAGGAACAAAATCCAGGCTATAAACAAATTTGCTCTTCCTGCCTAACTTATAGTTTTGGAGTGACTGACTGGCCCCAAAACGTGTTTGATAGATTGGATCTTAAAACAAGAAGGATGCTTCATGATCACCAAATGATTTTTAAAAATCAGTGCATACCAAGATTATATATTCCCTGTTCTAAAGGAGGGATGGGCCTCATTGAAATTGATTATATGTATAGATCTGCAATTGTGGGACTCCAAACATATCTGCTGACCACACAAGACCCAAATGTAGGGAATGTTTTGAAACATGAGGAGAACAAATCTAAGATGATTTCTCTGCTTACTCTAGCAGAGGCATATCGGCGTCAAGCAGGATGGAAATCAAACCAGAGTAGATAAAAATCAGGCAGCAACTGAATGTGCCAAAAAACAAAAGAAAGAATATAAGGTGGAGGACCAGATGAGAAGGTAAGAAATATGGAAAAAGCATAAATATAGTTGCAAGTATAGAATGAATGCAGAAATGGTTGAGGAGAGGCAAATTCAAACCAAGAGATGAAAGGTTAATATTGGCAGCTCAAGACAGTGGGCTGAGTACACGTTGATTTAAAAGTCCATTGAACATGAGATAAACAGAAAAATGTAGGTTTTGTAAAACCAAATTGTAAACAGTTGCACACATCGTTGCTGGTTGCAACATACTAATGGCAGAAGGACTGTATTTTGAAAGGCATAATAATGTGGCAAGACTGTTGCACTGGGGATTGTGCAAATATTACGATACTGAAGTGGATGAAAAACACTGGAAAATGAACCACAAAGCATCATAGAAAATGATGAAGTCTACATCACATGGGATCACCCATTACCAACAGTTCAAAAGACAGATGCTAGAAAACCGGATATAGTGGTCCAAGAAAAGAAGACAAAAGTAGCATTGATCATTGAAATCACCACACTCAGTGACTACACTGTCCTGTGTACAGAGAGACGCAAAGTCATAAAATATCAGGATTTGCAGGCAGAAATGAGAGGAATGTGGAAGAAAGACACCCAGACAGTTCCAGTAGTAGTAGGAGCAACGGGTCTTATAAAGAAGAGTTTACAATCATATTTAGATATGCTACCAATACATTTAACTCTGTACGAATTGCAGAAGGAGTCATTACTAGGCACATTGCGGGTGCTGCAAAAAGCACTCCTGGCTGACATCAAAGAGGGAACAATACTAATTTCATGAACTTTAATCATATTTGACTTAGGAATGAGGCCCATTCCCATCATGATATTAGAAACCCAAAAGACTTGGAGAAATTAAAAAAAAAGAGTGAAAAATGTTTCATCTTGATTCATAGGTGACTACTAGGCTAACAACCCAGTGAGCCTTTTTAAGCTTAGCCATGCTTTCAGAAAAGTGAAAATCAAACCCTGCACCTTGTCTCTGTAAGGTTAACATCTTAAACATTAATCCAAACACCCCATCAAAATAACTTGAGGCATATGTAAATACAAGGTTATCAGTCTGCAGACCTTTACAGGTGTAGCCAATAATCAAATCATGTAGCTTGTGTCTGGGAGGTAAAGGCCTTATCCATTATGCCAACCCCACCTTTTTTAGTGTTGTCAAGATTAGCATCAACAATGTGGCTACTGACAATTTTTTTAAGATAGATGGATATAGCTATATAGGGAGAGAGAGAGATGCCCCCACACACACACACACACTACAGGTCTGTATGCATTTCATTTAGTCTGATACAGGAGACTAAGAAACTAACTGAAGGGGTTTGAAAAAGTGACTGTGTTACTGATAACAAATTATAGTTCTCAGGAATGCCCTTTCAAAGCAGAGAGATATGTTTTTGCACGGAGGTTATTTATTTGTTTGTCTTTTGTTTACCAGAAAAGTCTGACTGGGTAATATACATTTTCAGTAGGTTTCATTTGCTTACATTGCATTATTGCATTATACTATGTTCCAGTTAAACAACGAGTAGCTACATTTCTTTTTCTATTTATACACACACAATAGCTACATTTATAAATTCTCAGATTTTACAGAGGTGGAAGTTATTAATGAGAAAGCCCACATGCAGCTTAGTGGATTGTACAGGCAGCAGTTATGTATAAAAATTGTTTGTCATATCAGCAAGAGGTTGAGAGTATTCAGTTTAAGGAGAGCATTTGGAAGCTATCATGTGGTGAGTACAAAGTCTTTATGTTGTGATGAGCATGTGCAGAACCAGGATTGATTAAGATGTTGTTTAAGCAGTGGTTTAAAATGTCTGAGTCTGTCGAAGAGTTTTATTTGTGTACAGATACTATTACAGAGTTTAACAATGTACTGGGAGTACAGCATGCCTCCTGCAACATTATTTGACTTATTTGTGAGCAATAAGAACTTGTTACTGTTCTAGAGATCCCTTGATGGACAGTAGGGCAGTAATAAGTTTTGTAGTATGGGACATTTTTGTGAATGACGAATTAGTCTGTGTGCTGCTAGTTGTGAATATGTTAGGTAGTTGTGTAGTTCAAGCTAGTTTAATTGCTTTAAGCTTTGACAATGTTGGGCCTTATGAGGGACATTGCGACAAATTTAACTATTTTATAGTACAGGAGACACGTTTCTTTCTTTGAGTATTGTTTATGTTTGTTAGCATAGGAGCAGCTTATAAGAAAGTTGGCAATAAGAAGGTGGTGGCTAGAGCTTTTCTTGCATTATCTGTAAGAAATCCATTGATCCTATAAAAGGGAGCCTAGTTTCTGGTTTGTAGATTTAATGGTGTACAGTATATGCTGGTCATATTTGTGATTGTCATCTATTATAATGCCTATAAGTTTAGTGGAAGCTACAGTTTCAAGGACAGTATTATTTGCTGACTTTATTGTGAAAGATTAGAATGTTATGTTTGGTTGATGCTCACAAAGCATATCCACCCTGGGCTCTGGGCAGATATGCCTCCAGCCAGCTCGGTCACACCGATGTGGCAGTTCCTTCATGTCCAAGTCTAAGACATGGCTGTGAAAGACTAACCTACTACCACCATAATGCCTGCCATTACAATTAAGTAGGCATGCTCATCATTCTCTGCCTGCATTGTCAGTTGCCTGAGCTGAGGACTGAACTTAGGTCATCGAGGCAGTAGTCAGGGTTTTATCTCTCCATGCTACCACTGAGGCATCAAACATATCTCCTTTTGTCAGGCAGAAATATATCATAAATTAAACCTCTTAATATAATTAAATTACAGGTCCAAGCAGGTATACATCAACCCCCCCACAACAAAAAAATATTGCAACATAAATAATGTTCTGCAGGAGCTAGATGCCATGTTCCAGCATTCATGAGCTCTGTATCTTCTGCCGCAAAGGATGTACAAACTCAAGAGAGAATAGAAAGTTATTAAAACACATATGTGTGCACACTGCAATATAGGACTTGTGACAAAGCAAACTCTATTGTTCTGATAGGTTAACATTCAGAACATGACTTAATAGTGATTTAATAAGTCACAGTAATCAGCACATTATGAGCACTGGTGCCCCTTCACACTAAGAACACAGTCATAGGGGTGGGTTTTAGTATAATGCATAAGGTCTTCACCTCATAGACACAAGGTACAGGGTTTGGTTCTGACCATGGATAACTGACTAAGCTTAAAATGACTCTTCTGGACAGTTAGCCTCGTATTCTCCTTTGAAGCTATGAACCTATTAGAGGATGATAAAATGGTGGAACAGGAAGGGATAAGAATAACACTAGAAATGGATCTATGGACAGAGTCAGCTCAGGTGTAACAGTGGTAAATCAGGTTTAATAAGGTTTAATGCAGGAAACTGCAAGGTACTTCACTGGAGTTCATAACACCCCGGTATTTAATAACAACTGGGTGGAGTCACATGAAGACTGTAGGGCAAGAAGGACCTCAGCACAATTTGCAGACATATTTTATTTTAAAGATTTGTCTATTGCAGCTGAAGCCACACAGGATGAAACTGAGTATAGATAAAAAGTTGTCTTAGGCACAGGCAAACAAGGCAACCACCTAGGGTGCTATACAGGCCAGCCTCGTAAAGGGCGCAATTTGCGTTTATTTATTTAAATTATTTTACTTTTCTAATTATGCGAATGCATAATAAGAAAAGTAAATTAATTAAAATGAGTAAATAAACCATAGGGCACCAGAATCATAGGGCAATGTGGAAAGGCGAGTGCCCCCCCACGTTTATACCTGCAGACTGGCCAAGAAGCTTCAACAATTACCAAAACAAAATCTTCACTCCACTGTAGTGGAGTCTTCTTCTTTAAGGAGTAACATCCGTGCATTACATGCATGCACACCAATGCTGATGTAAAGATGTTCTACAGTTGTGCACAGAAATTAAACTAGCACTTCAAGAGAGGGGTTAATTCCATGTGTATGCATGTGGACATTCAGTTTAAAAAGAAGGTAAGTAAGTGTATGTGTGTGTGTCTGCATAGTTTAAACTGGGTTTCTTCTGTATGTGAGTGAAAGTGTGTGTGTGTGTGTGTGTGTGTGTGTGTGTGTGTGTGTGTGTGTGTGTGTGTGTGTGTAATTAGTCATTCTGTATAAAGCGCATGTGTTACTGTGTGAGAGAGTAGGTGTGTGTATGAGACAGAAGGTGTGTGCTTGTGTTGTATGAGAGAGTAGGTATGTGTGTTTGTACTGCTATGTGAGAGAGTAGCTGTGTGTGTGTGTGTGTGTGTGTGTGTGTGTGTGTGTGTGTGTGTGTGTGTGTGTGTGTGTGTGTGTGTGTGTGTGTGTGTGTGTGTGTGTGTGCGCAACATAGCTCTCAACTGTCCTCATAAAGTTTGTAGTTCTGTGGTAAATCACTAACTGAAGTCACCCAAATAACGATTTTATATATATATTGTTTAAAGGGGCAGCATGGTTGCGTTTACTTTAAGTGTGTATGTTTGTTTTTTTTATACAAGTTTACATTTTACGAATACTAAAATTAGTCATATCACTTAGTTTTTTGAGGGAGGGGGCATTTTAATGTAGAAATGATTTTAACCTAAGCAGTTTTTTTGTTAGAGATTTTGTAAATCAAAAAGGTTGACAAAAATGTGTTTTATTGGGAACAGCAAGGCCGGTCACAATACACTGCTTACGATATAATGTTTAGAAAAGTACAACAAATTAACCTATTGTGTCTTTTAAATACTGTTTATGACTTCATTTGAGCTCATACTTTGGCTGTGGCAGTATATGGCAGGCCTATGTGTGCTAATATATTGAATAAAAATACCCTGATAACTGAATAATGTTATAGTTTTTTAATCTTTTTTGCAGGTTGAAAGTTTGAGTGAGTCTCCACCAAAAATCCCTTTATTTATTTTGTTTGTTGATCAATGTGGCCTTTTTCAGCAACTGGTAAAGTTTGTAAAGTACAGTGTCACAACCCTTAGTAAATTTAAAAAATATATATCATTTATTTAAAGTCTACATTTTGGGTCTAATGTGTGTACTGTTTCATTGAATGGAGAACTGCTAGTCATGCAAGGCAGTTTAATGTTAGGTTTGCTTATTCTCTTTCTAGTCATGGTGTCAGTCTAACATTTTGCAGGCTTGTAAGAATCTTTAGTTATTCAGTTTGTCGATGATGATACAGTACATTCCAGACTGTTATCCTTAGGTGGAAGCTGAATTGCCGCCATGCATGTCCTCAGAAGTCTGGTTCAGTCAAAAATTTGTGTAGTTCAATAGATTAAGATCTAATGTTTGGTTTGGCACTAGAAAGAATGCAGCCAGCCCTTTAAACTTCTCAATTATGCTTTCCCAAAGTAGAGAGGGAATTTTTGATGGTGATGGGCCAGGTGATGAGATGTACTGTTGGACAGAAGCATCACTTTCTTATAAAGCTGTAAGAACTTGTCTCCATGACTACCGGGGATGCACTCATCCAGTTTCATCATTTGTGTGTAGATTGATGATTTTTAATGGCCCCCTTTATAGGACAACTAAGTTAAGTTTACCGTTCAATGTACTAGTGACCACATTTGTTGCCTGTTCTCCCCAGGCCATTCAGTACTGCTGTGTATTTATCACTCAGTGGCGTTCCTTATCAAATCGCACAGCTTTTCTACATGTTTTGCCTTTCCTGTCATCCACCATACCCCAACTCTGTCTGTTGTATGCCTGCTCAGGTGGTATATATACCCACATGCAGTCTTATTTTTCCTGGATGATTCTTGCTCCATGTTCCCCTTTTCCAGTAAGATCTGGTGACTTGCTTTCTTGGAATTCTGTTAAAGGGCATTAACTTCTCTCTGAGGTTTAAAAAGTGGTTAATAGTGATTAGTGCATGCATTGACTTTATTTACTTGGTTCATTTCATAAGTAAGGGATTGCATCTAGAAAAAAGGAAGTTATTACCTCCCTATACTTCTCCCACATTCGACAAGTAATTGAGTATAATGCCCCATTTGGTATGCACCTCTCCAAACATCTGCACCAACTGGAAAGGCTACAGAAGTACCTCAGAAAGAGAATCCATGGCTTCCAACACCTGTCCTAAGTGGACAAGCTCAAATCACTATCACGCTACTCGGGATTCCTCAGAGGTGATCTGTGTCTTGCCTACAAGGCAATCTCAGACTCTGTCCTACTAGAGATGCTTGATATCCATAAATCTAACTCCTCACGCACTACCTGCTCAAAAGGCCTAAATCTAATATGTGACATCAACAAAACCTGCTGGAGGATTGGGGATAAACTCTTGGCTAGGCTTGTTCAGGCACCGGGGCAATTAGTATCCTCCTATGATCCTATATATATATATATATATATATATATATATATATATATATATATATGGTTCTAGGACGGAAGATCGACACGCAAAAGATCGACACCGACTTCACCGACGCGAAAACACCGACACAGAAATAACCGACACTACAAACCACGGACATTTCACCGGTAGGGGGTTAAAATTCGCTAATCAAGCCTACCATGTTCAGGTAAGGGGTTTAAATTTCACACATGCATAACACTGCCACCTTACCTGAACATGGTAGGCTTGATTAGCGAATTTTAACCCCTTACCGGTGAAATGTCCGTGGTTTGTAGTGTCGGTTATTTCTGTGTCGGTGTTTTCGCATTGGTGAAGTCGGTGTCGATCTTTTGCGTGTCGATCTTCCGTCCTAGAACCATATATATATATATATATATATATATATATATATATATATATGTATATATATATATATATATATATATATATATATATATATATATATATATATGAGTCTATATCATATATTTGAAGTGCCGTAACTGTTATGGAACTTCGACTACTATAAAAAAATGAAAACACAACGGACAAATAAAAAAATTGTTCTATGCAGGGGGGCAAGCCCCCCTGCATCCCCAGCACCCCCACTACTTAAATATGCCAGCTCCGAGATCACACCACATTGAAGTGATTGGAAACCTCCGCTTATGGAGATTTCCATTTACATGCTCGAACATTTACAAATTCGAACATATGGTCTCGACCATATGTCGTTCGAAATTATAAATGTTCGACTACGTGATAGGAACCTGTAGATATATATATATATATATATAGATATATATATATATATATATATATATATATATATATATATATATATATAAACACATATCTTGTTGTAGCACTTTTTAAGTTACAAAAGTGCAATACTGCATCCACATCATGTTAGGCTTTGTCCAGATTTTTTGCACTAATAGGTTGACAGGTATGTATACTTCTCAACCATCCAGATCTTTGTCTCATATTTTTGGCCTATTCCTCATAAAATATTTGTTTTTTTGGCAAATCACTGAGGATTTAAATAACTAAATGTCATACTTTTGAGTTTCAGCCTTCATTTCCTTCAGAAAATACATGCGAAGACAAATGCTGTTATTCTACAACTTTCTATGTCTATAAGAGCAATATTTATAATATGCCCCTGTTTGGGGGCCTTTACCCTGCCCCCATAATTTTAAGCTTTGTTCAGATTTCTTTTGCTAAGAGGTTGAGAGGTATGGAGGCATGATATGTAATGCCCTAGTTGCCGAGTATTTGGTGCATTTTAAGTGGGGATAGTGGTTCTGCATTCCTTGGTGTGGCCTCTGTATAAGATGCCTAGTAACTATGAACTTCTCTGTTTCTCAGTCATTCCTTATTGCAATATTGCTAGTGTACCATTTTTTTCTTTAATGCAACGTAGGCAATTAATTCTTCAAGGGAAGCAGGTACTGAATTTGTAGATGAAACACTTAGATGTAAAGTTGTCAGGAGCAACCTCTTCAGTAGTTACAGATCTCTTTAATGCAGAATTATTCAGATGAATTTTACTTCTGCAGAGATTGTGTTTATTGACTGATACAGTTGGGTTGTAATGACAGAGGTTTGAGGGGCCTTTTATGGTTAAAATGTTCTGAAATTGGCAATTTTGTCAGTATTGGGTCATACATTTTGTTTCATTGCTTACTGGAAAAATGTTCAAAACTACTAATTAAAAACACATTCAAGTGTAAATGTTTGTGCAACTAACTGTTTTTTATTTATCAGATAGCACACTGTTGTGTAGAGTTTGAAAGCAGTGTTAGTAGCATAATTGCCTTTGGTGCAGAAGACTGTGGGTTCTACTCCCATAATATGTAGATGGAGTGCTGATATTGCAGTGACCTTTTGACTGCCGATTATATGATGCATTTTAAGGAGGGGCAGGAGTTCTGCTTTCCTGAGTGTGTCCTCCTTTGTATGAGATGCCTAGTGACTATGAACTTATTGGTCAATTCCTTTTGCAATATTACCGACGTACTATTTTTTGTTAATGTAATATAGGCAATTAATTTCTCAAGGGCAGCAGGCACTGAATTTGTAGATAAAACATTGATATGTAAAGTTGTTTGCCAGTAGTACATTTAGTTACAGATTTATTTAATGTGGAATTCAGATTATTTTACTTCTGCAGAAATTGTGCATATGGAGTAATATTGGCGGATTGTAATGACAGAAGTCTTGAGTGGCCTTTTATGGTTGAAATTTTCTGAAATGGGTAGTTATTGGTTCATACATTATGTTTCATTGCTTATTAAAAGAATGTTTAAAACTACAAATTTAAAACACATTCTAAAAGGTCTTGCTGTATTATACAAGGAATATAATTCAGTACAGTCAGGAAGGTGAATCAAAGATCAAATACGTGTATGCATGGCCCTAAAAATGTCTGCAAGGAGTCTGTTTTGAAAATAACCCAAAGGTAAACTGAATTCTCCACTGGCCAGATGCATTTTCTATGAATGTGGGTTTTCATGCAGTTTCAATGAATGCGAGTTTTGCCATTTCAATGAATGTGAGTTTCAAGGGCAGAGAAGTTTACTGCTCATGCTAAGTTTGTTTGCATTGCAAGACTGTATTGTTTATTTAGCAAATGTCTATCTGTGCTATTTTATTTCAATATCTGTACTCACTATAGAGACAAATAAGAGAGCAGTATGCATGGCAACTAGTGAAAAATAACCAAATAATGGAACCCTGTAATGGCTGAGGAGGGGCTTCTCTAGGGGTGGTGTATTACCCTGCCTAGGGCCCTATTTGACCATGATCTGACTCTGGTATTTAAAGTAGAAAATACGTACGCAAAGGTAGTTGCAGTTTAACTACATTACAAGGTATATTTTTCTTCCTATGCTTTTACAAAATGTAAGGAAATGACTGGAGTGACTTTCTTGGGGAATGACCCTGTGGGTGTGGCTCAAACAGGGGTGTTTCATGAATATGGTGTGGATGGGGTTTAAGGGGTGCTGGAGCACTACTTTGCCTATGGCCCCATTTCAGCTAAGGTCATCCTGCTGGGAGGGATGTTTAAGGGGAAATTCTGAATGTCAAAGGAGGTAGGAAAGTGGCATTGGAGCAAGAGAGAGATGGTAGCAGTTAACATCTCCCCCTGGCCCCATGCAGAAAATGGAAAAAAAGGTTAGGGGGTGATGATGAGTTGAAACAGTCAGTGAATCTATAATTGGATGAACAGCTGTAATCAAAATAATTTCTGCTCTTTTGTAGCCTTTTTCCCATGGGTAATGTTCAATTCATAATAAGCAGCACAGTTGAACAACGAGTTATCAATCATGCTTTATAATTATATTTAGCTTCTATTGTATAATTTATAATAAAAAATAGACAGTGGGTTAGGCTTAATAAGCCCAGTTGTATTTTAAAGTTTCTTGAATTTGTATAGTAACTTGAATAATCCATATAAATGATAAAGGTATAATATGTTGAATTGGATTAAATATAGGAAGTTATTACCAAATCTTAATGTAGCTATATGACATCAGTGCATAGCAGAAAATCATTTATATGACACACTTATGAAAATGAAATTTTGGAATCTGTTTGGAAAAATGGAATTAGGAAAAGAAGTAGTGTGTGCTCTTGGAAGCATCTCTGTGCAATTAGTCTCAGCTGAAGAAAGTTTGATAAAGAAATGCCCATGAGCCATATCATTCATATTGCTAGCAGATACAACATCTAAGTAACTCATTTAATTATCTTTGTCAGCTGTATTGATCCAATAGGAATTTAAAGATTAGAATGCATGGTAGTGCTTGCCAAATGGGTAAACATATTTTTCTGAGTTGAGCTTTGAAATTTTGCTTTGTACTTTATGATTATGGGAAGATAGATATAACATTTTAATCCACGGTGGTGCAGCGGTAACATTGTTGGCTCACAGCAAGAGGTTCTCCCGTTCGATTCTTGGCTGGAGTGCAGGGACTGCCTTCTGTGTGGAGTCTGCATGTCCTCCCCGTGGTTGGGTGGGCATTCGAAAGACATGCGTAAATGGGCATGCCTTCGTTGAAGGTTGAACGTTGAGCTGGCACCTCAGCATTTGTGAAAATCTACTGCCAATCATTAGCAGACCGGAGTTCCGTTGTGGCGACCCCTAACTGGGAAAAGCCAAAAGAACAACAAGATATAATATTTTAAATTTGCTTTGGAGAGTAACATTTGAATTTGTACTGTTAAATATAAACAAAACATAGATCTGGCACCCTGTTAGTAACATAGCATTATTATTTAGTACCATTTTTGGATAACATTCAATGAAGATAGTACTACTTCACACACTGCAGAACAGATATCAGCACAACACCTTTAAATCAGCTTTGGTGTGCTGTATCGTGCACTCATACACCAAATGAGCTTCACAGAATTGCAATTGTTTTCAAAAACTAGCATTGTGTTGTTTTTCCTACTATACATTGTTCCAAAGAAGTTTCCCTTTCCCAATACGGCCACAGCCGAGTTGCATACAGTAGCAGCTGCAGTCATATGAAGCACGATCTTGTTCTTCCTAACAGAGTGCTGCGAATACCAAAACATTTTCCTGTTCTTTGTCTGTTCTTCTCACTTGTATATGACAAAACAGAGCCTTGTATCCTTGTTATGTTAGCAATGTAAAACGTTTCAAAACATTATCCTGCAACATGCTAGTGTTGCTCAAATCCTATTTTTTTCTGAAGTCATACTTTTTGGAAATATCTTTATTTAGAGTGCCACTTCTTTGAAAATTCTTATCATCTAACCCCATTTTTTCTCAGTATTCACTTACTTTTTTTGGCAAGAATTGCAGTAGTCACTTATCTGAAACACTAGAGTAGTTATCAAGTATACCTCTGTCTAGTAACTGATTGCTTGTTAATGTACATACAGCAAATATGCACAAACTTAAGCATTATAAATGTTGTCTTCTACCTTTAGAAGAGAATTATTGCTAGAGGCATCACAACTTAAAAGTACAACTGACTCATTAAAAGACTGGACATTGATTGTTACTTTGGTGTAATAGATTTGTATTACTTTTGGCATTTTGTTACCATGTAAGCAAGAAAAGGGATAATAAAATTAAATGTATATTATTATTATTATTATTATTATTATTATTATTATTATTATTATTATTATTATGACTATTTTTGGTTAATTACTGTTTTTCACACCAGGTGGTTCCATGGTTCTTTTTGGTTTAATTTTTTACAATCATTTTTAACTAGCTCAGCTGACCTTTTTCTTACCTAGCAAATATGCATAGCTAGATAGCTAGCAATACATATAGCCATATATATATATATATATATATATATATATATATATATATATATATATAGAAGTAAACATAGATATAGATATAGTTCTTTGAGGAAATGTGGAGAGATGAATATGGCATGTGTTATTTTGTCTTTTATGTTTTTAAACTGTCAACTGAAGCAGTAGTTTAAGGCTCATTTATATATATATATATATATATATATATATATATATATATATATATATATATACATACACACACACACACACACACACACACACACACACACACAACTTGTTCATGTACACAAACAGATTAGAAGTAACATTTTTGTACTGATTGGCAGTGTAACATAAAATAATATATTTTACAAGACTTTAATTAGAGGTCTACATGTGACAGTCCAAAGGAATCCAGCATTATATAGTTTCAATGAACATCTAAACAAACTATAGTTTCTATGAACATCTAAACAAACTTTGTTTGTGGAGTACTCCTTGGAAGGAAT
>NC_056734.1:711166374-711343874 GCF_019279795.1 Protopterus annectens
TGTGTGCGCAAGCATGCAAGAGTGTGTGTGTGTGTGTGTGTGTGTGTGTGTGTGTGTGTGTGTGTGTGTGTGTGTGTGTGTGTGTGTGTGCATGTATGTGCATGTGTGTGTTTGCATCTCAAGTGTGTGTGACTAGACATGCTCATGGCATGTGTGTATTGGTAGTGGTGGAGTTTCATAAATTGTAGACAACCAGACTAGACCTTGACTCATTATTTCATTACATTATTTTGTACTGGTGACTCCAAATGTATCATCTTATGGTAAGGAACAATTAGAATGAAACCATAATAGCACTCATCCTCTTCTTATGAGTTCCATAATAGTACTCATCCTGTTCTTATGAGTACCATAATAGTACTCATTCTGTTCTTACAGGTACCATGGTAGTACTCATCCTGTTCTTATGAGTACCATAGTAGTACTCATTCTGTTCTTGTGAGTACTATAATAGCACTCATTCTGTTCTCGTGACTACCATAATAGCACTCATTCTGTTCTCATGACTATCATAATAGTACTCATCCTGTTCTTATGAGTATCATAGTAGTACTCATTCTGTTCTTGTGAGTACCTGTAGGCAGGAATGAATATGAAGATGTTAGTAGCATATACTGAAACTGAATTAATGAAAATGTCCTTGCATGAGTATCCTACAGTATGTAGTAATGTCATTCGTATCTCGAGGCACTCTGAAGACAGTTCTAAGTGGGAAGTTACTCCTGCATAAAATATTTACAAATAACAATATTTTCCTTGTGTTGGTATCCTACTACAGATACGATGACACATGGGTTCTCCTTAACAATGCTGAAGCCAACAATAAGCTCAACTGCCATTCCAGAAAGGTCACAGGACCAGAGAAAGCCTTTCTGCTCTGAAGATGGAATGAATAAACAGCTTATGTTTTTGTGTTAAATGTAAATACTAAACTTCTGTTCACTCTCTGCGCACAGTTATAGATCATTTAATAGACAATGTTATTATTTGTATATCATGACATTATTAACCCCTTGAATAGCAGCCTTGCACCCTGTCTGGTAAAGTGAGGGAGGTTTGTTGACTTACCAGTGAGGTGTAAGCTCTTTCTTGTTGGATTAGGTAGCAAATCACACTTTGTCTGTAACATAACTTAAACATAATGCCACATACTGTTACTGTATTACCTCCTGTGAAGTACCTGATGCAAATTATACTGTTTTGTTGACTTAGTAACTCTTGGCTCTTACAAGTGCATTTTAAAACAAAAATGATAGTAATTAACTGGAAAAGCTGTAGTAATTAATTGGAAAAGCTGTACTTGTCTAAGTGCTGAAACTTTCATACAGTGACTGTATGATCTACATGACAGGGTGCCCCATGTCATATGAGCTAAAACTCTTATCTGTTTAACTGCTTTTATGACTTCTCAACAACCTTAAAAGCTGTATTATTTGGAATTATTGCAGTTGCCTTTTACTAGTCATAAATACATCTGTATTTAATTTCTCCAGGTTTGTTGGGTTTCTAATACCATGACAGGAATGGGCCCCATTCCTAAGTCAAAGTGTGATTAAAATTC
This sequence comes from Protopterus annectens, assembly GCF_019279795.1. Classification (NCBI taxonomy): domain Eukaryota; kingdom Metazoa; phylum Chordata; order Ceratodontiformes; family Protopteridae; genus Protopterus; species Protopterus annectens. The sequence continues at coordinate 711,167,936 of NC_056734.1, forward strand.
ATGAGATTAGTATTGTTTCAGTCTCTGATGTTAACCGAAAATGCTATTGGCAGCACTTGCAATGTGCTCAGAACTGACTCATTCTGTAATTCATATGGAGTTACATGTATGAGTAGCATACCTAAATAAGACTGCAAATTCTTTTTCATAAGACCCATTGTTCCTACTACTGTTGGAACTGCCTGGGTATCCTTCTTACGTATTGCCCTCATTTCTGCCTGCCACTCCTGGTATTTTATGTCTTTGTGTCTCTTTCTGTATGTAAGACACTGTAATCACTGGGTATAGCAATTTCAGTGATCACAGCTACTTTTGTCTTGTTTTCATAAACTACTATATCTGTTTTTCTTGCATCCATTTTTTGAACTGTTGGTAATGTGTGATCCCATATGATATAAACTCCATCATTTTCTATAATGTTTTATGGCTGATGTTTCCAATGCTTCTCAGTTACTTCACTGTTATAATGTTTGCACAATCCCCGATTTAGCAGTCTTGCCACATTATTATGCCTTTCAGTATACGTGCTCTCTCTCTACCATTAGCATATCACACCCAGCAACAATATATGTAAATGCTTCCATTTCTGTCTTACAAATACTATATTTGTCTGTTTCTCCAACATGTTCAATGGACTTTGTAAACCAATGTGTACTTAGTCCACTATTCTGGGCAGCTAATATTAACCTTTTGTCTTTTAACTTAAATTTATTATCCTTAACTATTCCTGCATTAGATTCTCGTTGACCTGAGTCTGTTCCAGGAGTTTTCTGTACTTGCAACTATTTTTATGCATTTTCCACATTTATTGCCTTCTCATCTGATCCTTCATCTTATATTCTTTCTTTTATTTGTTGGCACATTCAGTTGCTGCCTGATTTTTATCTATTTCTGGTTGGATTAACACTCCTGCTTGACACCAATATGCTTCTGCTAAACTCAGTATAGAAGTCATCTTAGACTTATTCTCCTCATCTTTTAAAACCTTCACTATGTTTGGATTTTGTGAAGTCAGCATAAATGCATGCTGTACTGAGATTGCAGATCTATTCATATAATCAACTCAAGGAGGCCCATACCTTTTTCAGTACAAGGAATCAGTGTGTACCAAAGATTTTTTTCTTGTTTCCCTGTCCAAGTGTTCCAATACCTTTTGGGGTTAGGAGTAGCGGCCTTAGGTCAACTGTTGCCCTAGGCAAAAGGGCTCCATGACACACCCCACCACACCACCCAGTGCCCCCATCCTGGTCTTCCTACACCAAATAAACACTGAAAAAGCTCCCCTGATAGAGCGGCGCCCTAGGCGGCTGCCTAGTTGGCCTATGCCTAAGACAGGCTATGGGGGTTAGTCATTCACCCCAAAACTGTATTTATGAATAGGAGGAACAAATTGGTTTATAGCTTGAACTTTGTTCCTAGATGCCAGGGCTGTTTTCAGTACTAATTTTAATCTTCTAAAATATTCCTGAGTTTTATTTGCATTTGTTCATGTTTTATTGTTGATCCTTCATCATTTCCCAAATAATTATACACTCCCTCTTGCTCGTGTTTTTTTATGCTGCTGCAATTTTCCTGCTTTAAAAGTTGCTTTTGCACATTTATCAAGAGCAAATGACATTCAATATAATCACCTGAGAAAATTTTGATCACTTGCAATTGTGCTTTTAGTTCCTCATCTGATGAACTATACAGTTTTAAATCATCCACAAAAAAGAAGATGAGAAGTCTTTATACCTTGTTATTCTCTGGCTGCCAAATTGTAACCATGACCTAATCCGTTAAGGAGACAGCTTAGTGGGTAAGGCAAGACAAAAGAGCAGCGGTGACAAAGAGTCACCCTGGAATGTACCCCTTTGAATTTGTCCTTTGTTATGGCTTAGCTGCAAAGTGGTTTGCCACTCTATCATGGTAACTGGGATGTAATTGTAGGGTGTATCATATACATCTGTAAGCACCCTTTTATCCCAGAATGTAGGAAGCTGTCAAATGCTTTTTTGTAAACTATCCATGCCATACTTAGATTCTCCCCCTTATTACAATTCTCCATTATGACTTTATTTAACTACAAATAATCCTTTGTTCTATATGACTTTCTTTTGTTACCCTTTTGTTTTATTTATATGAATGAGTTTTCTTCTAAATGACTATGTACTCTGGCATCATCAATTCCAGTGTATAATTTATACACTGTTGGAAGGCAAGTTATTGGTCTATAGTTTCTAGGATAGCATGCAGGGTCACTCTTAAGCAGGACTATCATTTTTCCTGTTGTTTGGGGCACATATATAAATAGTTCTCACTCATGGCTAAATCTTCATGTGAAGATGTTAATATTCTAGCCAGAAGTTAGGTACTGCATCTGAGCCTGAGATTTTCCATTTAGGAGCTTTTCTTAATTTTGTTTCAATCTCTCTGGCTGTTACTTCATCCCATTTCATATCCTGTACCTTTGAACTTCTTATTCTTTCTTTTACTTCTTCTGTCCATTTAGCATATTTGTTATGTTCTACAGGATCTACATATATATTTCTGCAAACTCTTGTGTCTACTACTTTTTTTGGTGGTGTTTTTACTACTTCTGCCTTTTTTTCCCAGTTCTCTATAAAACTTTTTTGAGTCATCAATAATTTGCTTATTTTATACTTATCTTTTATATTTATTTGATTATCTTCTATGGTTTTCTGCCTGTGCTGATATCTTTAGATTATTATTTGCAATAGTGTACAACAGATCCTGGTCTGTTCTGATACTGAATTTGCATTTATCACATCTGTCTTTCTAAGTATTTTTATTGGTCTGTTCTCTCTCCTCTATACTCTTCTAACAGAAACACTTCTTGTCTTAATTGCTTTATAGTTCTCTCTATCTGATACTTCCATGATGGCATTTGATTTCTCCCCTTCCTTTCCCTCACTACCCTGTGTTCTTGTGGTAAGACTTTATCTGTTATTAATTTAGCTGAACAGTAATATATGCTATTTACTTTTGTTATATCAGAAAAATTTCTATGGACAGACTTGATTATTGTGTTCATTTGTTTTATCAAACGTCTAACATTTTGTGTCTTGTTGACTTTTTGTAGTATATTTTTCATTGATCTTAATATGCGTCAATATGTTTACCCATGTCTATTAAATGAAGCAGCTCCTTCCTTATCATTTTCTTTTAAACTAAGGGCAGTTTCTTTATTCAGTGTTTCCTGTTTTCCTGTAGTCCTCACTTTTCTGAGGGTGAAAAGGGAGGGATGGGAGTATTAAGGGCATGCTCTTATCCCATTTTGGCCTGATGTGGCCATGGGCCCTGTCTCTGAACTGTGTGTAGAATCCATTTGTCAGATCACGAAGGGAAGGGTCATCTCATAATGGGATGTAAAATTGTGGAGAGGGTTTTGTTGGCATCCTCTGGGTAAGAAGTCCTTTTCAAGTATAACTATATCTTTGGGGCTTTTGTATGTCATTCATATTTTCATTCCGTGGTCTTCATTACATTCTTTTTGGTGACTATAGGGTAACCTATATATATAGTTTATTCCAAAGCTAACCAAAGTTGGGGTCTTTGTAGATGGATAGGTCTATGAAGTTTACCTTTTTCTTGCTGTTTTGGGTGGTGAACTTCAGGAACATGGTAGATTTGTTGATATGCCTGTAGAAATTGTGGAGCTCTGAGTCACTGCCCTCTGAAATAATAAAGTTGTCATCTATAACTCAAAGGTAGCAGCTGATTTCTGCAGAAAAAAGGGAGCTGAACATGAACTTGTCCTACCATTTGCCCATTGCAGTGTTTGCTAAGCTGGGAGCCATGGCTACCCCATGGCTATTCCCACTGTCTTTTTGAAGTATCTTAGTCCAAACCTACCCAGTGCTTCCATTTCTCCTAATGTTGTGTTGATTCCAACTCTTATGTCTTTGTCTTTATTTAAGAAGTCTAGTGAGTCCAGGTTAAAAGACCTGTTTGCTTTGCTAGGGGATTGATTTATATTTCAAGATAGATTGATATGGACTCAGTAACAGATTCGCCACTTGCTACTCTTTGTCTGTAGGAAAGATCTTGGATATTCATGTGTGGTTTGGGAATACAAAAGAAATAGGGAAGTCTTTGGTAGAAGGCCATTAGAAATTCTTAAAATTCTGTTGCTGATAAGACCCCTTCATTTAGGTGGATCAGGTCTATGTACATTTCCTCATAGACTGTTTTTTACAGCCCAATTTCATTGGGTTGTAGTATACTAGATGGCTGAGAAGCTGGTCAACCTCGCTGATACTCAGTAACATAGCAAGGCTAACTTAGATCACTCAAGGCCGCATCTTTAACCTGATGGGCTTCAGGTATCATTCTTGGAAGACTCTGGATGCTTGTCTTGGATGGAGCACCCTCTGCAGTGGTCTAAGATGGATTGCTTGGTACCATGACAACAAGAGGTGATTCTAAGAGTTGTTTTAATGACTTGAAATGAAATTCGAACCACAGTGTGCACTGAATGAATACTCAAGATCTGAAACACGAAGATTTATTCAACCAACAACAGACTAGTCTGTTGTTGGTTGAATAGTCTGTTGTTGGTTGAATAAATCTTCGTGTTTCAGATCTTGAGTATTCATTCAGTGCACACTGTGGTTCGAATTTCATTTCATTTTCTTGGTTGAACCTTTGTTGGTTCTGGTGGACTGTTTAATTGTTTTAATGACTTAAAATATTGCTACAAGCATGGCCTGTTAGTGATCTTACCATTGAATGTGTGCTGTTCATATCCGCAAACATTTTCATAACTTTTAAATTGCCCAGGTTTCTATCAAGTTGTATTCTGTAACCCTTTAGCTGCTAACTAAACCATTGTGCTTAGTTGTGTATCATTTACCTTGCCCTTAACTCCTGGCCAAGATGCAGGCTTGTTGCACCTTCACACAACTGGTTGTCTCCAGTACGGGTAAAAGTGAGGCCTACATCTCCTAACCTTTCAGTCTTGGATTAGCCATTCTGTTTTTGTTGCCTGTCAACTTAAATACAACCTGTTCTGTTATCATAACGCAGTACTGTTCCTGTGCAAATGAGGTTTATTTTATTTATTTATTTATTCTTTGTTGAGTAGGTGTGTGGGCTGGTCTTTGGCACCTTTTCAGCAATTGCCAATGTGCAGAAGGAACACATGTACATGTAAATGATTCAAAGGCAGCATTTCAAAGATTAGACAAGTACAAAATATTGAATATATACATTTTGCATAGGCTAAAAATCTTCTGGATTCAGTCAATTTAAAGTCATTTAAAGTACCAAAGAATCATGTGAATATTGTAATAAGAGTACAGAAACGTTCGTACAGAAGAGAAATTGGATACAGGACAATAAAGAGTAGTATGGCCCTGAGAATAGAACATTGTGAAAAAGTAGGTAAAAAATGGAAGAGCTAGAGTTTGGTGGAGTGAGTACAATATTTGATTGGAACAGTAGGTCTTAGTTTACTACTACTACTATTATAAGAAGATATATATTTCGAAATTGTCATATTTACAGTTCAAGGAAGTCCTGCTGTTTATTTGATGAGAACTCTTTGAAGTTATAGCCTGTGTGTTAACATAGGAACAAGTCAGAGGAGTATACCTCTGGGTTGGAGATTTTCCTTTGTCTATAAAGCAGGTTCACTTGTTTGAATCTTTTAGGTGTTCTTTTCATTTGTTATTTCTTTTCAGAACTGTGAATATTTGGTAAGTTTCCCAAACTGTACTGGGAGACACTCCCAACTGGCAGGGACAATTTTACTAAAGTGTTTTTTCATTTTTATTTTATTTTTATTTATTTGCTGTTGGTTAACCAGGATACTCCACTGGGCCAAATTAACCATTTTTCAATGGAGTCCTGGGGAGAAAAGCTCCATCAGAGATTACATGTTACAGAGATTTATATTACATAACATACAAGGCGTAACATGGTACAGAGGTTATAATCAGAAAAGTAAAAAAAAAAAAATTTAAAAGAGAAACAAAACTATTTTTTTTTTAGTCTAGAAGGATAAGGAAAGTGAGTAGATAGATGCAGAAGGCTTTCAGGAGGATAGTTATTATTAAGAAATTGATTACTATACTAGCTGCAGTAGAGAAAGTGAGAGGTGGAAGACTGCAGAAAGTGGAGAATGATTATGTGGGGTGGGAGCAGGAGCATTCCCATGTGGATGTTAGGTAGGAGTGGAGTGATTTTTTTAAAGGTAGGAAAGCTAGTGATGGTAAGAATGGAGGGAGGGAGGGAGTTCCATAGGTGTGCTAGGGAAAAGGAGAGGAGGTTATGTCCTGGGGGGCGGGGGGGTGAAGGGGTCTGTAAACTTCTATTAGGTTTTGATTAGTAGATGTGAGAAGTCTTTGAGTGTGGTGAATTTTAAAGGTAGTGGACAGTGATGGACAAAGGGATGGTTGAAAAATGAGTTTGTGTGCATATGTGAGCTGAGTAAGGAGAGGTAGTTGGGAAGTTCAAGCCAATTTAGTTTGTGGAGTGGTGCACAGTGATGGGTTGAAGATTTATTGCTAGTAGCAGATTTGGCAATCTTATTATAACAGGTAGATAGTTTTGTTTTGAGAGATGATTGTAGATTAGTTAAAAGAGGGGCACCATATAGAAGGGAGGGTAAGAGAAATGTGGTAGAGAGAATGAGTTTGGTAGCTGATGAGAGGTATCGCTTGTGTCGGTAGAGCAGGCCGAGTTTGTGGTGGATTTTTTTAATGTTTAGAAGTAGATGGGACTCGAATTTAAGCTTAACATCGATTTGAACTCCTAGTAGTTTGGTTTCAGATACCAGTTCAAGTGGGGTATTATTTTGACTGGTGATGGAGAATAGTTGTCTATCCAATGTGTTGGTTTTAGAGGGGGTAAATATCATTAGTTTTGATTTAGCTGCATTAAGTGCAAGATGGTTATCTTTCATCCACTGTTCTGGGATGGAGAAGGCATCCTGAGTCAGCTTTAGGAGAGTTGGAATGGAAGAGGCAGCACAGATGATTGTAGAATCATCTGCGTATTGGATGATGTTAGCATGGGGGATAGAGTGATAGTAGTCATTTACGAAGATATTAAAGAGGAGGGATCCTAATATGGAACCTTGTGGGACACCTGTGGGGGTGTTTAGGAAAGAGAAGGTGGCTTTTTTCCACTTGACAGCGTGTTGCCTGTTTGAGAGATAGCTGGTGAACTAATTGAGAGTTGAAGGTGATAGGTTTAGCTTTGACAGTTTAGTGAGTAGTAGGTTATGGGAGATAGTGTCAAACACCTTGGAGAGATCAAGTAGGATGGTCGATACAGTGGGACCAGAATCTCTAGCTTTATTCACAGTTTCAAGGAATGATAGGAGGGCTGTCATAGTGCTATGATTAGGACAGAAACCATGTTGAGTAGAAGTTAGTAGGTTGTTTAATAAATAGGGGAGGAGTTGAAGATGGATACATTTCTCTAGAATTTTTGAAATAGGAGAGAGGATGGCGATGGGCTGGAAGTTGGTAATGCTAGTATTATTTCCCCCTTTGTGAAGGGGAATGATAAAAGCCTTTTTCCAGATTTGTGTTTTATCATCTGCAGCAAATCCAAAGGTGGGACTGAATATAATTAGTTACAGTGTTGTTGACCTGACTTCTGAGAGAGCAATTTGAGGATTTTATTTGGAATTTTCTTCTTAAGTATAGGGGGAACACTTGAAAGAACAAAACCACAGTATCTGACAGTGGCAAAACAAAACCACACAAAGAAGAAAACACCATTAAGCAGTGGCAGCTGGTAACGTCAAATCAAAGGGGGGCTTCATGCAGGAGTCAGCTGAATGGGCAATATATTTACATTTTATTACTTGTAAACAGTGTTTACTGTGTCACAATTGTGAGTTTTATTTTGTTTTACTTCTTTTGTAGTATTACTTTTTATGCAGAATTAATATAATTCTCCATTGCAAGTGGAACATTTTGGTTTTCATTTTGAAATAATATTTATTTTCAGTTTATAGTGATGTAGACCAGCATGTACTATTTAAAATGATTCCAGAAAACATTTCCAACTGTAGTACTAAATTAAAAAAAAATAATGCCTCTGAGATACAAAATAATAACGTTCCTTGTAAGTACATAATGCAGGACCCCCCTCCCAAATGATACTAAAAGTAGATGCATTGTAATTACTGTTGTTAGTGCAACTATCAAATGTATTGCACATCTCTTAGTGTTGTCAGAGTTGAAAGATTTATTTAAAATCTACGGTGCTTTCAGTTATTACAAGTGTCAGTTTAATCACCATTTATCTCTGTCAGAAGATGCATTTGGAATTTTGATTACTGTGTTCACTGCTTGCAAAAAAAGCTCCACAAGAACAATATATTGTTTGTTCATACATACAAAGCAACACACACTCAAAAATGTGTCCTTGATGGTTAATAATGTAAAACTATTCAGTAGTACCATTTTGCTCAACAGACAGTAAAAGTTGCAACTCTTTGCACGGTGCATATTAAATCATATAATATAGGGTCATATACTTTTCTGAGTTGATCTGTGCTATGTTGCTTTGCTTGTTATCTTAATGGAAAGGCAAGATATGTCATTTCAAAATGTCTGCTGCAAACAGCGTTTGACTACCATTAAAAGAATGTGCACACATTCAATTACAAAGCTGTTGCATAGTAAAAAAACCCGTTTCTGACATGGGTGGTAAAGGGGTTCCTAACAATTGCAACTGTGACATCTTCCATTGCATTTTATAGCTTCATAGTTAGAGTAGCATTATCACTGCACTGCTGAATTAAAAAAGGCATGCATGCACGCATTTTCAGCACTTTAGTATAGCAGCAAGCCCAAAAATTACCCAGAACTTAATACAGAGACTATATTAAATAACGTTGTGTTAGTGCATCAGACAATGACAATAACACTCCTTTTTACAATAACAATTGTAAACAGCATAACAGTTTTCAGTAGTATCATTTTGCTCAAGACATTAAAAGTAATAGTGAATTTTGCAGCATATTGTACAGGGAATTTCGCCATGGTGGTGCACCGGTAGCGTTGTCCCCTCACAACAAGAGGTTTGATTCTCGTCTGGAGCGCCTTCTGTGTAGAGTCTGTTTATCCTCCCCACAGTCAAGTGGCATTCTAAAGTTATGCGCGAATGGGCGTGCCTTCGTTGAAGGTTGGGCATTGAGCTGGCTCCTTGGCACCGTGAAAATCTACTGCCAATCATTAGCAGACCAGAGTTCTGCTATGGCAACGCCTGACCGGGAAAAGCTGAAGGAACAACATTGTACAGGGAATTTCACTTTTCTGAGTAGAAACATGACATTTAGCATCACATGATATCATGATGAAACACCAAGATATAACTATTTTAAATGTCTTCCAAAACCAAAAGTTGGCAATGTAGTATAAAAAATGCTATTGCTTGCTGACAAGTACAATATTGTGATACCTAGTTGAGAGACAAGGACTGCAGGTTAATACTTTGCACTGCTCTCTATAGCAATCAAGGAATACTGTTAAATGGAAAAAAAAATGCACTCTCTGTTAGCAACACAATGCTGTAGTATGCTGACTAACTCTGTTCTGAGGTACCTGATGGAGGAGTTTACCACCTAGATCTGTAACATTTTACTGTGCATGTCACGGTGAAAGAAAAGTTACAATAACTGTTTTATATTTGTCAGCACAGATGAGTAAGTCTCTGAGCTATAAACAATCTGCTTCCTGTAGTCAAAGGTTTATACAGTGGACTGAAGCAGTGTACCTTAGTAGAGCCAAGTGCTGTACACTGCAAACTGAAGCACAAGTTTCCCTCATGGATGATGCCATTCTTTGGCTCCCTAACTGGTTCTCTAGGGAATATATCCTCTCAGACTCTAGCTGTTTGCAGCACACAGAGATACCCCTGCTTCTGCAGTCAGCTGTTTGCACTAATGCTATGTTTGCATATGTTGCAAGTACTTTACTGCACTGAATCATGTGTAAAATACAAGTACTCGGTTAGAATATTGTGTCAATTCCTGAAGATGGAAAACTGCATCTAATTCTTTGGAATCACTGGCATTCATTGCATGTAACACACACAATGTTATTGTTATGCCCAATGAATATGAGTGTCTTACATGCTTGAGTCAACTTTCTTTTTTTTTTACTTTCTACTTTAACTATATGAAGATGAATCACTTTTGTATACATTATAAATACGTTAGTGCAGTAACTTTTTGTATCAATTATTTCTTCCATAGTCCTCACCCCAGCTGGTGGCTGTCTTTTTTTTTGCTTTTTGAAGACTTAAATTCCTCACTTGGAATAGACATTTTCCATTCCTAACATCCTTCCCACTTCTGATAATATAATGTTGAGCTGATGTCCTTGGACAGTTTACAAAAAAGGAAACAGGGAGAAGACCTTCACTAATCTGCTGTAATTTATTTTTTTCAGTTTCTTTCCTTCCTTTTCACTTAAAATTGAAGCGCTCCGCCTCTTTCCATTTTCCAATCCAATAGGTGGTCAAACAAAAACAAGTTGAAGGTGCACTGCTCTGGTGTCCAATTGAATGAAGTACTGCTGCTGACCATTGTCTGTTTCTCACTTTCTTTTTCCCAGTATGCAAAGCACAGAAAGAGAGCAAGAACCAATCAGTAGCCATCCACATCAGGTACATGACTGTGGACGTGGCTGTCTGATCCCCTTCCACTTTACCACGGTTACAGACCGTGTAAACATCTGGGCATCAGTACACTGATGCCTCCTGTTCTTAATCTGGACTGGTTTTACAGCAGTCTGGATTTAAAGAAACTAGTTCTTTTTTTTTTAAATCCTCTTTTTTTTTTTAAACCCAGAACTCGCCGAGCATGCATGCGCACTCAGTTCGAGTTCCAGGACTTTAACAGCAAGTCAGTCGGACTTGCAGCTAACCTAAACAGTCTAAATATTTTATTTTTTTAAATGTTATAATCTTTCTTTTTCTTTCTTTTCACAGTTGGGGGGCTGCAGCCCTGCAGTCTGATGGCATGAACCACCCCTGCCAGTATGGCTGCACAGCAAAAAGAAAAGTCCAGGAATTAGTTTGTAAATCACTTTATTCTCTGCTTTTGTCCCAGTGATTTCATCAGAATGTTTAAAGATGAATTATTAAGTTTTTATTTTTTAGATTCCCAACAAATTAGATTAGTAATGGAATGTATGGAAATTGTCCTTGAGAACAACTATATCTGGTTTGAAGAAGAAATTTTCAAGCAGATAAAGGGAGTAGCAATGGGGGCAGCTTGCACCCTCATTTTTGCAAATTTAATAACATTAACATGGGAAAGAGAATTTATTTTGGTTCATCCTATCAGGATTATATTAATCTTTATCTAAGATTTTTGGACAGTGTCTTCATCCTGGGTGTGGGGACCCAACATGTATTCCTGAATTTATTAATTATATGACCTAGTCTACCCATTTCTTGAAATTTACATACCAACTAGATTCAAATAAGATTAATTACTTGGACATTACCCTCATCAAAGGCTGATGGGTTTTCATCAACTATCTATAGAAAGCCTACATTCTCCAATACATATCTACACTCCCACAGTGTTCAACCCCTCCCCAAAAAGAAGAGTTTGGATAAAGGTCAGTTTGCAAACTTAGACAGAATGATATCAGATAGAGAAGTGTTTGACGCTGAAAGGAAGAAAATTAGAAAGTATGTTTTTGGAGAGGGAATAAATATCCTTAGACACTAGTGAAAACTATCACTGATAAGACTGTTTTATAACTCGGGGAAAAATATTTCCCATTAATGGGCAAAGGGTTGAATGACTCATCCCACAGAAAATCCATAACAATATAACTCACAACAGAAATTTGCAGGTGGAGGGGGAGTATTACCGAGAGATCCATCAGGATAGAAATGTGATTTAACCAGCACATTTATATTACAATACATTATAGGATCCCATATCATTAGAAATACTATCAACAAGTGCTGATGCATTTTAACCAGTGATGAAAAATATAATGACGTTGTTTGACCTAGACCTGTATTTACATACAAAATGGCTTATAATGTAAAACCAGGAAATATGGTAGTTTTGCTCAGTGTAAATATATTTTTGATCAACATGCTATCCAACTAAATAATCAGGCTAAAACCACTATTTTCCCACAGGATGGTAACAGCTGAATAAAGGAGTGGTATGCATGGCTACCTGTGCCACCTGTCTTGCCTTTTAGGTAGGCAAAACTGAGAGGCAACTTACAAACAGAATTTATGAGCACAACTATAACATTGTGACACAAAATTCAAATAACGCCCTATTCAAACATTCTACCCTGTGCCCTGGCTTTAAACATGTTTTGTTTATTATTCAAGAAACGGTTGTCCCAAACCCAAGAGGTGGGGCATGGAAGGACTCTTTTGAGTTAAGACAGTTAAATTGGCAAATTAAACTGAATGCCACACATCCCCCAGGTATTAATGACAGCTTGTCTTTAATACTGGTGTTAGAACAAAGGGCTAATAAATTTTAACATGCAATTTTATCTAATATTTTTAGATGATTTTTCCTCATCTTGTTTACACATAACAAATACAGCCAACAAATTGTTTTTACTTGGTTGAATAAAATATATTCGTATTTTTAACACGACGTTTTGCATTAATCACTATTTAAAACAAATAAAAAAAACTAAAATTATGTTAGTTATATCTAGACAAAATTTTTATAAGCATTTTATCTGTTAGTAGGGAAGTTTTATAAAGGAGGAATGAACAACTTTTAGAATATAAGTCTGGATTCAAAATGACATTTTTATGTTTTTATGTTTATACCTTTAAGATATGATTAATCCTGACTCAGTTATCTTACTGAATTTACTAATTGCATTTAACATGTATATATAAATTAGTTACTGATATGGGGGTCTTTTACTCGAAGATGAAAAGCTAATTGTGTGGTCTATCAACTTAAATAAAGTGTTTTGTGGTCATTTTGGACTTGTTGCAGTTCCTTTCTGGAGTTTGCAGCTGGAATTGGTTTTGGTTTCATAGATGTCAAGAAAACATCAATAAACATTTCCCCTTTAAGGATTTTTATGTTTGATTAAATTGCCGTTATTACATCATCAGGTTTACAGTACCCTTGTATACTGACATTTTGTAGACTGAATCATATTGCCTAACTTCTGACTGCTCTTAAATTGCTGCTAGCAAAAAAAATATTTTTTTCAGTGCAGAACAGTATATAAGACTGCTGCTAGGCTTGCAAGATTGCCCATTCTACCCAGTTGTGAAAGACACCGGTTTCACAAGTATAAAAGACTGCAGTAGGTAAGTTGCTAGAACCATCTGTACCACTCAAATTGCAGCAAGTGCTACTGCTAAAGAAAAAGGACATTTCATATGTTAATGTACTTCAGGCTTGAAAAAAGCCATTTTACTTTAATACAAACCACGATGCTTTCCCAGAGATGGTCTGCACCTGTCACCACTGGGATTCAGGTTACTGGCTAAAGCTCTTGCCACCTCTATAGTGCCTTTTTTTAGGCAAGGTTCAAAGGATAAAACCACCACCGTAACAGATACAAGCATGTAAAATATGAAGGTAATGCTACTCAATGCTAGAAGTCTAAACCTCAAAATGCACTCTCTCGAGGCACTGCTAAAGATGGAGAACATCGATATCTGTGAAGAAACTGAGACCTGGTTCAAGGCTCCAGAGAGCACCCCTGCAATACCAGGCTACAACTCTTACCACACTTTTCAGCCGCAAAACCAAGACCAAAATACTAAAGGTGGAGGAGTGTGCATATTCACCAAGGATATTCACACCTCCAGGCTAGATGCCCAATACAATGCATCTGAAATTCTCCAGGTGCAATTAACACTAGGTAAGACTGCAATCTAAATTGTAGCTTGCTACAGATCCCCTACCATGCCCCAAGATTCTCACTACACCTTTCTAAACATACTGGAAAATATTAAGATACAACCAAACACCCTAATACTGGGTGATTTTAACTACCCTGCCATTAACTGGGAAAACTACTCGGGTACCAACTCCTTTCCCAACGGTTCTTGGAATTCATAAATTCCAACGCCCTGGATCAACTAATCCATTGTCCCACCAAGGGCTCCAATATCCTAGACCTGGTCATTACCAACATGGGAGATAGATGCTCCACACCAGTGGTCACCCCCTCATTGATCAGGTCTGACCATAAGCACATCACCCTTGACATCGAAATCCCACCGCCACACCCCCAGTAAGGAAACCTCCTTAAAAAACTTCTCCAAAGCCAACTTCATGCTACTGAAGTCAGAAGTGACAAACTTCACAACACTCGTGCAGACGGGATCTGAAAGTTTGACTGCAGAATCCTACACTAAGACACTGTACGAGCACATCCACTCGTGCATGAATCGTGCCATCTCAAATAGAACCAAGATGCTCTTCTCCAAAAAAAGGAAGCCAATATGGTGGTCCCCTGCTATACACAAACTATACAACAGAAGGAAGAAACTGTTGCAGAAAAGAGGAAAATCCCAGGATGCAAAAAACTCCCTCACCAGCCTCAGTACAAAGCTGAAATCCCTCATAAAATCCTCAAAAGCTAGTTATGAAAATAAAATTGCCAAAGATTCCAAAGACAACGACAAGGCATTCTATAGTTATGTCAAGAATCTAAATGGCAATGCTCAGATCTGCTCTGAGCTACAACAGAATGGCATTAAATATACTGATCCCAAGGATATTGCCAATATCCTGACAGATCGATTTAGTGCCAACTTCACCCCCCTCTCACCCCCTACAGGGTCCATCTCAATACTAAAAGATTGCCAAACTCCGGTAATCACAGCCACACAGGTAGAAACTGCACTCTCCAAAGCTAAGAATACAGCATCCATGGGATCAGATGACATCCCAGGCTGTGTACTACATGAACTATAAAATGAACTGGCACCTCACCTAAGTGTCATGTTTAATCATAGCCTCACCTCAGGCTTCATGCCCACTGAGTGGCGCACAGCTACAGTTATCCCACTCCACAAGGGGGGATCCGCCTTGGATCCCGGGAACTACCATCCCATCAGTCTGACAAGCCTGATCTGCAAGGGCATGGAATGCACTATCATGGAACTTATAAACAAAGACATTGGCAACCTTCAAACACTGGACCCCACCCAGTTTGGGTTTGTGAAGGGCCAATCTTGTCTCCTGAATCTGATTGACTTCTTTGAATCAGTCTCCAAAGCTGTGGAAGAGAGTAAGGCAGTCCACACAGCCTATCTGGGCCTCCCCAAGGCCTTCAACACCATCCCCCACTCTGGAATCATAGATAAACTTACTAAGCTGGGCATAAATCCCTACGTCACTCGATGGGTTGCCAACTGGCTTACTGACAAAACCCAGACTGTAAAAATAGCCAACTCCAAATCCAGCTCCAGACAAGTGACAAATGGAGTACCTCAGGGTTCAGTCCTGGGAACACTCTTGTTTGGCATCTACTTCACTGAAGTACAGGCCAACACTAAGGAACTCTGGCTAACAAAGTTCGCAGATAACTGCAAACTGGGAGCCATTATTGAATCCCCAAATGATGTGGATATTCTACAAAAGGGCCTTACAGAAACCGATGCCTGGTGCCAGTGCCATGGGCTCAAGCTTAATACCAAGAAATGTATAGTTATCCCCTTTGGAAAAAAAACATGTACCCATGAATTACCACATAGGTGGCAGTACAGTAAACATCAAAAGTGTGATGAGAGACTTAGGGACACAGGTGGACAGTGGTCTCACTTTCGATAACCACATCGCCACAACAGTCAGGAAATCCTTCTATGTGGCATACTTCATCACTAAGGGTTTTTCATCCAGAAAAAAGGAGGTTATTGTCCCACTGTGCTCATCCCTCATTAGACCCATTATAGAGTATAATGCCCCATTTGGTATGTACCTCACAAGACATCTGTAACAGCTGGAAAAGCCACAGAAATACCTCACTAAAAGAATCACAGGCCTAAAGCAGATGCCATATGCTGACCACCTAAAAAAACTCCAGCTATACTCTGTGGCATATTATCTACTCAGAGGCAATCTCTGCTTAACATACAAGGCCATGTCAAACCCTGAGCTGTTGGACATGCTCCACTTAAAGAAATCCCTCAGAGTCATACGCTCCAGGGATCTAAAACTTGTCATCACAATGAACAAAACATGCTGGAGGGATATTTTCCTGACCCAGAGACTCCCCATACTCTGGAATAGACTGCCCATACATGTCAAGCTCATTGGCCCTCTTCAAAAGGAACCTTGATGATTGGATGGGAGATAGGAAATTCACCCCGGGGATCATGTCAGTCGCCCTACTAGACAGGGGACCAGAGAAGTAAATATTGTAGGAAGAAATATCCAGGGAATTGTTATGGTTAGGCTTGTATAGGCCCTAGGGCCAATAGCCTAGTACCAACCTATGAACCTATGAACCTATACATATAGCTTTTTTGCCCATGAAAAGCTTGGCCTGGCCTTAATGCATGGTTTTCTTACCCATTAGAAACTTTTTTAAACTTTCTGTGCTCCACTGTTTTGTTTAGTTACTCACATTATTTTAGAAAAAAACACTTACACTGCTGTTTAAACCTTCCTTTATCTCAATTGTCACTATTTTTTTCTTGGGCTAATACCTCCATTTGTGATAGGTTCTAACCCACTTCATTCACCCTCGCTACACTTGGGCTCACTATGCTCCCCTACCCTACCACCAATTCCCAGTTATCCCCTTCACATCTAAAGTTATACTGGACATATTCCCCTCTCCTTCCTCTTTCCTTTTCCTTCCTCTTTCTACTAATTTCATCAATCCCTGCTGCTACCTCATTATGCAATAGCATCCACACAGACTCTTTACAATCTTATGTTGCCTTCCCTCCTCACTTTTTCTCCTCTACTAACTCACTTAATTTACTCTAATTGATTATTCTAACGTTACAATCTATACTTTCATTTTCCTTTTCCCTTGTACAATATTCACTTCTTCCTCCTCAGCAAGTCCTTCTTCAGTATTTCCTTTCTTTTCATAATATTGATAAAAAAAAACATAATACCCCAAACATTTTATGATACACATCACTCAGTCATTGTCCTAATACTTTCTTTAATTCATAATTTCACCCTCCCATACCTCGGTATATTCTACAGTTTTCTAACTGACTATACTCTATTAAAATCTTAACTTTCTCCATCTCCATAGTAAGGGAGCACCCTGCCTGAAGTCTCATTTCTACTCTCATCTATTTTCCCCTCATCTTCTTCCCTTCTCCTATAATATAATTTCCTTTTCATTCATCTATAATCTCCCCTTAACTACTCCATAGTCCTATCTACTATGCTAGCCTTTTCCATCTTCACATCTCTACTGTTAATTTTATGTTACCTTACTAACTACCATGGTGCTCTCACACTTTATTCAGACTCACACACTACCAGCCACCCTGCCTATACTCAGGCTAGATCATCCTTCATATCTATTTCCTCAGAGTTATTTAACTTCCAACCTATTCACCTTTTCAAACACAAAATACCTAAGTATTTTGTTCACTTTGACATAACTGGAATAAGTCCATATACCTTATAAAAAGCAACTAATCTTAACCCTGTCTTCTCTAAAATCACTCTTTGGGATGTCATCCATCCCCATCCTGGCCACTCAGCCTCATCCATTCCACCATTCTGTGCCCCTAACTCCTGTACAACACCCACAAAACTTTTCCTTATTTCCATTAAAATGTATAGTATTCTAAACAAATGTACAAGCCTAGAAGCATGGTTTCTTCAATACTCACCAGATAATACTGTCATTACTAAAAAATTGCTAAAACCCCACATTAAACATTTTGAAATTTTATCCTCTGGCTACAGTATAATTCAGTGTGACAGACTACACAACAAAGTGTGAGGTGTTACAATTCTATATATAAAATACTATTTAAGTTTTTCTCCCTCCAGTACTAACATATCAATTTCCCAAAATACAGAACATTTTATCTCTCTTCTCAATGTTAATAAACATAAGAATATTTGTATAATTCCCCTCTACATACTACCAGGTAATAATATTAGCTTATTAGAAAAAATTCTTTGGTGAATAATTACATATTTTACTATTAAAACCATTATCTTAGGTAAAGTTAACATTGTCTGTTGTCTGTGACATCTAACACCCCAACTACTAGTCTTCACTTGTATGGGATCAAACAGCTGATCTCTTCCCCTACTTGACTCAACAAAGTGAAGCATAAAGTTGCTATTCTTGACTGAATACTTCAGTCTGACCCCAACAAGTATGCTGTCTCAGGAGTACTTACTGCCTGTTTCCCTTAGTGACGTTCACCCTATATTTACCAATTGAAAAATCACCCACCAGATAAAAAAATCGATACAGAACTACTTAAAATCTTTATAACCTTCATCCCAATATGCTCAATAATCAACTAAAATCTATCAACTGGTCCCTACTCAAAACAGTACTCCTAGATGAAGCTGTCAACAAATTCAACAATATATTCACAAATACTTTAAATACCATTGACCTGGCTAGAAGTAAAAGAATAAAAATACTCAACACCCCCAGCTATTTCATTCAACAAGAATTCTCATGCAAAACATGCCAAAGCATAGAAATAATGGTACAACAATAAAACTCCTCAAACTTTACTTCAGTAAAAGGAGTTGCGCAACTTCACCAAAAAAGCAAATTCTCTTAAAAATATCACTCTGACCCACAACATGAGCATAAAAAACACCCAAAGAAATTTTGGAACTCATTTCAAAAATTTCAGCCTCTCTCATCTTCCTTACCAAACCCTATCCAAAATTATCTTTCTCAGAGTCAGCTACCAAATTTAATACTTTCTTTATTGACATTCTATTCTGAGTTAGCTCCTGCTCTCTCCAACCAATTAATCTACCTCAGACTCTACTAGACCTTACATCCATGCCTTCAGTCTCCAACATGTCCCCATGTCATATCCTAAATAGTTACTAAAGGAACTTAAACCATGTTCTCCTTCTGCTGATGATCTCCCTCTGGGTACCTTAAGCTCGCTGCAAACTATAGCACACCCAGTCTCATTTGGTTTGTTCAGTGTTTTCTTTTGTAACTCAAGAAGAATAGAGAGTCCCCTCCCCCCACTCTACTGCAGATGTGTTAAAACTGTCACTGCACTGAGAGACCCTTGCAGAATCAATTCCTCTTAGACTACAAAAGAAAACATGGAACAAAGGCCTGCAGTTTAGTTACTTTTCTGGCTGTAGCTGGATGTCTTCTAAGTATAGTGTTAAACAAGGTCTGAGCCAAACATAAATGAGGGTGATTAAAGACAGAAAAGAAGCAGTCTGTTTACAGAAGGTAAAGAAAGTAACAGTGACTCACACAAATCCCATTATATGCCAATGGCATGGGAATTCAAAGTTACTTCCTTATGTCTGGCATGAGTCATATAATAGAGTGAAAAAAACATGTTTTTTTTAGTTCTAGAGTGGAGTTTTCCTTTAATGTATTATTTCACACAAACAGTAGCCACAGCAAAGTGCACCGTCCAGCCTACTTCATGCAAAACATATTAGTCCTGTAAATCCAGATCTGAATAACAGAACAAATAACAGTTGTCAGTCAGTATTCATCTGCATAGTACCCTGGCCCACAATTACAACTAATTTGTTCTCTGTGTACACAACTCAGATGACTGAGTGTTATAAAAATGATAAATTAAAATCAGACTGAACCATAATGTATTTAGGTGACCTTTAGTTGGCCAGCCACAAAACAGTCCTATAAGCTATCTACTGACAGCTGATAACTAGCAACCTGCCAAGTTTTGCAATAAAACTTAGCTGATGCTACTGTGGCCACCACTGCTCTTTTAAATTATAAGCCAAGACTATCTAATAAAATATTTAATGTTCATTGCCAGTCCAATAAATCATGAGAAGGCTTAGTACACTATGTTGTGGCTGCTTCGGATAGTGTTGCTGATTTGCATTTCTCTCTGTCTATCTATCTACTTGTCTGCCTATTTATCTGTGTGTGTTTTTGTTTATCTTAAAGTAAACAAGCATTTCTTTACTTAAAATAGTTTATATATATCTATATCTATATATGGATCCACTTCTGAAGCTCGAAATACTGAAATGTCGAATTTCAGTATCTCAAGACCAGAATACCAAACATCCAGAAAAGTGCACAATACTGGCATGCAAAATATCAAAAAACAGAATACAAGTAAAGATCCAACCCTCCCCCAGCATAAAAACACAAAAACAAAGAAACTCAAAATAAATAACACTGCCATACCATGCCACAAACAAAACAACAAATCTACTTTTACTCCCATTGCACGCTGTCATACTTACACCCACTAGAAACACAAGCACTACACATGCACAAAAATCACCACTTTCAACACTTACACACACACACACGTACACTCTCACCTACCTACCCTAACCTACTTCTAAACCATTCCAACAAAACTAAAACAAACCACATTTCTAGCCCAAATTCTTACAAACTACAAACCTACCTAAATCTCCGAACATGACCCCACATCGGCAGCAATGTTCACAACCCAGAAACCACTAAACTTTAAAGGTACAGAGGGTGGTCTAATGGTTAAGGTGTTTGCCTTACAAACACAAGGTGCAGGGTTTGAGTCTCATAAGGGATAATTGGCTAGGCTTAAAATGGCTTGCAAGGGCAGTTAGCCTAGTACTAACCTATGAACTACAAAAAACAGACCAGACAACAACTACTGCAGATTCGGCAAACTCAGATTCAACAATATGCAGTTTCGCACAACTGCACTTTCAGCATTCTGGTCTCGAGATGCTGAAATTTGACATTTCAGTATTTTGAGATTCAGAAGTGGACCTCTATATCTATATCTATATGTACATATTTTTATACACCCCTGGCTGAACTGTATCACTAGCTCCTGTTGCACATACATTAAAGGCAGGAACTAAAACTATACAGTATACACAGGTAAATACTACTGCTATCATTTAACACTCCTTTTATTATAACTAAGAATAAACAATTTGTTAGCAGCTATGTTCAGCACATAAGCAAACAAGAATGCGCCAACAGTGTTGAACCTAAAACTTTCTAAAAATAAAATTTCAGTGCAGATACTGAGTGACTGGCCGTCGGACTCCCTTTGACAGTGGATCCTGGGCAGTCACCCAAATTGCCTCTATTATAATCCACTACTTTTTTAAACTATGGTTTTGGCGAAAACTTGTCTGAATTCACTGAACTACAAAAAATCAAATCATTTAGTACTTAAGGAAATAAACCCAGGCTGTTCATTGGAAGCTTTGATAGGAAAACAAAAATCCTCATTTACTCTGACCATATAATGTTAGCCCAGGATCTGTTAGAGAAGACATCGATACTGTGAAAAACTGAAGGGGAAAGAAGAAGGGGGTGGCAGACGCTATGATGGCTAGGCAGCATTTCTGTAGTAATGTGCATGAATTTTCAACAACCTAGAGATGCAGATGTTGAAAGACACACATACTGTGCTGAAGTCCTTCAGGTCAGGGAAAGCTACATGACTAAACAAAAAAACAGCCTGAAGGCATTGAGGGCAAACAGCACAGTGCTCTTCTTACCCCACTGCATCCCATATATCAGCAAGCAAATATACTATAATATAATGGGTGATATTAACTAACAACAAAAAATCCTGCTAGGCAATAAATCTGGTGAGATCGAGAAGTAATACAAAAACAGAAAAACTTTCCCAGAACCAAGATGTTCAAGCTGGCTTTATTACAGATGCAAGTAAAAACTTTCATTCCAAGGCTTCTTCAGACATAAAAGATTCATTAAAAACTTGCATTTAAACACATAATATAAAGACATGATCAAAGATAACCCATATCACATGGCCTAATTCAATTAAAAAAATTAAAGTTACAGAGCACTAGTTCACTTTATTTTGTAGTTCTTTTAAAATGGGTTTGATAATCACAGCTCCATTCAAACCTGGAAGTGTATGTGCTTTATTTCTGAGAATCCATTTTTGTTTCTTGTTTCTCTGTGGTATTAATCAAGTAACCCCTCTTGCATGCTCAGTAATCACTTGTAAAATAAAAAAATTAAATATGTGATGCATCAGTTTCAGAACTATGTTTATATAAGGCATTTGTTGACACTTGCATGTTTATTTCTGACAAATAATCGCATATGTGGTATTTTAACTTGCAATTTGTTTTTTCTATATAATAAGCTTCACAAGACCATCACTTAGCTATATAAATAATATTTTTCATTTTGCATGTACCATAGGCATGCAACAGGAAAGTATTATTAAATAAAGGATGTATAATACTCTTGTTTGTGTATATATACTGACAATATACACATTTATTACATCAAAAAGTACCTTGTTTCTTACTTGTTAAGATACAATTAACTTTCTGCTGTTCCTTATATCACAATTTGCACTTTAAATTATGGCATCTTCTATATTTAAAATTAGGTTTAGTGTCTACTATATCTTTAAATTCTGGTAAACCACATATCAAAGGCCAGTACTTCCTTATTATTTTCTTAACATTCGCCATATTTCAGTTATATGTAAGAATTCATCTATGTATATTTATCTTGTTATTATCTCTACATATATGCTTACCCTGTTCAGGTACATTAATGGTCTTATCAGAAAAAATTGGTTAAGCACTATCTGTTTGTTTCTCTCTGATTTCATTATATATCCTATGGACATCATCACTCTTTAGTGATGCATTTAAAATACAAATTAATTATTTTCTTTCCAAATACAAAGTTCATTGTCCCTTCCTCACATGCTTTTGGACATTGTCAATGGCCATAAATTTGAATTGACGGCCTGGATTATCTTGAATATGGTTGGCTAGAGAATTTTTAACATTATTCCTTCGTATACAGTAACATTATTCCTCCTTATAAAGTAATTGTTCTTTCCTGCAATATTCATTCTGTCTTACCCACATAAAAACAAAAGCATTAACTAGATAAGTAAGATAAGTATTCATATGAATATTCTAATGTGACGGTTATTTTAAGGTATGTTTTATTTGCAGCAATGATATATATCTACGTATATCTGTATCTGTGTATATAGCTAGATAAATATCTTCACAAACCAAGAACCACAATAAAGGCAAATGAGCAAGACAACACCAGGATAAGAAGAACAGATTTAATAAAAACTTAGTGCTTTCATCAGATTGTATCCACAGACTTCTTCAGAGTTAAATACAGTAACTTCCCACACTTAAATATTCCTCCAATTAATCATGTGACTCAATTAATTAAAGTAAAACAAAAAAAAGGTCAACATAGAAAAGGTGTTTAAGAATCCAACATATAAAAATGTTTCAGTCTCTAAATGCTTATGTATTTAAACACAATATGAATGAAGCCTTAAAACACTAGCAATGGATAAACACTCATTTAACCCAGGAAAGAGACATGCATTCAATTTAATTTGGCATCTAAGTTCCTTTAGTTCTAATATATCATTCCAAGGGCCACCCCTCACATTCCTGATCACATTGTCAAGTCCAATAAACCCATATTCATGATTAGGATTTTTGGAAATGTGTTTTGATAAGGCATTGTTACTATTGCCTTTCCTAATATCCAAAATATGTTCATGCACATGCTCCTTAAACTTTCTTTGTGTCTTCCCAATTTAAAAACAACTACAGAATTTGCAAAGGGCAAGATACACTATACCCTTCGTGTTACAATTACAATAAAAAGATACACAAATGCAAATCCCATTCACATAACTTTATCCAATTCAATAAGATGTTTACAGTGGTTACAAAAACCACACTTATGAGTACCTTTCCTTCTTGAAGAAAATGAATTGTCAACATCAGTGACAGCTTCTAAAATTTCTTTAAAACATCTACCCTTTGATATACCATCTTAACCCCATTTTTATATATTTCCTTGAGCTCATTATAAACTCCAAAAATGTGCCAATATGTACTCAAAACCTTATATATTTGTGCACACTCAGGGGTAAAAATAGTAATAAAAGATACACTGTGGTCCCTTTTTGAAACAAGTTTGACTTCAGGATTAGGGGTAGATATGATGTCAACCTGGGCAGACAGAAGGGGAGGGTAAAAACCAGACATTTTTTTCTCCGTAACTTCAGAGCATATTGCTTCAATTAAAGCTCTAGGGTATCGTCTAGATAAAAACACTTCAATAAGGATGTTCACTTCCCTCACAAAAGTTGCATCATCTGATGTCATTCTAGTGAGGTGAACAAACTGAGCCTTAACAATACCCTTTCTGTGATGAACAGGATGACAACTATCAAAATGTAAATAATGAATAGGTAGGTTTCCTATAGATTTTACTAACAAACCTTTTACTAAGTGTGTCTTTAGAAAGATGGACATCCAAATAAGAAATTTGTTCCAAGTGCCAGTAAAGGTAAAAAAAGGGAGTAGTTTGATTTAAATACTCAATAAACTGTTGCAATTTGTCTTCAGTTTCCTTCCAAAAAATAACAACATCATCAAGGAATCTCAAATATAACACCCAGGGTGGGGAAGGCC
This sequence comes from Protopterus annectens, assembly GCF_019279795.1. Classification (NCBI taxonomy): domain Eukaryota; kingdom Metazoa; phylum Chordata; order Ceratodontiformes; family Protopteridae; genus Protopterus; species Protopterus annectens. The sequence continues at coordinate 711,192,531 of NC_056734.1, forward strand.
CAAAAAAATCTAGCACAAAGTTCCTTTCCCAGTATAACATAACAATGTTTGCAAAAATGGGTGCACAAGCTGCCCCCATTGCTACACCTTTTTTTCTGGAGGTAATAATGCCCTTCCAAAAACACAAAATTGTTTTTTAAAAAGAGTTCCATCAACAAATCCAAGGTATTGATATCATTGTTAGAAAATATGCCCAACTCCACCGAAATCTCATGAAACCAATCGAGACCCACATCGTGGGGAATTATATTAAACAAGTTCACAACATCAATTGTACAAAAATCGATTTATCATCATAAACAACCTGTGAAACCTTGCTTAAAATGTCCCAGGAGTCTCTACAAATGTGTAGATATCTTTCCATACCATTTTTCAATTTAATATCCACATACCTTGCTAAAGAAAGTGTCTTTGATTTAGAGGCATTCACAGTGGGTCTTAAAGGTGGATCCCTCAAGTCCTTGTGGATCTTGGGCAACCCAAATATAGAAGGTATAAATGGAAAATTTATGTGCAAAAAAGACCAAGTGGCAAAGCCAAAATGTTCTTGGTCCAACATGTCCTGCAATATCCAATCAATTCTGGCATGTGCAATATTAACAATGTTAAGAGAGACTTCTTCATAAAAATTACTATCACAAATACAAAAGCATTTTATTCAGATAATCATCAAAATTCATTATTACAACCCCCCCCCCCATTGGGTTTCATAACCCGAATAGACTTCTTAGTGCACAATTGCTTCAAAAGCTCATTTTCTGCAACTGACAAGTTGTTATTAGCATTACGGTTCATTTTATCTAAAAATTCCCTAAATTCAAAATCGCAAAGTTTCTCAAAAAAGAGCAAAGGTAATGCAAGTGGGGGGTTAAAAACACTACTCCTTCTTAAATTATTATAATAGTCAATGAAGGAATTTTCTCTAAACCATAATTTTAAGTTTATTTTACGTAAAAAGATAGGATAGATAGATAGATAGATAGATAGATAGATAGATAGATAGATAGATAGATAGATAGATAGATACATAGATAGATAGATAGATATGTATTTTTAACCAGTTATAATACTTTTAACAATCTGCTCTAACATTTTTAAAATGTTTTTAGTTGCTTGTACACACATTTTTTGAATTAGTTTAACAAACATGGATTTTACAATGTATGTTTTTGGTACTAGTACATAGTTTTTTGAGAATATCTGTAATCGTATTAGTATTTAGGAGGGGGTTGTATATTGTCCATGTCATTTTGGTTGTGTCATCATTTTAAGCCAATGAAATTTGATCCTTTGATATTTAAAACCTGTTTGAAGGAAATGGAGTGTCTGAGGAAATTTATGTATGGTTTTTGAATAAAATCGCTTATGATTCTGTAGAGATTTTGTATTAGATTTTAACAATTTTGTGGTATTAAAACATTTTAATAATTACAGCTGCATGCTTTGTTTACATGGCTACTTTCAGCAACCTCAATTTGGTATTGGAATATGCTTTTTTACCTGTCAACAGACCTTCTCCAGAAAACAAAAGGGGGATAAGAAATTGTGGTTCAGTAAAATTTCAAGGCTTCACTCCTAGCATTCCCAACACTTTTAGTGATAGGCTCCCAAGGCAGCGGGGGAGTTATCATAATGAACATTGCCCATGTAGTTTCAGGATCCATTATCCAGCAGACCTTTTTCGTGATCTTGTAGGGTTGCCCGACCTTAGCACTCTAGAGGCAGTTTGGCAGCGCTTGTCTCTACATCCCTTAGCCTGGACAGCCATCATTTGATGGGTGCAAAGATTCATAACCAGTGGTTACACAATCCCTTTTCTTTTTCATCCCACAATTTAAAAAGGCTTACCGATGTCCCACCCCCCACAAATGATGGATGCAGCACAAGAAATAAAAAAAATTCTAGACAAACGAGTCATCTAGGAGTTCCCACCAGATCAGCAAGGATCTGGAGTCTATTCAAAATTCTTTCTTCTGCCAAAAAAGAACAAAGACCTCAGGCCCATATTGGTCCTCATTCACCTAAGCCAGTATGTAAAACAGACAACATTCTGGATGGTTATTGTTCAGTCCATCCTACTGTCATTAATGAAGGATGATTGGATGTGGTCGAGAGACCTTCAGGACACATATTATCACCTCAAGCTTGACAGGCACTCCTGGAGGTTTCTCTGCTTTTGTTTGAGGGCAAGTCATTTATAGTTCAGGGCCCAGCCATTTGGCCTCACCATAGTCACCTCTAGGTGTTTTCCAAGTGCATGGCTGTGGCTTCAGCTCACCTCAGTCTGCAGGGGTTCAAGGTATTCTCATATCTGAAAGGCTAGCTCATCAATGCCCCCATCAGAAATATTCTACTTCCAGCCAGGGACTACTTGCTGTAGCTTTGCTTCCATCTCTGAATCACAATCAACATGGCAAAGTAAACCTGCAGCCCATTCAAACACTACAGTCCATCAGGGATCATCTAAATACCACTTTACAAATAACCAGACTTCAGGAATTAAGGATTCTCACCCTTCAACAACAGGTATTGCCAGTCCTTTCCCATCAGAAATCCTTAGCCAGATGCATATTATATCTACTAGGATTAAGGGCAGCCTCTGTCATTCTAGTCCCTCAGGTGAGATTTTACATGAGACTTTTACAGTTGACCTTGGTGGTTCAATGGTGCACTATCCCATTTGCCTCACCAGTATTTGCAGAAGTCATGTTCAAGTGGTGGTGGATTGCCCCGAGTTTCCCAAGGTTACTCATTCATTCTACCATCTCCCCATGCCACAGTGACCACGGACACTCCCAACTGGGGTGTGGGATGGGGAAATGTAATATGAACGAGGCCAGTCTACACATCAATATCCTGGAGATTAGGAAAGTCCTCTTGGCATTACAGGCTTTTCAGGGCTCCTTCCTCAGTGGTGTGATCTCCATCCAAACAGGCAATATGTTAGTGGTTTGTTACATCAACAAGCAAGGGGAGATCACAGTCTTATCATTTGTGTTGAGAGGAGATGAGGGTTTAGCAATGGGTGATGTCTTCCTACCACTTTTTCTGATATCCAGTCTTTAAAAATAATTATTAAGCCAGTAAACCTTAGTCAGACATTCCTCCACCCTTGAGGAGGGCATCACAGGATAAACCATGGGAGAATTTAAGTTTACCCATCCAATTATCTACATGTACCTTGAGGGTGACAAGGGTGCTACCCTGCTTGATAAGTTGTGGAAGTTTATTCCACAGGTGGGAGAGGAGATGCACTACAACACAGAGGTGGTATAATTCCTTTTACTGGTTCAACAGCTAATTTATAATACAGTTACATCAATAAGAATTTGAATTCCATTCTTTTGGAGTTATTCTGCGAACATTATCCCCAGAAGGGTTCATTCAGTTTGAAAACCTTGAGAAGAACTGATTGTAATATTTTGAGGTCTGATTAAAAATAAAAACATGATCACCTCTGTATTTTATGTCACAAAATGTATGCAATCAATATGGGAGCATGCTGGGTTATAGCCACTCCTCCTGCACAGAACTGCAATCATACTGCACCGTTGAGATAACAGACCGTGAGCCAGGCTGCCTAGTCTGTGTGTGCGTGTGTGTGCGTGTGTGTGTGTGTATGCGTGCATGTGTGTGTACGTGTGTGTGTGAGTGAATGACATTCTGAATGTCTCTATTAACCACCATTGGGGGGGGGGTTAAGACCTACTTAGAAAATGCATTAAAAGAATGCAGTGTGAATGAGTTCATGGAGCATTTCCTCTTTCATTGTAATAAAGTTTCTGCCTTCTACAACTAGATCAAGTCATTGGACATTGGAATAATGGTTTCCTTCTTCTAGGGTTGTCAGATGCAGTACTTCTCATATATATATATATATATATATATATATATATATATATATATATATAAAACAAAAAAACAACTTACCGGTGAAACTGGATTAATGCCCGACACACCCAAGTAAATACAGATTAAATCCAGCAGAAAGGTGCGTGGGAAAACAATGGCACTACAAAAACTGCTTGAAAAAGAAGTCCTTTTATTCAAAAAAATACTGAATAAAATACAAGAAAAATGTAAGCGCTTTCACAGTGTATCCTGCTGCTTCTTCAGACGTACTTACAGAAAGGCCTAGGGATTCCATTTAAATACTCCTGTTGTAGTCAATCAGTTAATTAAGTTAAGCTAAATCATCCTTCCTTAAAGGCACATACATAAAAACACTTTTGGATAATATTACGTAAGCATGAAAAGTGCTTTAAAACCTGAAAGTGCTTTAAAATACATAATTTAAAAGGTACATAGGATATATATGAATGAAGATGATTATATATAGAAAAAGTTTTAATATAAATATATAAATATAATTAAATAAACTTTGATGTTTTTACAAAATATTAAAAATAAATGCTTACATATGAACTTAAAAGCACATTCACTAGATATACTCACACAATATATTCTGGATTAATGGATACAATTTGTATTAAAATCCAAAAAACAGTGGTGTGTTTATACAGGTGATGTGATGGACAGACGGACCAAAAGAAAGTTATATATGAAGAATATTAAGTTTTACATCACAAAAGTTAGGATCATGAAAAGGACTGAACATACTCCATGAACTAAATGAAATGTATGGATATATATGGATAAAAGCAAAGTACAGAAATATATACATAAAAACATATATACACATAAAAATGTAAAGAGCATATATTTAATAAAATGTTATAAACATGTGTAAAATGTGAACTATAAAAACAGATTGAGCATAGATGGGGCTATTTCCTAAGTGGTCTAGCTTGCAAAATGGGCCTCATATGGACCATGTCATTAAGTCCACTGCCCAGATCTGCCCTTAATCTAAGTATCCATCTAGTCTTATTGACTTCAGTCCTATTTCTAATATCTCCTAACCTGTTAGTAATCTTAGTGTTCTCTATCATATGAAACTTAAAACTGTGCTGTGCTGAGGTATTCATGACATGTCTGGCTAGAGCATTGGTTGGCAGCTGTTTCTGTATGTCATACAAATGCTCTCTAATTCTAAACTTGAACTTTCTGTCTGTTTTTCCTACGTAGTAGGCCATGCAGGTCACACAGTAAGCTAGATATACCAAATGTTCCGTGTCACAGGTTCCTTCAGCATGAAACCAAAATGTCCTCCTTAGATCTGGGTGAAACAAATGATTGGATACATCAATACAGTTGCAAAAATTGCAACTTTATTTTTATTTATTTATTTATTTGCAGTTGGTTTACCAGGATAGTCCATTGGGCCAAATGAACCCATTTTCAATGGAGTCCTGGGGAGAAAAGCTCCAAATAAGGTTACAGTAGGATTTACATCCATATTACAATAATTACAAGAATTTTACAAATATAGTATACAATATGTGGTAGACAGAGTACTGTTCACATTACAGTTAGAGCAAACACTTTTAGGAAGAACAACTGGTGGTAAACATTTTAGATGATACAGGCTAGAGAAGGTAAGCATTTCAATTTAGAAAGTAAGAAACAATTGCAACAGAGCAGACAATGTAGTGTACAAAAATGTTTTTTTTTTTTTTTTAGGAGGAAAGTGGAAAGTGTCAAGTCAGTATGGATCATGAAGGATGTGAGCATGAGCATTCCCACTGGGAAAGTAGATGAGAGTGAAGAGATTTTTTGAATGTAAGGTGGTTGAAAGTGGTGCAAATGGCAGGAGGTAGGGAGTTCCAGAGTCGTGCAAAGCTAAAGTTTAGGAGATTTTTACCAGGGGGACGATTTGGCTTATACAATTCGATTCGATTTTGGTTGTTAGATTTAAGTACCCTGCTGGGATGGTGAAATTTAAGTGCAGAAGAAAGAGATGGACAGAGGTCAGGTTTGAAAATGAGCTTATGAGCAAGAGTAAGTTGAGAATAGATAAGTTGGTTAGGAAGTTCAAGCCATTTTAATTTATGGAGTGAAGAGCAATGGTGGGTAGATTTATGGCTGGTAGCGAATTTAGCAATTTTATTGTAACAGGAGGAAAGTTTTGTTTTAAGGGAAGATTAGATGTTGGTTAGGAGTGGGGCTTCGTAGAGAAGAGAGGGTTACATATTTTTACCCCTTTACTAGGTTCTTTCTTTAAAATATTTGGGTAGCAGAGAATCCTTTTTATGTTTGTCAAATTCTTAAAGGTAAAAGATGGCTGAGTACCCACAACTTCCCTGATTTCTGGGTCTGCTGCTAGAATAGGCCAATGTTTTTTGAAAATATTTGTGGCTGTCTGCATGTTACTAGCATATTTTACCAGCATTCTCTGTCTTGCCTTACTGCTTTTATTATTTTCTTGGGAGTCATGCTGTCTGCACCCCCCATCATTCAGGAGAAATATGGTCTTCCTTTTGTGGTTCTATTATCCCTTACATGATTTAAAACTGTGTTGACTTTGTCTTCATGGTAACCTCGCTCAGTAAATCTTTCTTCTAAAAGTAGCATTTCTTTCACAAAATTATTTTGTTGTGCACATAATCTAAACAACTGCATCCCTTGTCCTTTTGCAATGTTATCAAATATATGCTGTGGATGCGTACTTGTTCTATGTAGATATGTGTTCTTATAGCATTCCTTTTTATGAATTTCTGTGGTTACCTTTCCTTCATCTATAATACTAATGGTCACATCCAGAAAGTCTATGTTTTTTGTAGAGTGTTTCATCGTGAATTTTAGAAAATCAGATGTACGATTGAGATATTCAACACACTGTAAACGTTTTTTATGAGAGCCCTCCCAAATGAAGAAGAGATCATCTACAAATCATCTGTAAAATTTTACATACATTCTGAAGTCAGCATTTACTATAAAATCTTCCTCCCATACTGCCATCACTATGTTAGCATAACTATTTGCACATGGGGTGCCCATGGCTACTCCATGTGTTTGGAAATATAATTGGTTGTCAAATATGAATACATTATTCTCCAGAATGATCTCCATTAGTAAGGCTACCATAACTCTTTTAGCTGCATTGAGTGATATGTTTCCTCAAGTAACTCTGTAACATTTCTACACCTGTATGATTGGGAATAACAGTGAATAGTGACTGCACATCTAGGGTTACCATGATGACCTCCCTGAAATCCTTGTTAGTTTCATAAAACTGGTGTAACTCTAGCAAAAACTACTTAGAGTCCCTTAAAATAAGGCGGTTTTCTTCAACATGAGGTTTCAATATTTTTTCCAAATATATTGAAATCAGTTCCGTGCACCAACCTTTTCTAGAGACTATAGGTCTCATAGGTGGCTCTCGGGGATTCTTATGTACTTTCGGTATGCCTTGCATGGTAAGTATAAGTGGGTCTTCTGTTATAAAATGTTTAAATAAATCAGGGTCTGTACTTCTCATGATTAAACTCTCATGTAGTGTGCCCTCAATTCTGCCTCCAGTCCTGTGTACATCATTCATTATTATTTTCTTATATGACTTGTCATCATTTAACATATCCTTCATTTTATCAAAATAGTACTTTCTGTCCATGACATCTATGGGTCCGCCTTTGTCGGCAGGACATGTACATATATCACTGTTCTCCTGCAGTGCCTTCAAGGCTGCCCTTTCTTTATAATTTAAATTAAAAAAAACTCTTTTTGTGTGTGCTTTTTGTGGAATCGTTGTAAAAGGCTTCATATAAGTTTTCTGTGCACAATTTCTCAAAAACATTCAAGACTGGATTATTAAGTGGTGCAAAGCTGCTAGGTTTGCTAACTTATAATTATTTGTAGAATTAGCTGTAATATCATTACTGCTGTGCATTAATTTTAACATAACAGTCCTCATAAAACATTTTAAATCCAAAATGTAGTCTGTTGGCTCTGTTGCTCGTGACGGTATCAAAGATAGACCCTTTTCCAGGACTTGTAGTTCATCTTGACCTAATTCTATAGTGGAAATGTTCCATACTATTGATTTAGGTTGTGTGACCAAATTTTCTTTATAGTGTTCATTGTGTCACTGTTGTTCAAATTGTAATTTCTTTTTAGCCTCGTTCTGCTTCGAGACCTGTCCCTGCTGTTGATTCCTCCCATGTCTATGGGTAAAGGGTAACTCAGTTCTACCTATTTCTTTCCATCTGAAACAGGTACTGCAGTACTCATGCTCGCTGACGTGGAGTTGTTTTGTTGAGTTGGTGGGAGGTTTCTTTGCAATGTTTTCCACCTAGCTCCCAACAAATCTTTTGAAGATGGATTTAAGGCATCCATTTGTGCTGTACCATTGTTTCCCAGTGAGTGTTACATTTCTCCGTCTCTCACTACTTCGTTGGAAATTCAAGTAATTCCTGAAGCCATATGTAAGTGGGGAAGCGACTCCCTTTGTTGTTCGTTGGTCCTAGATGCGGGCGTCTGCCCCAGTGCTGGTCCCTGATTTGGCCTCTCTCGGCCATGCAAAAAGGAAATCTCTTCTATCCCTTTCCAGCTTCTGCAATTTGTTATGTAGGGCTTTCTTTTCAAATATTGTCAGAGAGTCCATAATGTTTCCTATTTTGATGTCTATAAGGGCCTCCGGAAATTCTGAGAATAAATCCGTTTGTAACTTTAGTGAAGTATCCGAGAGTCACTGCTCTTCTGACTTGAAGAAGTTTATCATGAGTTTCATGTAATTGTAGCTCAGTTCATTATTCAACTTCTGCCATTCAGCAAGAAGACCAGGGTGCGTGCTCCCATACGTGGGCATCTTTAAAATGCGTAGCCGTCTCGGAATAACTTTTAAGGTCAAACAGGCTTCAAAATAGAAGTGTTGCAGCTGTAGTTTATTGAGTTTAAACAAACAGTCCTCAATATGATTTATTTTGTTTCTTAAGGTTTCCAAGTCATTGCCTACCTCACTATCAGCATTGGCAGTGGTATAAATATTCTCCTGCAACAGGGAGTTGCTGGCTCTGTTCAGAGACTGTAGCAACCTGTCCCTGGTCAATGGATTAGTATCCTGAGTACAATTTGATGGAGTATAATCCAGTTCTATATCTTGTTGCTCTTCTGCCATAGCTCCAGTAACTGGTATAAATGTCAATATAGCAAAAACTCTCAAACAAAAAAACAACTCACCAGAGAAACTGGATTAATGCCTGACACACCCAAGTAAATACAGATTAAATCCAGCAGAATGGTGGAAAAACTGGTCGAATAGTGTTTTTATGTATGTACCTTTAAGGAAGGATGATTAGCTTAACTTAATTAACTGAGTGACTACAACAGGAGTATTTAAATGGAATTGCTAGGACTTTCTGTAAATATGTCTGAGGAAGCAGAGGGATACACTGTGAAAGCACTTACGTTTTTCTTGTGTTTTATTCAGTATTTTTTCGAATAAAAGGACTTCTTATTCAAGCAGTTTTTGCAGTGCTGTTGTTTTGTCACACACCTTTCTGCTGGATTTAGTATATATATATATATATATATATATATATATATATATATATATATATATATATATATATATATATATATATATATATATATATATATATATACATATATATATATATATATATATATATATATATATATATATATATATATATATATATATATATATATATATATATATATATATATATATATATATATATATATATATATATATATATATATATATATATATATATATATATATTCTTCTTTTGGCTGCTCCCGTTGGGGATCGCCACAGCCGATCAACTGTTTCCATTTCTTCCTGTCCTCTGCATTTTGCTCTGTCACACCAACCACCTGCATGTCCTCTCTCACCACATCCATAAACCTTATCTTAGGCCTTCCTCTTTTCCTGTTACCTGACAGCTTCATCCTTAGCATATTTTTCCCAATATACTCTGCATCCCTCCTCAGCACGTCCAAACCAACGTAATCTTGCCTCTCTAGCTTTGTCTCCAAACCTTCCAACCTGGGCTGACCCTCTAATATACTTATTCCTAATCCTGTCCATCCTCGTCACACCCAGTGCAAATCATAACATCTTCAACTCTGCCACGTCAAGCTCTGACTCCTGCCTATTTGTCAATGCCACTGTGTCCAACCCATATAACATAGCTGGCCTCACTACCCTCTTGTAGACCTTCCCTTTCACTCTTACTGGTACTCTGTCACAAATCAATCCTAACATTCTTCTCAACCCACTCCATCCTACCTGTACCCTCTTCTTCACCTCTCTTCCACACTCACCATTACTCTGAACTGTTGATCCCAAGTACTTAAACTCATTCACCTTCGCCACCTCTACTCCTGAATCTTCACTATTCCTCTATCCTCCCTCTCATTCACACACATGTATTCTGTCTTAGTCCTTCTGTCCTTCATTCCTCTTCTCTCTAGAGCATATCTCCAACTCTCCAGGGTCTCCTCCACCTGTTCCCTACTCTCACTACAGATCACAATGTCATCTGCAAACATCATAGTCCACGGGGACTCCTGTCTGATCTTGTCTGTATGTGTGCGTGTGTGGATCTACTTTTCTTTGTCAAAATGTCATTATTTCCAAAAAGAAAAGTAGAAGACCACTAACGCGAAAGTGCATTTAAACAAAAGTGCACTTTCACAAATACCAGTTCAATGAACCAGTATAAAAACAAAAAGGAAAGACAAAATACACTGTTTTGCAGGGGAGTAAGCCCCCCCCTGCACCACTCATGTGGGGGGCTGTACCCCCCACACCCCCGCTACTTAAATATACTAACTCCAAGATCGCACTACAGTGGTGAAACAGGTAAATTCCCTTTTCCTCTCTGTAGTGTGCTTCGATGCTGCAGTGTTTCCTGTTTTGTTTCTTTACCTGTTCGTTGAACTGGTATTCGTGAAATTGCACTTTCGTTTAAGTGCACTTTCACCTATGTGGGCTTCTACTTTTCTTTTTCGAAATAATGAAATTTCGACAAAGAAAAGTAGACACACACACACACACACACACACACACACACACACACACATATATATATATATATATGTATATGTGTGTGTGTGTGTGTGTGTGTGTGTGTGTGTGTGTGTGTGTGTGTGTGTGTGAGTGTGTGTATGTGTGTGTGTGTGTGTGCGCATATATATATATATATATATATATATATATATATATATATATATATATATATGGGTCTACTTTAAAACACCGACACACAAAACACCGACGACGAGAACACCGAGCCCGAAAGATCGACAACTGAGATGAACGACAGTTTCTAAGCACGAAACTTCACTAGCCCGACAAACCACAGTCCCGACAATCAACAAAACAAAACAAATACCTTTTCTGAAAAACACACACACAACACAAGCACAACAAAAACCTTACAAACCTACACTAAACCTTACATACACAACTATCTATGCACTAACCTTAACCCAAACCCTAACCCTAAGGTCTGTCACTATCGCACACTCACCTAACTCGTGCCCTAACCCTAACTCACTTAACCCGCCCCTAACCCTAAAGTCTGTCACTATTGCACACTTACCTTAACATGTCAGTGTTCTCAGCATTGGGCTTTTAAACCATCGGTCATCTCAGTTGTCGATCTTCCGGTCTCGGTGTTCTCGTCGTCGGTGTTTTGCGTGTCAGTGTTTTCAGGTAGACCCATATAGGGCAATTGATCGATATTTTCATATTCGACAGTCATGACTTCGCCATTGCAAACGTTGACTGTTCAAAATTATGTACATACATACATACATTTTCGATGTTGATGTTGCCGTGTCGAGCATTAATATTTATGAGGTCGATGTTGTGCATCGATAATGTCAACTGTCACGCTAATCAACTTCTGGATTTTGATAGTAATCCATAAATATATATATATATATATATATGTATAGATATATATATATATATATATATATATATATATATATGTATACAGCTATATCATGGTCAGCTCACAGAATTCATTAAAACTCAAACATCATCATACCTTTGATGGAGCCTAGCCGATTCCTTGACTGAACTTTTTCTTAAGGCCCAAGTATGCAAATACAACGTTCAGTAAATACAGAGACTGGACAATATAAGATAACTGTCTTAGTCTCCCATACTCCTAGATTTACCACAAGTCATTGTATATGGTTTAGGTCCAGTTTTCAAAAATAAAAATAATTACCTGGTCAACACAGCATTGGATTGCTCAAACACAAATTACCGCTGTTCTCCGAAAGCTAACCTTGACTCAGGAAAAAACATTTTGCAATTCCAGCTGTCCAGAATGTCCAATAAATAATCTTATTTTTTCTCACAAACCTTGATTCAATGAAGAAATCCTCCATTCACAGTAACACACCTTATTCAACTACAAGGGAGATGCAGTTGGTGGAGCAATTTGTGATTGTCATATAGCTCACCTGACTGCAACCTCAATGTTGCATCTCCAATGCATGTTTCACTGAAAATGTAAGTTGAAACTGAAAAATGTACTGTTTTGGTGGTACACTTCCTGTTTTCAAGGTAGTACAGTCACAGGTGAGCTGTTCATCTTGGAAAAATATACACTGACTCAGTGCATTTCTTTCAACAATAAACAACTCAACTGTTTCAGTGATAGGGCAGATACTGGGATTGACAGCATTAAAAACTGGGTGGCATGCTCTCCTGTGCCATTGCCTAAATCTGCCACTGTTATCTGCAACAGCATTTAACTTTGCAACAGATATGCAGTGATGCTCTTTTAAATTCAAAAATATCTAAAGCAAATCTAAATGTCTGACTTTACGTACCGCAGTTAAAACCCCAGGCAAATATTATTTCATTCCCATACAATTTTCTGTGTCATCCTGCTAGCACAAACACCCTGAATCCTTTGCAAAGTGATTTTCAGACTGTATCCCCTCTGTAGTAAACTAGTCACTGGCAAAGGTAACATTTTACTCAATATGTTAAAAAAGCAACAGCTAAAGTTTGAACCACATTGCATAGCTTTCAACAGAAACTAAAATGTTTGAAAGACAGAAGTCCTCTAGCAGCAGATGGCCTGTCTCCAGAATGTGTAAAAATGTTGCTTATTAGTCATTTTATTGTCTTTGCCTACTCTGAGTAGCTGTGAAGAAAGAGATCCCCATGTAGGAGGTATCAGTCAGCCTGCTACATAGAGGTACTTGTAACCACAATCATTGTGATTATTGGACAGTATTCACTAATCAGGCTATTAGTAAGAATCCATCAGCAAATTATACTAAACCACTTCAATATACACCTCCTAGGCAATGCTCAGTAATTAGGGTCATAGCACACAGTTGGTTTATTTCATTGTTTTAGACAGCTGACATTTTCCACTATAATATTCAATGAACCACAACTAAATGAAGACAAAGTGATCGGAACAACCTTCTTGGACTTTTGCCATGCCTTCTTCACCATTTACAATGCCATACTGAGATTATTTCACCACAGTATTATCATTAAAAACATTCAGTAGCTCAAGCTGTGCCTCTTCATTGGGAAACTCAAACTGAAATGCACTATATTATATAGGAGCGCTTGTAGTGGGACAGCTGTAAACATGGATATGCATGGGTAAACTTATAGATACATATTTTAAAGTAGGAGTTAGACAAGTTATTCAGTAGCATTAGGGTAATATACCCTTTCAGGGTAGAATAGCAAGTAGTAAGTTATTGGTGTAGCAATGCTAAGTGTGGACATTAGTGCCAGGAAGTGCTATTCGATTGATTCCTCAGTGTAGCTGCTGTTTGTAAACATCTGGTAGCATTATCAGTCCTAATAAAGCTTAAGTAGACCAAACATAGCATCTCATTTCTTCATTAGCCACATTCTATAGCGACAATGCATTCAGGAAGACAACATAATGTGCACATTCTGTTGGGAATAAAGCCATATAGAATGATTCACAAAAAAGCTAACATCTTCCTCTGAAAGGAAAATATGTTTTAAAAGCTGATAAAATGTGTGAGATATATGTCTGATGCTTGATATCTTCAGTAATTAAAGTCATGGAGTTTGGTATCAATAAACTGACAGCAGACTGCAATTGTAATAGGTTCAAAGCAATATCTGGGATTATAATTCCTAGTTTGATACAAGTTCACTGGTAGGTAAGATAAAGCAGCATATTTAGGTTTGGAGCATATGTTTTGCAAAGAGATTAAAAGGAACAAAACCTACTTTTGTATTATGTTTTATAAGTGTTTCTCAATTTCATTCTAACTTTATGTGTGATGTATCCATGCAAGGCAACACTTGTGTATTTTAATTGAGATTTCAGAAATCATATGGCTAAGAGCAGTTATAAAAATTATCAATAGTGATTAGAAAGACCTAGATCAAGTTTAATTTATATGAAAAGCTTACACTTGCCTGCAGTCTGATCCCACATATCAACAATAGCATGATATAAATTATCCACCACAGAATTAATAAAAGAGTGTTGCCATGAGCTAAACTGGCAGTGTCAAAAGTGGGGGCTGGATATTTTAAGCATTATCAACGTGATAAAGTCACATGGTCCATTCTCAGATGGTAACCATGGCAAAAGCAATGGGTTTTAAATGAAGAATGCTGAAAAAGGTTGCCTTTAAAACTATGACATCCAAAATCAACCCATTAAATGAAAAGTATCTTGCATGACTGGAGTTATTTAACTAGTCATCTAATTGACAGTAGAAAGATAATCTCTAGGAAGTCTTTGCCTCTTTTTCTGTCTGCCTCCAAATATATACAGCGAAAATGATTAATGGAATTGAATGTATATCATATATGGGCATATATAATATAATCAGTCTGCAAAATATCACAGCAGCGAATATCAACAAAAATGAATTAGTTCACACATTGATGATAGTGAAGTATGCAGGACCCAAGTAATGTAACATGACCATTACAAAGCAAAAACATCACTTTTTGCAGGGGAGGGGGCAAGCCCTCCCACTACTCCATGTGGTGGAGGGGTGTACCCCCACATCCTCAGCTCTATACATATATATATATATATATATATATATCATACCTCTCAGCCTGGAAACATCAAAAATCTGGGCTAAGGCCCATGAAAAATAGGTACAAATCTGTACACTGATTAACATACAATTTGCATACATAACTATGTAACTCCACCCACACCAATGGAATTGTGGGATACCAACTTTCAAATGCAAGCTGAAGAGCAGAACCAAAATATGGCCCTAGCACAAGCTCTGCAGCAGTAAAAGCCATCTAAATAACACATTATGTAATATCTGTAACTAATCAAGAGGTTGCTGCTAGCAAACAACTTCATATTTCATTGTTTCATCTACAAATAAAGTGCCTGTTGTTGCCCTTGAAGAATAAATTGCCTATGTTACATTAAATAAAAATGATAAGCTACTAATATTGCAGTAGGGACTGGATGACAAACTGATAAGAGGTTCATAGTTACTATGTATCTCCTCCAAAAAGGGCATTCTCAGGACTGCAGCATCCACCCCTTTAAAAGCAAAACGCAGTACACTCTCAGCAATCCATCTGCATCTTGTGGGAGTAAAAACAAGCATTCTACTTTTTGTGCTACTAACAACACAAGCCAACTTGCCATAACTTAAGCAGCACTAAACTTCTCTCCCCCTGAAGGAGATATGCAGCACAAGAAATTTGGAAAAAGCCAATATTTATTGGCGGGGGGCGGGGGGCAGAGGACAAAGGCCCAAAAACAGTGACAAATTTTAAACGCTGCTTGTATAATAGAAAAGTTATTTTGATAAATGTTTGGCGTTACCATGCATTTCCTGAAAGATAGGACTGAAACTCATTATTTAGTGAATTCAGTTCTCATTGATTTGCCACAAAACCACAATTTTAAGAGGAACAGTCCAAAAGTATGAGCCAAACATTCTGAAAAACTTTGGACAGTTAAGAACTATGGTTAACTCCTTAAAGCACAAGTGGTGGTGGGATGGGTAGAGAATCTAGGCTCTTGCTATCTGTACCTAATGTACAGGGTTCTAACCACCAGTTATACCTAACTGGGGCATTTTACACAGACACATACACAGCTGCCATCAAATAAAGCTGCCTGCCAAAGCAAACCAACCTATCTGCCATTAAACAAAGCTACTTGCCAAAGTAAACCAACCTAGCTGCCAATAAGCAAAGCTACTTGCCAAAGTAAACCAACCTAGCTGCCATTAAACAAAGCTACTTGCCAAAGTAAACCAACCTAGCTGCCATTAAACAAAGCTACCTGCCAAAGTAAACCATCCTAGCTGCCATTAAACAAAGCTACCTGCCAAAGTAAACCAACCTAGCTGCCATTAAACAAAGCTACCAGCCAAAGTAAACCAACATACCTGCAATTAAACAAACACACATCTAGCTGCCATTAAGCAAAGATACCTGCCAAAGTAAACCTAGCTGCCATTAACACATACAGTGAATGAAAAGTTTCTGCAAGCTGCCATTAAACACACACAGTGATGCCTGCATGGAAGGCTTCTGCAAGCTGTCAGTGAAAGCTCTTAAGTAAATAAACACCAAAGCACATACACAGAGTAAAATCCAAAGTAAACCTAACTGCTGTAACCACCATTAAGTAAAAAGTAAAACATAAAACAAGCCTGCCGTTAACGTTGCCATTAACACACACAGCAATGCATGCATGGAAAGCTTCTGCAGTAAATAATAACAGTGAAAATAAACATGAAGCTTGAGCTGCTGTTCAGCCTCCTTTTACACTTGATGATTCTCTCACTTTAGAAAGCTGAGCTGGGGAAAGAGGTGCTGTGCAAGGTCAGGTGCTACTAATGCGATGCGCATGCTAAGTTCGGACTTTACAAGGCAGGGCAAAGCTTCCACATACACAAGCTGAAAGTAAAATCCAAAGTAATTACATAGTGAAGCTGCGATGCCTGCACGGAAAGGCTGTTAAGTAAATAACACAGTGAAAGTAAGCTAGCTGCAAAAGTAACGAGTAAAGCGATGCCTGCATGGTGCATGGAAAGCTTCTGCAAGTGGCCGTTATTCCTGTTAAGTAAAAGCAGACTAAGACAATGAAAGTAAGCTGCCGTTAACAGTGAAGCTGCCAAAGTCTTTCCCCCTGAAACTGCCATTAAATAAACATCCAGAAAACAGCTAGACAAGAGTTGAAGGGAAAGCAAAGCATATAAACACAGTCACAGTCCATGGAAAAATTCCTTCTGACACACAGACAAACACCCCTCTTCTTCACTCAGAATAAAATAAGAAACTGCCCAGCAAGTGCATCTGCAATCTGCATCCTGTCTGTTCACCCTGCTCTCGCCAAGATCCATAATGGAACTGCACTCACACACACCTCTTATTCACTCAGAATAAAATAAGAGACATGTTTCCTACTGCTGTTCAACCTGCTCTAGCCGAGATCCATAACATGCTTGCAATCCATAAAAACAGAACAGCGCTTACCGCTCGCTCGCAATCCCTTTGAATAAAACCAACAGAATGGCATTTGCAAGTGCAACTGCCAGCCAAAGATAGATCCATTTGAATGTTTCCTGCTTCTGTTACGGATGGTGCGTACAAGCCAGAAATGTGTTCACTGAGCCCTTGAGCTCAATTCCGACAGGCTGTTAGCCCTGGTAAAGCTGAAGTCATCACGCACGCGATGACGTCAGCATAAAAACGGGGAAAATTTAAAAATAAAAAAAAGATGGGGAAAAGTCGGAAATGAAGGGGTGCCACTCTGGAATTGTGGCACCCATTATTTGGACCCCAAAACTCGGTAAAAACCGAGTAAATCGGTATGGTTGGGATGTATGATATATATATATATATATATATATATATATATATATATATATATATATATACATATACATACACACACACACACACACACACACACACACACACACACTCACACATACAAGATCACAGAATAGAATGGAAAGGGCAAGCTTGCACCACTGTCATCAATCAACTGATATAGCCACAAAATGGAATTGACAGAACAGCTTATTTCCTATAAATTTATTGACGGCTAGATAGATAGACAGACAAACAGGCTGATAGACTGATAAACAGCTAGATAGATGGATAACTTGTCTATGTAAAAAAAAAAGAATATGTGTGTGTGTGTGTGTGTGTGTGTGTGTGTGTGTATATATATATATATATATATATATATATATATATATATATATATATATATATATATACACAGTGGATATAAAAAGTTTACACACCCATGTTAAAATGCCAGGCTTTTGTGATATAAAAAATGAGACCACAGTAAATCATTTTAAAACCTTTCCTACCTTTAATGTGACCTATAACCTATGCAATTCAAATGAAAAACAAACAGATCTGTTAGGGAAAAAATATAAAAAATAAAAAACGTACAATATAGTGGGTGCATAAGTTTGCGCACCCTTAAACTAATACTTTGTTGTGTGTGCACATCCTTAAATTTATACTCTGTTGAAACACCTTTTGATTTAATTACAGTATTCAATCTTCTTGGGACCACACCTGCCATCAATTAATGAGACTCTGATTAACTCCAAATAAAGTTCAGCTGTACTAGTAGGATTTTCCTGACATTTACTCAGTTGCCTGCTACAGCAAAAGCCATGGTTTGCAGAGAGCTTACAAAGCATCTAAGGGTTCTCATTGTTAAAAGGTATCAATCAGGAGAAGGGTTCAAAAAAATTTCCACAGCATTGGATATACCATGGAACACAGTGAAGACAGTCATCAAAAAGTGGAGAAAACATGGGACAACAGTGATGTTGCAAAGGACTGGACATCCCTCAAAAATTGATGAAAAGACAAGATGAAAACTGGTTAGGGAGGCTGCCAAGAGACCTAGCGCAACACTGAAGGAGATGCAGGAATTTCTGGCAAGTACTGGTTGTGTACTAAATGTGACAACAATCTCCCGTATTCTCCATGTCTGGAATATGGGGTAGGCTTGGAAGACAGAAGACTTTTTTACAGAGAAAAACATCCACACCTGGCTGAAATTTGCAAAACAATACAGCAAATCTTCCAAAAGCATGTGGGAAAATGTGTTATGGTCTGATGAGACTAAAGGTTGAACTTTTTGGCAACAGTTCCAAAAGGTACTTTTGGCACAAAAACACTTTGCATCCCCATGGTGAAGTATGGTAATGGCAGTATCATGCTTTAGCTTTGCTTTTCTTCAGTTGGAACTGGGGCTTTAGTCAAGGTGAAGGGAATTATGAACAGTTCCAAATACCAGTCACGTTTGGCCCAAAACCTTCAGGCATCTGCTAGAAAGCTGAAGATGAAGAGGAATTTCAACTTTCAGTCATGACAATGACTCCAAGCCTACATCCAAATCAGCAAAAGAATGGCTTCACCAGAAGAAAATTAAAGTTTTGGAATGTCCCAACCAGAGCCCAGACCTAAATCCAATAGAAAATATGTAGGATGACCTGAAGAGGGCTGTGCACAGGAGATGCCCTCACAATCTGACAGATTTGGAGTGCTTTTGCAAGGAAGAGTGGACAAATGTGCCATGCTGATAGACTCCTACCCAAGAAAAGTGAATGCTGTAATTAAATCAAAAGGTGCTTCAAAGTATTAGTTTAAGGGTGTGCACACACAACAAAGTATTAGTTTAAGGGTGGGCACACATGTGCAACCAGCGTATGTTTTTATTTTTTGTATTTTTCCCCTAACAGATTTGTTTTTCAATTGAATTGTACAGGTTATAGGTCACACTGAAGGTGGGAAAATTTTTGAAATTATTTATTGTGGTCTCATTTTTTTTTTTATCACAAAAACCTGGTATTTTAACAGGGGTGTGTAAACTTTTTATATCCACTGTATATGTGTGTATATATATATATATATATATATATATATATATATATATATATATATATACACACATTTACATATATATATATATATATATATATATATATATATATATATATATATATATACACATTTACATATATATATATATATATATATATATATATATATATACACACACACACACACACAGAGATGCTTTTTGCAAAGTCACTGTTAAATGGCTGTTCTTCTGTGGCTCAGAAATAAGTAAAAAAATTTCATCTGATGGGGTTACATTTTTAAATAGTCGACTTTGGTACCAAACTACTTGACATATTACATTTTTTATTATTTTGACAACGTTTTCATAATACTTTAGGATCATTCATTCTTCAGTGTGGAACTTCTCAGTCATTTATAGGTTTTCTGTTTTAAACTATGCCAGTCTTTAAGCTTGGCTAACTGCCTGACCAGGGGTATAATAAATAAAAAGTTAACACTTGTTGTTTTACTATTCACTGTGTAACAGTAGACTTCCTTTTGATTTAAGCTCAGCATAGAAGCACAAAACTGTTGCTTTAGACTGTGTTTATCTAGCCTACTTATTTCTGGATAGTTTTACAGGGAGGAAACTGTAGAAAAGTCAATATTTTGTTTATTTTACTCACAGGAAACCCATTGAAATGTATAGGCTTTCAGTGAGGTCATGAAATGCACATGGCTGCATACAGTGTAGGACTGCAAGTTTGCCCTTTGGTGACGCAGGCCTGCTCTGTCATCAGGGTTAGGTGCTGGCAAGACATGAATTAACTTTCACCAAAGAATGACATTCACAAATGGACAGTTAATACTTCATCAGAGAGGAAACACATAGTGACCATTCAAAGAAAGCATGAATATCAGTTATTCCAAACTCCAGTCATTCTGCCCATATTAAAGTAGTCTGAGATTACTGAAGGCAGTAAGGAATGCTACGTATTTCACCTCTTATTCCCCTTACTGCAAGGTCTTGGATTGTTTATGGTGAAGTCCATTTCCTCAAAGTGTGACCCTTGCTCCTCTGCATAGTTTGGTCCTACTGCTTTCTTCTTGTGGCACTTGCAAAAGCATAGTTGTAAAATGTTAGCTCTTGAATCTACACACCATTCTTTTATCAGAGTTAAAGCACAACAGGGGGACTCAAAGAGACATGGACAATAACAGTTAAACTACCAAGTGCTTTGGGAAAGGCTTTCAAGCAGATTTAACTGTTTTATTGTGTATATCAAAATGTCTGCCTAAAGTAAATTCATGTTATTTGCAGTCATATTTGTGTTTGTCATTTTAAGAAGCATGTTGTTTGACTGCTAATGCAAATATACCAATTCACTTTTAAATGACAAACATTCCCTGTCTTTACAGTTGCAGATGTACGTTTTAGTTGTTTATCATGGTTAAAATACTTCAGATGGTATTAGTAGCACAAACTGACAAATTCACTATTGCATTAAACTTGTTTGCAATATGTATGCAAGTGTGCATCTGTCTGTCTGTCTCTCTCTCTCTCTCTTTCTCTTTCTCTGCCTGCCTGTCTGTCTAAATTATAAAGCAAGCAAAAAAAATCCTATACCAAATCTGTATATGAGAAAACCAGAAAGACCATGGCAAAACAGTGTACCACCTGCAAAAAGAATACAAACCTCCATTATTACAGTCGAAACAGGAATCCAAAAAGTAGTGGAAAGTGCTCAATAACAAACCAAATCAAAAGAAGAGCACAGTGTTGCGGGTCCACGGATAATTTATTGTATAAAACACATCCACAAATGAAATAAAACGTAATTAAAATCCACAATGGTAGACATCCAAAATGGTTAAGCGCTTTCATCAAATAAATTGACTTCCTCACAACACAATGACTAATAAAGTTCAGTTTTAAATACATGAATTCTAATTAGTCAGAAATTCAAAATGACCAATCATGTTCAATGACAGCTCCCTCCTCATGAATACATATTCCCTCCTCATGAATATGTTAAATACATAGTTATTTAAAAAGAAAGAAAATTGCAGTCTTATCATAAAATACACACACATGAATATTTCATTTCAATAAAAAAACTTGTAATGAAAATATACACTACAGTAATCTAAAATGTTATTACACTAAACCTGCCTTTTCTTTTAAAACAGGCATAATAGAGATGTGTTCATTAAGTCCTGGGGGGGAATCAGCAGCCAGCCGCAGTTGCCACAATAATTCCTTTTTATACAAAACATTTCGCCAGTCCCCACCCCTGGCTACAATGGTGACAAATTCTAATATACCAAATTTGTAAGACTGAAAATTACTACAGGTGACACTATGTTTAAACAATGCACTAGTATCTTTTTCATTTTTGATATCATACAAATGTTCGTATATCCTATTTTTCAGTTTTCTTTCCGTCTTACCTACATAAAAGAAAGAACAAGAGCAGCACTTAGCTATATATACAAGTTTAGCAGACAACTGGTGCCAGAGCCATGGCCTCAAGCTAAACACCAAAAAGTGTATAGTCATCCCCTTCGGCAAAAACAAAGTGCCCACAAATTACCACATAGGTGGTAATCCATTAAGTACAGAAGAAGTAATTAGGGACCTGGGGACCCAAGTTGATAGCAATCTCTCATTTGACAACCACGTGGCCAAAGTGGTTAGAAAAACATTTTATATAGCACACCTAATCATGAAGGGATTCACATCTAGATCAGGGGAGGTCATCGTGCCTCTTTACTCATCCCTCATCAGGCCCATAATTGAGTACAATGCCCCTTTTGGGATGTACCTTACCAGACACCTGCAGCAACTGGAAAGACCCCAAAAGTACCTCACCAAGAGGATCAAAGGGCTCAAACAGATGCCATATGCTGCCCGGTTAAAGAAACTCCAGCTCTACTCAGTGGCATACCACCTGCTCAGAGGCGATCTGTGCCTGACGTATAAAGTCATGTCCAACCCAGAATTAATGGACATGCTGCACCTCAGAAAATCCAAATCCCATCGAGCTACGCGCTCGAGAGACTTGAACCTCAGCACTGAAATAAATAGGACATGCTGGAGGGACAGATTCATATCCCAGAGGCTCCCTTCACTCTGGAATAAAATCCCAGTCCAGGTTAGGCAGAGTCCCTCACTGACTCTCTTCAAGAGGAATCTTGATGAGTGGATGGGAGATCGTAGATTTACTCCGGGTATCACTTCTGTGTCACTGTTAGACAGAGGCACAGTATACTAACCTCGAAAAAGGACATAGCAAAATTCATTTAAAAAGGGTGGCGAAAGCCAAACACACTCTGGCTAGGCTTGTAAATGCCCTAGGGCAGATAGCCTAGTATGAACCTATGAACCTATGAAGCTATTTTAAAGTGTGTCATGCTGCTACTGCTACTGTCCTGCTCCATTTTTATTTGCTCTTGACAGTGTGTCAGGTTGTCTTGCCCTCATTATTACTATGGGTATTTTCTTACCAGATTATTTAATTGTACGCTGTTTGGACATCTGATTTTTTAAAAAAGCTAAAATGTTATTTACTATGTTATTTATTATACAGGCAGATTAATAGTCAATATGGAGGAATATACCCAATAGGCAAAATGTCACCAGAAATGTATTCTTCATAAGATGTGTACCTAGTAAAGTCTCTCTATCCTTAGGTTAAGTATAAATTGGTTGAGGTTTCAGCACACTGAGAACATCAATGATCTGCAAATTCTTTGATCACTTTCTTCAACACGGATGAAGTGGCAATGCAGTTATCATCTATGAATCAGTAGTGATTCAAAGATTTAGTTTTTTTTGTATTCCTCTATAGTTGCAGTAATGGATGTAGTATATGAAAGTGAGGCAGTTTATTTTGTTTTATGTTTTGTCCATTTGAAGCTTTATTGGTTTATTCCATATGAGTGAAGCTTTATTAGGTTTTGTTTCAGTGATATGTAGCAAAACCTCAACACTTATGGCCTTGATAGTAAAATTCGAGAGAGGTTATGTAAGTATCACAAGAGGAATAATGACTGTGCTGTTTATAATGTATGAGTTTAGGTTACATACACACGTTTTGATATTCTGTGGAGAACTGAAGCTAGAAAACAAATGTTTTTGTGTTCTAGAAGCGGTTTCCCTTTCCATGTGTGTTTCCTAATTAATTTAGATTTTCATTCTGTGAGGAAGTATTCATTGCTTAATACTTTTGAATGTTACTCTGAAGTAGAGGTGGTTACTTTTTAATGTATTATTAAGCTCTTTTTGTGACCTCCTTTTGACCTTTTGTGTATGGGTTTTAGACCCTTATAAAGTGCTGTATAAGTGACGAATTTCAACAAGCTGTTTCAATATTATAAAATGGTCAGTTTTTTGCTGTTATGTATGCCTTCAGAGCATTGCGTATATATCGTTGGTATTCATAGTCATTTACCCAAATATGGTAGGGGTATCCATGATGAGTGCGACAGAGCGCAACTAAAGTTCATACAGGCCATTTATACTAATGCACAATGCCTTAAATATGAGATGTAAATGAGAAATAGTGAAAATCTGTGTACACTAATGAAGTGTTCTTGCGATTTATAGTCCAATATCTGTGGTGTACGCACATCCATTGTTAAAAGTGTTGCTGCACCTCTGATATCTGCTTTGCAATCCGCGAACTCACCTCAGTGATCCCTTTATTAGTTTGTCCAGGTATGCACATGCACTTCACTGACAATAAATTAATGATTTCTCCCAGCAACACCTTCAGTAGTTTGTCCAAGAATGTACAAACACTACAATGACCCAAGATATATTATGTTTCCAAGTGATCACTTCAGCAGTCTGACCATGTATGAATCAGCACTTCAGTGACACATGAATGATTTCCCCACACAATCCCTTCAGTAGTTCACCCCTGTACACACAACCTCTTCAGGGACACCAAATGAAACAGCTCCCTCTGCAACCCCTTCAGTAGTCTGACCATGTATGCACAAGCAATTCAATGACACCAAATGAAGTATTTCCCCCGAGCAACCCCTTTAGTAGTTTGCCCAAGTATGCACAAGCACTAAAATACAATAAAGCAAACATTTCTTGAAGTGAAGTCAATAATCGTACCTCCATTTAAAAAGTATGGTAATAAATATTTATTTTTTGTCTTCCAGTTAGATAATGACTTTGCCCCCTAATTTGCATATTCCATGGGAAAATTATTGCTTACTGGTATAAGATCAGGGTCCTTTTGTATGCAAATGAGGCCATTTTATGTTTATTTCTGTAATTGTAGTAATACACAAACATGTACTACCACTTATGCACATGATAACTATCCCACTAATGCTTATACCTTAAGCAGGCTACCCTTTTGCCTTAGGGTAATGTTTTACCCAAATGCCTCTGCATTTCCATAGTCAGCCTGAATGACCTTATTTGCATAATGAGATGGCATTGCTCTTCATAGATTACCCCATGAGGCTATGACTGGCAGAATTATAACTACCACCCTTTGTCTCTGCAGTTCACAAATTATAACTGAATTATTTATCCTGCCGTAAATTTTGAGTTTACATGCTTTGCTATGTATATTTGTGACCTAGAGAGCATATACATTTCTATGCACAGGAGATGAAGTAAATTAAAAGACGTTCTGTGTTCATCTTTAGGAGCATGACTCTGTTAGAGATGCTTTGATATGAACTGTGGAAGAAAGTATACAGACCATACAATACTATAATTGCTAATTTGGAGTGATTGCTATGGGTCTGTGATAGAGATACGAGGACTTTTTTGCAAATGAAGAAAACTGCTATCAGAGCACTTTCATATCAACATGAAAATAATGTTTGCATGGGGGAAGCATTCGCACCTGTAATGTGATGATTCGACCTATAAACTGTTCCTGTTAATTTATCAGCTCCCAGTTTACAAAACTATAAAGAAAAGGCAAATGCTTGGGATTTGAAAAAAAACTCAACTATTTTCCTCATCTTTAATGTGTGGCAAATTGCGAAAGGAAAACATTTTTTTTTTGTTCAGTCTTTTATGATCAGCCCTTTCATGAACATTCATTTGCTGGCTTAAGACATTGCATTTGTTAATGCCAGTTTCCATTTGTACATGATTGTGGTACAACGGAGAGTGGGAATTTTCCCTTTCTCTGCTATAGTGCTCATTTTCGGTATGTATAAATAGCAAGGGGTGTGGAGGACATGCATTTCACTGACACTTAAATGAATTACTTCCCACAGCGACCCCTTCAGTAGGGTGTCCATGTACACACAAGCACTTCAATGACACCAACTGAAATGTTATTGTTTATTTCCGTATTTTGTGATTAATATTTTTTTGATGTTTTAACCTTACATGAGATAATTATAGAAAGTTGCATTTAGCTGAGCATTTGCACAGCCGATTGAATGTTTTTAGCTGTGGCATGATTTCTTGAATGCACAAAGTTATCCTAGTTATGCACAGGCAATCAAAAGATGCCAACTTTTGTACTGTGCACGTCTGCAGTACAGTGGGGACTGGAAACATGCCCTGCCCCATGCTGTTATGTGATCCTGGAGTGGATATATATACAGTTGTGAGAGGATGTGAGGCACAACTAATGGCATGTGGTGCTGAGGACTTGCCTTCTCAGCATAAAAGTGGTGTGCTTTTGTGTGTGTGTGTGTGTGTGTGTGTGTGTGTGTGTGTGTATATATATATATATATATATATATATAGAGAGAGAGAGAGAGAGAGAGAGGGATATATATAGATATATAGTTATATATGTATATGTATTTATACATATGTAAAATGTGTGTGTGTGTGTGTGTGTGTGTGTGTGTGTGTGTGTGTGTGTGTGTGTGTGTGTGTGTGTGTGTGTGAGAGAGAGAGAGAGAGACAGAGATAGAGAGTGTGTGTAGGCCCATGAGAAAATCTCCAAAATAAATATGGAAGACAATAATGTAATAGGAAATAAAACACAATATACAGTGCATTGCCCAATAATTGTGATTTTCCTTATAATGAAAGTGCAATGATGATCACACAAGGATGTGTTTTACGAGGATAAATATAGTGAAGGAGGCAATTTTAACAAATGAGAAGTAAGGATGAACATAGGGTAGAGGTGAATATTAAGGGAAAAAAGTAAGAGGAGGAGATAGTTTTATGAAGAATGAAGAAATAAAAGATTTACGTATAAAACTGGCAAGAAGAGTAAGGAATAGAGGTGAGATTCAAAGAAAAACAGAAATAATAAGGTTGATTTAAAAAGGATGATGGAGAAGGGAAAGGTGGGATATAGATTTATTAAAAGTATACCCTGAGCTTAGTTGTGGATAGGTAGCAGCCCAAAGCAAAGGGGATGCTGAGTGCCATCAAAGACACACAACCACACAGGATGCGAAATATGTGAAAAACTATACCTAACAGCTGTCTATGTAGATGTATGTAGAGAGTGAAGTTACAAAAAAGCCATCGAAAAAATTATTATGGGAAAAAGAACTCATGTTTGCTAAAAGGATGGCCAGAAGAAGTACTTCAGTTATTACAAGAGCTCCGAAAATAGAGAACCAATCAAAATAGTGAAGTAAAACTTGGTGTAACAAGGGTTGCAAAGTGGAAAAGGTGGCTAATTTTCTAAGTAGGTTATCGGAAGACAAAGGAGCAGGGGGGTAGAATAGTATGAATGCAAGGGGACACATGATGATAAGAGAATGAAAGATTACAGAAAATCATCTAAGTGTGAGGGACCAAACCAGGAATATGTTTACCAATGAGTACATGAAACAATGAACTATATACATGAACAGGGAGATCAGGACTACAGAGGAGTTTATTAATGTAGCATAAAAAGCTGATCAAAACTAAAATATTTTTATTAAAAAAAAATCAGTAAAATAAATGGCCAGTAGCTGAGACAACTCATTCACACCACAGATGAGAGAGGATTGCACAGAGGCAATCATGAACATCAATCAATCAGAAATCTGACATCCATTATCTCCTCCAATCACAGATGGAAGAACAGGGATCAGATGAGTTCTCACAGGAATTGGAGTAACATGAGGAGATAAAACAGTTTGTTTTACTAGATATGATATAACAATCCCCCTCTACAAATTTATATTTCATTATTTGAGAAAAAATAAGAGTGAGATGTAAGGACATTCCCCCAGATTCTCTATGCCCCTTGCACGGCATGCAAGATCAGTGCAGGAGCTCTAGCAGGCAATATGTCTGCTGTGCCATCCAGGAACAGCCTGCAGGGGTGTGCACAAGTGCTCCTGCACTAGTCCTGCATGGACTGATCCCCTGTATGCAAATCACCCAATTTGCAGGTGACATCCATGCAAATGAGATTAATTTGTGATCCAGGAAGCTTGCAACCAGCCGTGCAGGACTAGTGCAATCTGCAGAAATGTACTCGGTTAGTAACCGAGTAACATTTCTGCAAAATCCAAAACGGAACTGTGACAGCTCCAAATAAAGGCTGCATATCATCTAGGAAGCATGCCAGTGGCCAAGTATAAGGCCATTGGCAATGCAAACAGCCCCAAAAAATTTAAAAATCTACTTTATTTTTTTTTAGCCGATCTTGGCTGTTTAAGCGTAGGGCAGCGGCTCGCAAACGGGATCGGAGGGAAAATAACAAAATAAGCCTAAATTAAGCATTCTAACTAAAATCACTATTCTGCCATGCAAGTCAATGGCAGGTAAAAGACAACATGGCCAGTGAGCAGTGGTTGCTAAGGTGGGAGGCTCAGTGTGAGACATGTAACTATGCATTAGCAGGCAATCCTTTGCAAATGGGGGGAATGATAGTGAATCCCAGTTTTCCCCAGCATGCTAGTCAGGTCCCAACAGTGTAAGACTAGGAGTAGCTTGGTGCAAGCCTAGGAGTTAGGTGACATCATGGTTGGGGGGTGTCAGGCATACTGTAAGTGTATTGGAGCCCTGTGGCTTGGGTTTGCTCCTAGCTTAGCACAGCTAAGCTAGGGGGTGTGTCTGAATCTTCCTAGCACTCTTTACATTGCCTAGGCAGGTGTGCGTGCCACGCACCGAGTTTTAAAGGAAGAAAAAAAAAGTTAAACAAGGAAATAGCAGCACTCTGCACATTTGAGCACTCTGCACGGCACACCCCTGGGCTTAAACAGGAAGGCAATGGGAAGGGAAAACTGCAGTAGGAAAGTAATCAAGGAGATTAGCATAGCTGGCAGGTGAAATGTATCAGAATCAGCCAATTACACAGGCAGCAGACCAGCCCAGCCCAGAACACTGCTACAAACTATGCAAACACCACCCCCTCTGGATTTTCCCACACTCTACACCACTGATGTAAACAAGTGGGGAACTTTTAACACACACAACAGCAAAATGATAGGGGCTGAAATAGCTATCATACAACAACTTGTGGAAGAGGCTGAGACTGGTGAGGATATGAATGCTGTCAACCAATCCACAGTGAGGAGACAGAGAAGAATTACAGACCCAGGGTAACCTACCAGGGGATACATGAGCTGGAGATAGTGGAGTGCTATAGAGTGGACAGGGACCTCCTACAGCAAATTGGTGAGTTGTGCTGGCCATGCTTCACACACAGAACTAACAGAGGGGAACCCATCCCAGTGGATACCAAGGTATGTGTAGGCCTAAGAATACTAGCTACAGGTACCTTCCAATGGCCAACTGGGGATATAAAGGGGACCTCACAGGCATCAGCATCCGGGGTACTCCACCAGTTCCTGGATGCCATGTCAGCACATGTTGGTGAGCACGTATACTTCCCCAACAACTGTGAGGTGTTGGCCAGCAATATGCAACTGTTCCACCAAATAGCAGAATACCCTGAGGTAGTGGGTGCTATAGACTGCACGCACGTATGCATCAAAGCACCACCCAGTGAGCAGGGTAGGATCTGCATCAACCACAAGGGCTTCCCCTCCATCAACTGCCAGATCGTGTGCGATGCCCAGGGCATAATAATAAATGTGTGTGCTGGCTGCCCTGGAAGCTATCATGATTCCCACATCTGGCATCTGACGCAGCTGTACTATAGATTTGCCAATGGGGACATCCGTGATGCTTCTCCTAGTGGGGGATGCACACGCACAGACCCGAATTATAGTAGAGCGTGTGTTTGGGATGCTCAAGTCATGGTTCCGGTGCCTGGAGACATCTGGTGGAGCCTTGCAATACTCACCAGCTACATGTATCCAAATTGTCCTCGTATGTGCCATGCTACACAATATGATCTTGCAGAAACAGCTGCAGCAGGAACAGATCGGGGCAGGGCCACACAGCCCTCCATCATCGCCAAGGCCTGCACAAGCACAGAGTGACTCAGAGGAGGAACAACCTGAGCCTGCCAGAGTAGGCAGAAGAAGGCATGCCCTGGCCTTGACAAAGAGGCAATGCAAAGCACATACGCTGACACAGGAGGGATGCAGGGAATAATACCTCTCTCTGACTCTCACATACGGTGAAAGGGATGCCAAACATTACACTGCCTGTGCTCAACCATGTGTAGGGAGTGTACCATGTGCATCAGACATGGACAGCTCTGCAGCATCACCCTCAATACTGGGATACCCACAAGGTAAATGATTCACACATGCCAGTCAGGGGGGTTCACATACTGAACAACAGTCACAGCCAGCAGGACAGGTGTAAACAAACATAAACAAAGGCTGTGCTATGGCCTCTGAATGATGCCTATGGGTAACCCCCCCCCAGGTCTACACAGACAGACAACAGCAGGTCAGGCAGTGGGCCATCAGTTTTGAAGGGTAGGAAGTTAGAAACTAATATTTAACTAAATCAAAGCTGTGATCTGTAGTACACTGGGATGCCTCTAGTCAGCATGATAGGTAAGAATACGAAATGAAATGGAGTACCTGACATACCAGTACAGTCATAGCAAATGTGTACATGTGTCAGGTGTGCCCCCCTCATCCTACATAGTAATGTAATAACAGTCAGGTGTGCCCCCCCAGTCCTGTGTGGAAATGTAGGCATTGTCGGGTGTGACCCCCCCCATCCTATGTAGAAATGTAGTAACAGTCAGGTGTGCCCCCCCCCAATCCTGTGTAGAAATATAGAAATAGTCAGGTGTGCCCCCCCCATCCTATGTAGAAATGTAGTAACAGTCAATGCCAAATGATTGACGGATACCCTGCAGAAACAGTATGCTACTTGTAGGTGTACAACACAAAGGTCAGCACTGCAGTACAAACTACCTGGACTCATTCCACACAGTCAATACAGACAGGCATACTGGGCATGCTCACACACTTAACACATGAAGGGCATGTCAGCAAACACCAGTGGACCAGACATATATGGCAGTCACAGATGTTAGTGGAGACACATCACACATGCTTTGCACACACAATGGATAGGAATACAGACATATATCTAAGGACAACATACTATAATAAGCCAAAGGTAGAAGTACATAGATATGTGGAAGAGGGTGACTGTGACAAGGAGCCATCCAGGACTGTCCCATCCAGCACACAGCCAAAGGGCGACAACCACATGAGGTTCAGATGTCACTCACTGTAGATACTAGTCACCGGTATCCGTCAGCAGTACAGACTATGTGGAGCACATGCTAGCAGAGCAACATGACTGTACAAGAAGTAGTTATCTAGCAGCTGTATACACATACCTGTGAAATATGACCCTGTGTCTGCCCGCATCTGGTGTGTCAACCCCTAGATGAATGGGCGATGGCCCATGGCGAAATACTGTCCTCCCCATAGCTCTACTTTGACTAGCCTGTTGAGGTCATCCACCTAGAAATACACCTTTGGGAGAGTTGTAGCCCAGTAATCTCTCTAGCGCATCCTATAACTGAGTACTGCTGTAGTGTGATACATAAGTTAAGTAGGAATTCTAATCCCAGACTTGGCAAGTGTGTGTCTGGGTGTGTGTGTCTGTCTGACACTGTCTGTGTAGACAGCAATGCTTTTTAGGGTAGTCACACTCCCTACAATTCAAATGCTGTACTTTGGCAAGGCTAAAGATGTCATCCACCTAGAAATACACCTCTGGGAAAGTTATAGCCCAGTAATCATTGTAGCACATCCTATAACTGCGTACTGCTGTAGTGTGATAAATTAGTTAGGTAGGAGTTCTAATCCCAGACTTGGCAAATGAGTGGCTGGGTGTGTGTGTCTGACTGACACTGTCTGTGTAGAGAGCAATGCTTTTTAGGGTAGTCACACTCCCTACAATTCAAATGCTGTACTTTGGCAAGGCTGCTGATGTCATCCACCTAGAAATACACCTCTGGGAAAGTTGTAGCCCAGTAATCTCTGTAACACATCCAATAACTATGTACTGCTGTAGTGGGATAAATTAGTTAGGTAAGAGTTCTAATCCCAGACTTGGCAAGTGTGTGTGTGTGTGTGTCTGACGCTGTGTAGAGAGCAAAGCTTTTTAGGGTAGCCATGTTTGATTCTCGGCTGGAGCTCCTTCTGTGTGGAGTCTGCATGTCCTCCCCACAGTCGAGTGGCATTCGAAAGACATATGTAAATGGGCATGCCTTCGTTGAGGTTTGGGCATTGAGCTGGCACTTCAGCACCATGAAAATCTACTGCCAATCATTAGCAGACTGGAGTTCTGCTGTGGCGACCCCTAACCAGAAAAAGTCAAAAGAAGAACATGAACACTCCCTACAATTCAAATGCTGTACTTTGGCAAGGCTGCTGATGTTATCCACCTAGAAATACACCCTGGGAATGTTGTAACCCAGTAATCTCTGTAGCGCATCTTATAACTGCGTACTGCTGTAGTATGATAGAATAATTAGGAGTTCTAATCCTAGACTTGGCAAGTGTGCATGTGTGTGTGTGTGTGTGTGTGTGTGTGTGTGTGTGTGTGTGTGTGTGTGTGTGTGTAGAAAGCAATGCAGTTTAGGCTACTCAAACTTGCCACAATTCAAATGCTCTCCTTAGGCAATCCTGCTGATGTCATTCACTGTGAAATACACCTTTGGAGAAGGGACACCCCAGTAATCTCTGTGGTGCTTCCTATAACAGCATCATACTGTAGTTTGATATAGACCACCGGTAGGTGTTCTATCCCCACACATGACAGTTGTGGCTGTTTTGTGTTTGTGTAGGGAGCAATGCATATTAGGCTACTCACACTCACTAAAATTCATATGCCCTGCTTTGCAATCCTGCTGATATCATTCACTGTGAAATACACCTTGGGAGAAGGGGCAATCCAGTAATCTCTGTGGTGCATCCTATAACAGCATCATGCTGTAGTGTGATATAGACCTCTGGAAGGGGTTCTATCCCCACATATGACAGTTGTGGATGTTTTGTGTGTGTGTCTATGTTTGTGTAGGGGGCAATGCATTTTAGGCTACTCACATTCACTGCAATTCATATACCCTACTTTGGCAATCCTACTGATGTCATTCACTGTGAAATACACCTTTGGAGAAGGGGCACTCCAGTAATCTCTGTGGTGCGTCCTATAACAGCATCATGTTGTAGTGTGATATAGACCTCTAGTAGGGTTCTATCCTCACACATGGCAGTTGTGGATGTTTTGTGTCTGTGTCTGTGTTTGTGTAGGGAGCAGTGCATTTTAGGCTAGTCACACTCCGTACAGTTCAAATGCCCTACTTTGGCAATCCTGCTGATGGCATTCACTGTGAAATACACCTTTGGAGAAAGGCTACTCCAGTAATCTCTGTGGTGCATCCTATACCAGCATCATGCTGTAGTGTGATATAGACCTCTGGTAGGGGTTCTATTGCCACACATGAGAGTTGTGGATGTTTTCTGTGTGTGTTTATGTTTGTGTAGGGAGCAATGCATTTTAAGCTAGTCATACTCCCTACAATTCAAATGCCCTACTTTGGCAATCCTCCTGATATAATTCAGTGTGAAATACACCTTTGGGGAAGGAGAACTCCAGTAATCTCTGTGGCATGTTCTATAGAAGCATAGTGCTATAGTGTAATATACTAGGTAAGTAGTTCTAATACCAAACACAACAGTTGTGTGTGTGTGTGTGTGTGTGTGTGTGTGTGTGTGTGTGTGTGTGCATTTGTCTGTTTGTTATTCACATCCTGTGTGGTGGTAGTTGTGAGTGTGTAACAACTGGACTCTATGTGGAGCGCATTTTGTTAACTTCTTATATGGTGGGCCAAGTATATATCACAATGTACACCATACAGGGATAACATATGTGAAATAGCCAAGAGGTTGTTGTGCAAATACATACCCCTAAATGTGACATCAATGCCTGCTGAACAATGTTAGCAACCCTTGTATTACCCAGGGTACACTCTCAACCCATGTCTCATACACACACACACTTGCCTAGGTGACAGTCACTATATTGGTAGTACCCTGTATATTGTTCACTGATAGTAACCATGGTGTGATTGCAGTGGGCTACAGAGGGAGTGGCACCTTGTCCGTTAGTCCAATAGGCATATACATGCCGATAGTGCACCTTCCCCATGTTCCCCACTGGACACCTGCAACACCTGTGGTGCCATCAAATGTGACCCACAAAGGACATAACATGCCTGAAACACAAGCCCTGTATGGACAGATGCCATTGACATCATGGAATAATGGTATCATGCTAACAATGTAGGTGCAGGGCCAACCTGCTGTCCATGAACAGTTCCTGCCACATGAGATCAGAACTGGCACATCTGATGATAACGAGCTGTGTACACAACATGGGCCAGACACCCCAGGTACAGTACCACATGTCACTGTATATGCATGAGGGAGGTGTGCACATCCCAGACACTGTCCATATCATGGATGAAGGAACACATACATGGCAAGCAATGCACAGCATTGGCCACATGCAATGGTCACCCAGGTGACTGGATGGTGAATACAATACCCACCTCTGTGGGCATCTCAAGACACTACACCACTGAGTCTGATGTCAGACACCTTCACATACCCTTTGCACATATAACCTCTGTATGACCCCTGTGGTGCATGTGATACCTGCACAGTATTGTGTTGTGGCAATCCCACTAGTGCTGAGTTGTATTCCTGGCCCTGCCAAGTGTGGCAATGTTTGTGCATCCCTGTGAGTGGGTGTGTTGATGCTGACACCTGTTCATGTGGGCAGGCATGTGTACAACACCTACCAAATAGCTACCATATCCCTGTTGCAGATGTCACTCACCATCACATATACATTCTGGCACACATTCTCCCCAACAGGTAACCCATGTGGCGCATCCAATAACTGCATGGACATGTGATAGCACTACATGTTGTGGGTTTGATTCTCTGTACTGGTAGGTGTGTGACACAAACGTGCATAGGTTTTACTCTCCCACCCCTCCTTAGCTTTTCTGTGCCTGTGTCTGCCTCTCTTACTCCCTCTCTGGTGGATGTGGAGAATTACACCTGCTTGGCTTGGGCAGCAGCATGTGTATTTTAAGTAATGCTCAAGATCAACTGATGGTCTCTGCATGAATTGCAGCTCTCCTCTAGCTAAATGCATGTGGAACAACTGTGGTAACATTCCCATAGCCAATTGCATGGAAACAAACATCAATATATAGGAACATCATGTTGGTGTTGGGCCTTTCATTCACTGAGCAGGAGCTCGACCTGTTGTCTGGCAAACAGCATCTCAGATGGATTGGGGTTTACCTCTAACAACATACACTGTGGAAACAGGCCAGCACACAGGATATGGATGTGCCTGACCTGACTACAGACTGTAAGTGCTGCTGTACTGCATTTGGAGTAATGTTGGTTTAACAGGGTGTGTGTGGATATGGCTGTCCTACATATTTTAATAACTGCCATGTCAGTGCTATGTTTGAGGAAACCCCATCTCTTGGGTCATCTGCAGACTGGGCAGTGTACGGTGCCTTTTGTTTCATGTGTTACCCACAGAGCAACTATCTGTGAACTGCAGAAAGTATGTGAGGATTGCAGTCTGTAGATGGCGACAGCTGTGAGAGTTACTGACTTCATATCCCTCATAGGACATATGGTGCAACAAACCCTGCTACAACAGTAAATTATGAGGTTATCACAGCAACATATCAATACTGGCCCTGTGTATGTGCCTCCAACCACAACCCTGACAACCTTTGTACATATGTCATGCAGTAAGGGGTGCAGATGTACTGTACACCATAATTAGTGACATCATATCTGATAACAAGTCAGTGAGATAGACTGCTACACATGTAATGTATAGTAGGGGTTATATGTGATGACATAACCTGGACATTCAGTGGTTGTGTGTACAGTACTGAGGTCTGTGTACTTATGGTGATTGTCAGTAGTGTGTGTATTGTTAATATGTACCTTGGCCTGTGTACAGACTGTGGTAGCTGTCATTGTTCTTGGCCTTGTTCTATATGATGTTACATGCTGCTCCACTGTATGTTACCCTATCGGCTTACATGTTTCTAGGGCCAAACACGCACATGTCCCATAGCACAGACAGGTAGCAGCCACAATGTGTAGCGGCCCAGTATATGTAGGGTTAGTGTGTGGGTGGCACATATGAGGTTGATGTTGAACAGATAGCCCATATACTGTAATAATATGCTAGCATGCCATATGTAGCTGTGGCTGTGTTCACACTGGTTGTGGTGATGCACTTACACACAGGTGTATGTTACTCTGTGCTGTGGCATGCCTGTAGAGCCTGCTATCTATGTGCAGGTACATGTGCATTCCCCCATAGGAAATGTAGGCCAGTGTTGAGCTGATCTGCCTGTAGCCTGCACAGTGCTTTGTTACATGCCTAGCAGCTTAGTGTACTTACCCAGTGAGATGTAATGTCCAGTTATTTACCAGATGTACTGCTACCTGGCCACCATAACATTCATGTATGTCAGACAGAGCAGTGGGATGATATATGTACATATACTTATCCAGATATCTATATAGACATACAGCTATACATATCAACATACATAGATGGATATGTATATATACATAGATACACAAGTAAACACCCAGATGCATACATATACAGAGCAATATATGTCTACACATATGGAGATAGAGATACATATGCACATATACGTATGGATATCTGCATATATTTTGACAGTAGTAGGTATATCAGAATAGATATGTATGCACAAATAGTTATTATAACTAGGCATATCTGTACACATAGAATGTGCATACATAAATAGCTATATATACAGATATCTATATATACATATACGTATATCTATGTCTTCATATATCTATATATACATATATGTATATGGGAGCGCTATGGAATCTTGAAAGCCCAAATTCCTGAAGACTATTAGGGGTGAGCTGCCTTAAGATATTTGGATGTACATTACCATACAATCCACCTTGGCTGAATGCAGGCCTACTGCCACCTGCCATGCAGACTGTTCTGTTGGTCAGTGTACTTGTGATGGTATCAGCTGTGCCTTGTTATGTAACAGTTACATCCCAGTGTGTCAACTGAGGTCTTTACCCCTAGGGATTGTGCTCAGAGTGTAACTAGAGGCTGGTGAACTATATACTTGCATTACTTACCGTTGATTGTTTGGTATCTTGTGGCCCAGTCCATCTTTACTATTGTACTACTTGATGTTCTTGGCCTGGACAGCAACATTTGTTAACTTTTCCAGACTACTGTATAAGTATAACTGTTTCCCAGTTGCATTACTCAGTTTATATGGATGTCCGTGTCTACACAGCGATATGACATGGCATATACAACTGTAATAGTACACAAATAAAGCTTACCCATTTATGCACACCTGTGTGTGGTGTTATCTCCTTTGATATATCTGCGGGTATATGTTGCAGGCAATGAATGTCATTTGTATGGGTGGCTCATACAGTCTCCAGTTGGTAAGGTGGTAACTGTTGGAATAGTGGCTGTTGCATATTGTGTGCACGTACTACATATGTAACTTATTGTACATATCTCTGCATGTGTATGTGTAGTTACATATATATCTATTTATATATGTATATATATATATATATATATATATATATATATATATATATATATATATATATATATATCTGATCTGTATCTGCATATATGTGTCTGTGTATATGTATCCTAGGGATGCCCATGTCATGTCTGGTCCTGGTTATGGGATCAGCAACACTTGGTTAGCTTCTAATTTGCTTAACCAGTGTAGGCATTGCTTACCTTTGCGCAAACAGGCTTAAACCCGCTTACTGCTGTTTAAAAGTGCTTACTCCCGCTTATCCCCATGTTAATTTCTTTAAAAGAAAAGAAACAGGGATTGTTAGGAAAGTGGTGAAAAAAGGGTCACAAAGAGGGAAAGGCAGTAGGGGAAAATAGCCAGGGATGTGCAGGAAGGGTGTAGGGAAGGTCTATAGCTGCCCATTTCTTCTACAGCAACAGCTGTGCATAGACACTGAATTTGGAGGTTGATTTGGACACTCAAACCCCTGGGAGAGGGGTGAGGACAACAATAATAAGTTATGATGCCAGTTAGACTGGATTACATGTGTTGAGTGGACCCATGTGCGAAATGGACAGCTAGGTATAGGGCGAGATATTTTTGTGGGAACAGATTGCCCTTTTTTTTCAGGTGAGAGTGGGATGTTGGGGAGGGGTAGTAGGTTTATTTGAGGAGGTAGGTTGGGTAGGTTAACAGCAAGACAAACAGGATGCATACAGGGGTGGCATATGACACGTGGGGGTAAACACCTTGATGGGGAGGGGTGCTGGGATATCGGAAGCCCACAAGCCCCCTAGTGGTAACAGTTGGACTGAGGTCCCCACTCATGGGCAGTCACCACTGCACCTTCACAGCCCCGAAGGTGGCTGTGCTGGGGGCTGAGTCACAGAGCCAGGCTGACTCTCTAATCGCAACACACGGCCCTCGAGTTGGCATAGAAGATCACCAAACTGCTCGTTGATCACTCTATGCAGCACGACCCCGACCTGGCAATGGGTAACAGGTGCCTGTACGCCCCCACTCCCAGGGGGGCGTGTCCCATCCCCTGATGCCATTCTACCCGAAGGTAGTGCAGGACCAACAGACAGGGAGGTCCCAGGTTGGGCCCCAGACAAGCTGGTGCCCAGTGCCACGGCCAGCTGAGGTGGGACATGTGGGTCCGCTGGGACTGGCCTTCCCAAGTGTGCTATAGTGTTTAGATGTCATCATCATTTATGGGTTAGTAATAGTCAACACATTCCAGGGTTAGGTATAACATTATTCATAGATATTCCCATTAACCCAGACACCAGATATGGAACAGTGGCATAGCCAACAGAACACATGCATATATGGGACCACAGTGTTAATAAGAACAACATGCAGATACATTGATAGCACCATGCCACCAATGTTGGAATAATTCAATATAGCACATGCATGGGAACCATCAAAATATTTATCAAACAATTGGATGTTACCAGAACATAGGTGTCATTACTTACCAGTTGAGGTGGGTATGTTGATTATTGTTGGAGATATGGTGGGGGGGAGAGAAAAATGTTGTATATTCCTGTAGTCCACATTACTTTCCTAGTCAGTGCTGTTATCTGTACCTTACAAGTCTTACTACACTACCCTATAGCCTTAGTTTGGACAGTGATATAGCTGTCATCATTATTACACATGAACCGGTTTTACCTGCAGTATACACCTCTTACCTGGTATACCTGTGGAGGGAATGTTTGTTAACATTAACTGTTTGTACACATACTCCCGGATTCTGGGTTTTTGTTTTGCACATAGCTATCCAACTCTTTCTGCACAGACTCTGGCCATGTGTTGACCACATGCATGTGTGCTAGGACATATCTAGAATATTGCCCTCTTCCACCTTTAGTGACCTGACACACACATATACATGCTTTTCTACACAGTTATATTATGTAGCACAGTGTGGGTGACAGTGACCAGTGATACTTTATTATTCAGAGAAACTGCAACACTCACAATTCCCTACAATACCACAGTGAACAGTACCAGCACAGGTTATAATGGTCTGTATTTCTCAGCACAGTGTTCGTATCCAATGTACCTGTGGGAGCAATGTTTGTTAGCAGTATCTGACTGTTGCCACACAAAGTTCCAGATTATCAATTAGTATTATGCACATACATCTCACTCTGTTACTGTACACACTCTGGTCACAGCTTGACAACATGGGAGTGTAGATAGGACATACTTGAAATATTACTCTCCTAACAGTTTTGGGGGTTGCTACAGTGACAGGTGTGTTCTCATGATGTTTGACATCACTTGTATTCCCTGTTTGCTGGCTAAACATCTAGGATCATCCCACAAACTTACCAGGGGGACAGGTGGACAGACAGCAGATATGGGCACATATACTGGACATTCTGGCCTCATCTGTACAGTTGTGGGTTATGAATCTGTATGCAGCCTAATTCCACTCCCGGGATTCAGACCATCGCTGTGTCTGCTACATCTTAAACACTGTCCATCACAGTTGTGTCTGCTATATAGATATTGCTGTATATCTCCTATCTGCTTTCTGACTTATTAATCCCCTGTGCTTTTGCATTCTGACCTTGTATTACAAGACTCATATACAGATTTCCTAGACAGTTATATGTTGTCGGACAGTGTGGGCGACAATGATGTGTAATACCTCATTATTCAGATCAACTGCATATCATTCTTGTATTTCTGGGCACAGTGTTGGTATCTGACAGATGTGTGGGAGGAATGTTTATTAGCACTACCTGAATGTTCCCACACACAGTACCAGATTCCACATTACTATTATGAACATACATGTCACTCTGTTACTGTAAACACTCTGACCACAGCTTGACAAGTTGGGGTGTAAATGGGACATACGTGGCTTCCTTGTCACATAAGGTATTGGGGAGTTGCTAGTGTGCCAGCTTTGTTCTCATAGCTGTGTGTCAATCAGTTGTATTTCCTGTTTGCTGCCTATATGTCTGGGATCATCCCACTAATTTCCCAAAGGGACAGGTTGATAGGCAACAGATATGGGCCACTTTACTAGACATTCTGGACATATCTGTACAGTTGTGGGGTATGATTCTGTATGCAGACTACGACCACTGGCAGGATTCGAACCATGGTTGTGTGTGCTAAAAAAACAACAGCTCACATCTCAGTTACATGTGCTATTTGGTTTTTGTTGTCTGCATTTTCCCTGTTTACTGTCTGTGAGTCTCTCAGTTGTACTAAATGACCTCTGGGGATTGCACCTGTCATATACAGGCATTCCTACACATTCAATTTATGGTGCACAGTGTGGGTAACAGTGCTTAATACTACAGTACTATTACATGATTGGATATCTACATTCGCATATGATACTAGGATATACACATGCAGCTAGCAGTTAGACCTGTTTTGTCAGGCTATTACACTTTTATTGAATAACAAACAATATGAGACTCTTCCTGCCATATTATCTAGTGTATGCAGTACTTGCCTTGAACAATACAGGTTTTATGCAAGCAATTAATTTACTACTGCTTTTATTTTGATCTCCTATGACAGTAAATGCATGAGTATTACTGACCTGCCTCACGTCACAACCTCGCCAGGCGACTAATGTGGGCCTCCTGGTTCACGGCCTGCTCCATTGCAGCTGTGGGGGACATAAGAGGAATATTTAGCCATACCTATCCATGATATACCTGAGCTGGCAATTATTACACACATACTGGGGTGATACTTGCACACAGCTAGAACATCCCCTGCCGCTCTAGCCTCCTGGAGCCACTCATTCAAGAGGTTCCCCTTATGACGCTTTAGGTCAGCATAGTGGTGCCTGACATACTCACCAGTTTGGGGTATGCCAGTGGCACTGGTGTGGTCATGGGAGAGATGGTCCCAGGCCTCCATC
The DNA here is from genome assembly GCF_019279795.1 of Protopterus annectens. Taxonomy (NCBI): domain Eukaryota; kingdom Metazoa; phylum Chordata; order Ceratodontiformes; family Protopteridae; genus Protopterus; species Protopterus annectens. Next base: position 711,234,121 of record NC_056734.1, read on the forward strand.
TTATATTGGGAGCCCTGGTACTGGCCCTGCAGCAGTCTCTGAGCATGTTCTTTAACTAGGAGTCCTGCCATGAACTTGAGCTCCTGGATGTACCAGCACTGCACGTGGAAGTGTACACCTTCTCCCCTTACTGCCATAGCGCCTACAACCAGTTATGAGATGTATTCCCACCTCTTACGTTTAAGTAGGGCTGATTTCCCACACTTTTCTGTGATTGGCCAATTTTGAAAAGGCTAAGTTATGGGTAAACCTGCTTAATGAAGGCTGGCATTGTTTAAAGGGGTATAACACTGGGCACATGCTAGCCTACACATTGATTACACCTCCTAAGTTGGCCTGTGCAATGCTTCGCATTGCTTACATTAGACGTTGCATTACTTTTTCTTTTTGGCATTGATTTCTTATTCGTTACATCTTATATATCTGCCTGGTATCCATGATTAATATGTATGTACACTCTATGGGGTACCTGTGTTTTATTGGGGACTTCAACATTCTATTACAATTACACCTCACTTCTGGGCTTACTGCTGTACTCCAATTCACATATTTATGTCATCTAGTGGGTTATGGAACATATGATTGTATACTGATTCCTGTCACAGGTTCAGTTTGGTTTTACTATGGTGAGGACTTGTTTGTTGATACCTCATTCTTCTGTACTTCTGTGATGGCTTGGTGGTTAACTGCTGTGACTATGGTGTACAGGGTCCTTGGTTCGAGACTTGCATGGGTATTTATTTTGTTGATGACCAGAACAAGGGCCGCTGGATACAGAGTGATTAAGGTACTTTTGAGCAGTTGTAAGTGGGTTTGCACAACGGTAAGCACTGCTAACCTGCCATTACATCTGCTTACAGAGAGTTAGCTTTACAATTGCTTAACCAGTGTAGGCATTGCTTATCACCATGCAAATGGGCTTAAGCTCGCTTACTAGTGCTTAAATATGCTTACTACTGCTTATTTGTGCTTAAACCTGCTTACTAGTGCCTTATTCATTATGACACTGACACCTCACATGTGCATTTACTGCAGTACTCCAGTTCTTGAAAATATGTTATTTAGTGGGTTATGCAACATAAATATTGCTCATAACGTACTTTGCCATGGAAAATGGAATGTACTGCAGTGGGACTCGAACCGGGAATGCCTGCTTGTAAGGCGATTGCTATGCTGTTTCATTTGCATATATCTTCCTTGTTATCCTCTTCAGCCATTTAAGCTGCATTAACCGTAGCTAAGCGATGGGCACACTCACACACCTACCGTTAGCTTTAATCGGATTTAAAAAAAATAACTAAATAAGTGTTTCTTCATTTTATTTATGTATACTGTTGTTGTTGTACAAAAGGGGGACTGTTGGTGGGGATATGCAGTCATCTGTGAGTGGTCTCACTCATTTCATACCCCTTTCTGCTGTTCTTCATTGCTGGGGAGTGTTTATTCTGAGAGCTCTGCTCTCAAACACGCCCCCTGCACTCTTACACGCTCCGTGAAAGCCTAGGAGCTCAAGCAGCGTGCCTCATTATTATACATGGCGTGCTGCCATACTACTCCTAAACGGCCGCCTCCATGCAGGACTAAGCTAGTCCTGTATGGAGGAATAGTAAATCCAGGTGATTATTTAAAAAAAAAAAAAAAAACAGTATTATAGCAATTTAACTTGGGACTCAGACCATTTAGGTAATGAAGTCATATAAGGGGAGTGGGTTTTGTTTTCAGTAACATTGCTGGTTAAAATGGCATTCTTTAATGAGATGAGCATTGCTTATACACTTATTGATAATATGTTGTTTGATGTATATTCTGATGGATTGCTTCTCCTGAGTTACATTATTTTTAAAGGTTCCAATACCTATTACTCCAGATATGTTCAGGATACCAAAAGTATATAAGAATATTCATGACCTGCCATTTTGTCCAATACGGCCTCTGGCTCTAAGATAGAAGTATTAGCAATTTTTGTTGATAAAACAATAAAAGGCTGTGTTAATTTATATGATAGGATTCTAAAAGATTCTTGGCAATTTTTGGATAGATGTGTTGCATTAAGGGATAAATTTGTATTCATAATAGCTGATGTTCAGGATGTTTTAAAATGAAACCCCATCAACAGGATATCAATTGGTTCAGAGAAATTCTTCTTTACACCAAGACAATAGACAGATTCAGTGACAGAAAGAGAGTTGACAAAATATTGTTTTTACATTTGATAGGGTGCTATTTCAAGTTATTCCATCCAGCAAGAGGGATTGCCTTGGGCACTGCTTCTGTCCCATTATATGCAAATTTAGTTATGACAGTGTTTATATTTGCTGATTATGAAAAGTGTATTCAGGCCTTACATTTCTAGTTATTTATGGTTATTTAGTGATATTTTTATTTTGACTGCGGTGGTGGTGCTGCGGTAGCGTTGTCGCCTCACAGTTAGACATCACCCGTTCGATTCTCAGTTAGAGCGTCTTCTGTGTGGCGACATGCATGAATGGGTGTTCCTTCACTGAAGGTTGTGCATTAGGCCTGGCAAGCCAGTACGTAAAAATCTACTGCCAATCATTAGCGGATCGGAGTTCCGCTGTGGCAACCCCTAACCAGGAAATGCCGAAAGACACAACAACAAGTGATATTTATATTTTATAGTAGTGACTGCTAGATCAGATGAATTTGTTTATGAAATATTTAAACAGTACTACTGATTTTTTTAAAGCTTGCTTTTAAATTATGTGATTCTATTCATTTTCTTAATATAAGTGTTTATAAAAACCGAGATGATCATTAGTTTGTTTATACAATTTGTTAGTTAAGCTGTATACTCTTAATTCTTTTTTAAATTTTCAAAGCTGCCATCCTAGATGGTTGAAGCAGAATGTTGCCATGGGCAGGATAGTTTGTCTGACTATATTAATGTCATGTGACTACATTTTCTGAAGAAATAGAATATTTAGGCAGGGTTTATCCAAATAAGTGAAGTGGATTCCTAGATTTTGGAAATAAGTGTAACAACTTTGTTCCAATTTTACACAAGTCACATTCAGTAGTGGGTAATCTTCACTTGTGCACAAAGCATTTAAGATGTTAGTGATGGGACTAAGAATGTAATAGAAAGGAACTGGCCTTTGGTCAATGTTACATCTGAATGTGTGGAAAGATGAGGTGATGGAACTACCCTTTGTTTATAAAAAAGATATGAATTTAAAAAGCATGATGGAGAACAATTGTTCAAATGCATAAAGTGTAAAGTCTGTAAATACATTTTAAAGAAACCTTTCATAACCATTCATGATTATCTATGTGCAGTGAGTGTGCCTGGGTATTTAGGCACCTTTAGGTACTTACCTGGGTGATTGTTTTTCTCTTCTCACAGCTTTCTCCATGTCCTGTCTATAGCACCCCTCCTTTTCTTGTTCTCCTAACATAATTCTAGTGTAAGTTTCCTAGCCCTGTCAAACCTGTTTTCTCACAGCTTTCTCCAAGCTCTGGCTCTTAGCCCCTTCCCCCTTCTCTCAGTTTCCTAACATAATCTTATTGCAAGCTTCTCAGCCCTGCCAATGCTGTCTATTCCCTCCCTCTTCTTCTTGAGAGTTTACTTATTCCTCCCCTGAGCTGTGGTGCCATCTTTAAATACTAAGTCCATCTGCTCCCACTCCAGATTTCCTAACTTACTGATAGTTTTCTTTCCAGACAGCAACTCTGCAGTTGATTTCAACCAACTCTGTTCGCCCTCGCTGTGCTCAGGCTCACTCTCTCAAGGCTCAGTCATCCAGTACGCAGATGCCTGGGTATTTTAAATGCTTAACTAGTCAGGGATTATATTCATAACTAATTTTATGTTGGTAAAACAGGGTGTACATTTTAGAAATGTATTTTTGAGCATCAGCAGTCTGTTATGGGAAAGATACAAATAATGCCCTGTTTAAACAATATTGACTGTGTTTTGTTTGTTTTGGGAAAAATCCCTGTTTCTAGCAGGAACAGGGAGAAGAAAGACAAATTAAAGTAAAGGGAATTGATCTGTCCACTACATTTCAACACAATTATGCATCTAGTATTAATGATTATAGTTGTAATGCTTAATATTTAATATTATTGGACTTTTATATATTAAATGGTCACATGATCAAGACTTGGAATGTTACATAATTTTTTAAACATTATTTAAATTGTTGTCATGGATGCAAGTTATTTTCTGATGAAATACTTTATGCAGACGAAAGCTATAAAATAAAAGTCTGAATTGGAATACGTACATAGACTTTGGTTGTCTTCATAGCATGAAAGAGTTGACCCAACTACAGGATGTTTTATTTATTTATTTACTTTTTCTATAAAGTTTATTAATATAGACTACAAAATAGTACATGCATAAGCCTTTCACATATGAATAACATCAGGCTGTGGTTTCTGCACATTAGTGCAGCCAAGGCTTCATTCATAGAGGTTTTCTGCACACTTGCATGATAGCCTTAAATAAATATACATAAATAAAGGCTTAATGAGATTCTAATTAGAAGTGATGTAGAACTTCTTATTCTAACATGCCCCCTTCTAACCTGTTAGAATTCATATTAATTTCTTGACACATTCCCACATCATCCACGTATGTGTTATAAAAGGCAGAAGTGAGCATTTTCTATTTACTTTGCATTTTGCTGAAGATGGTTGCTTTTGCTGCTAGTTGGATTGGTTTCCAGTCTGAATTGCTCATTTTGGCCAAAGCAAACCACAGGCACCCAGCTGTACCTACCGACCAAAAAGGCAAAGATACAGGTATTCCTCTCAATTTTCCAGATTTTTCATTAATATTTTTGATTTGTTGCTCCTAAAATATGAGGTTTTATTGCATATCACTGAAGACTGAAGTCACTAAATAATAACATACACTTGAGTGTCAGACTTCCTAGTCTTTAGAAAATGCACATTAACATAAACTCTGTTATTTTAGCAGCTTTCTAACTTTATCAGAGCAATATTAAAAATCTGTCCCTATTTTTGGGTCTTTGATCTCCCATTTAGGTTTTGACCAGATTTCTTGTAATAAGAGTTTGAGAGGTATTGATACAGGTAAAGAATTACTAATTACAATTTTGATAATCAGGACATTCTTTTTGGGTTTTCAGCTGACAGGGCGTTTTAAGAGCTTAGTGAGCAGACAGGAACTTTTGGGATACATGGACTTCCTGTCCCAGTGGATACTAAGGTTATATATAACCCTTTCTATACTTTCCACGAGAACATTCCAGAGATAGACTTGGGAGACAATGGGTATGTCTCAGGTGTCTGCCTTGAGCATATTTCCTCAATTTACTCTTGGCACATGTACATCAGTACATTTATTTCTCATGTCATCTCAGCACTGAGCTTTAACCATGAGTGCCTGTTATGAAGTGCCATGTTTCTCTGAGGGGCTTAGTGATAAAGACTGCACCCATGTTACTATTAGGGTCCCATGAGGTCCATCAGGAATATGTATGACAATAGGAAGAGCTACCATTCCATCAACTGCCAGATAGTGTATGATCCATGAGGATGCATCACCAATGTGTAACCCCAGAATCTGACAGCCCTCTCCTCCTTTCTTTCCACATTGGATTTTTATTTGTATTGCAAGCAATAAGATTAGTTAAATGAAATAAATAACAATAAAAAGTCAGTTAATACTGAAGTACATTGTACACAGATATTTTCCTTCCCTCCTGCATATCGTGCTTGTATGCTCTTTTATTTATTTAGTTAGTTAGCTAGTTATTTTTACATTCACGTTTTCAATTCTTTAAACAATGACATCAATATATATATATTTACATATATATATATATATATATATATATATATATATATATATATATATATATATATGGGTCTACTATGGTTGATTGAAAACTCACTTGATTGAAAATGAAATTACTAGGACCACTTCACTGAAAGCTCACTTCACTGAAAACTCACTTGACTGAAACTCATTTCGTTGAAAGTTATAAATGGCCTTTTCCCCACTGGAGATGTGACCCTGGAGTTAGTATATAAAGAAGGGGGGGTGGGGGCACAGCCCCCCAGATTGGGGTTTGTTTGGGACGAAGTCTCCCACATATCTTGGTTATATATTCTCTTTTGGAAACAGTTATTTATTGCACTTGTAAGTATCACTGTGTATAGTTTAAAATGGTTATAAAATGTGGAGGGGGTGGGGCTGTGCCCCCCCACACCCCCCTTACTTTATATACTAACTCCAGGGTTGCACTACACTGGGGAAAACACCATTTATAACTTTCAACGAAATGAGTTTCAAAGAAATGAGTTTTCAGTGAAGTGAGCTTTCAGTGAAGTGGTCCCAGTAATTTCATTTTCAGTCAAGTGAGTTTTCAATCAACCATAGTAGACCCATATATATATATATATATATATATATATATATATATATATATATATATATATATATATATATATATATATATATATATATATATATATATATATATATATACATATATATACGGGTGCTGATTGTATTGTCAAAAGCACAGTTCATCGAACCATACTTTATCGCTCACACTAGCAAAAGTGCATTTTGTCGAAAATACACTTTCGCTAAAGAAAAAAAAACATGCAGTTAGCATGTACCGTTAGTTGTACATCACCATATACCGTTGATGTACAACTAAGGAAACTCCTGTTGAGATCATGGTTATGTGTGTGTCTGTGTGTATATTTATTTATATATATATATATATATATATATATATATATATATATATATATATATATGTATATATATATATAAAGTATATACTATATATATATGGTTTCATATGAAACCATCGAATTACCATTTCTTCGAGCCTAACATGATCGAGACAAAAACATCGCAAACTGACATCATCGAAATGTCAATTCATCGACTTTCATACCATCGACGAGTGCTCAAACATGACTAACTGCAAATAGTGCCACACACAAGAATGTCAGTATTAAAGCAGGAAATATGCAATAGAGTTAACAAAGAGCACCCGGTGAACACCCCGTTCAGTAGCAAAACACTGAACATATGGACATATAACTTTCTTCACCCATGGTAGCGCTCATGGCACTATAACACTTCCATAGTTTACTTGTCGATGGTATGAAAGTCGATGAATTGACATTTCGATGATGTCAGTTTGCGATGTTTTTGTCTCAATCATGTTAGGCTCGACGAAATGGTAATTCGATGGTTTCATATGAAACTATATATATATATATATATATATATATATATATATATATATATATATATATATATATATATATATATATATATATATATATATATATATATATATATATATATATATATATATATTTATATTTATATATATATATATATATATATATATATATATATATATATACACACACACACACACACACTCATATATATATATATATATATACACACACACACACACACACACACACACACACACACACACACACACACACACACACAGATATATATATACACACATATATATACATAGATAATTAACTTATGTGAAATATAATACAATGACAGCTCAAGAAGACTATGAATAATTTAACTTTTCTAATTTTTTCTAGTCAAGAAGAATCCCTTTTGTAACCATGTGATATTTTTTAGTAGAAAATCATTGTAGATTTACAAATTGCTTTACATCTTCGCATGCTTTACAATACAGAATTCCATGAAATAATTGTTTATGTCAGTGAGGTATAAAATGTCACAATTATCTCTCTTTAGTGATTACACAAGACTTTTAAAATCAGGTTTACAGAACTTAATTGACTGACTAGTCAATGTTTAAATGCTTCATTGTGCTTAGATTTTTTAAAAACGAAGTTGCTGATGCTCTTCGTGTTTCACTGTTACAGTCATCACATTTGGGTTATCTACTTGCAGGTAGCCCTCAGTCGGCCTGATTATCAATGTCTTGGGTCCTGCATCAGTTGCTGTCTCATCTTCCATGACTTCGGATAGTCAGGAGTATAAAGCATGCAGCCGACCCCATTACATCAGTCTTTCTTGCCGTGCGGTGCCCGAAACAGAATCAGTTTGCAAGTGCCGGTCGGCCGACTCCTGAAATATACATTTTCAAGTTTCAGATCTGAAGACTTCAACTAACCTAAGTACCCCATTGGGGATCCTTTTTCTTGCTCTAAACTGATGTCAGTAAAAGTTAACAATTGTATTTCTCGTGGAAAGCAAATACCTCATAAAAAATTTAATTCGTACTGCATTCCTTGCCTAGGCCCAGACCACAATGTACCTCGCTGTCGGTTTTGTGCCTTATTCAACCCCCATATTATTCATCGTCTGTTCATTTTCGCATCTAAATATTTTGGTACTCAGTTCAATTATCCAGAAATGGCTTCACTAAGTCACCCGGCTACCGACATTCCAAAAAAGACAAAGATAAAGACAGAAAAAGGCCACATAGGTCCAAAGCAGCAGACGATGCTTCTCTTAAGCTAGACGCCAGTTCACCGGTACTCAGTGAGGCACTTTCGCAGCCCCTAATACTTGCTACTTCAGATTTGCAGGCCTCTACTGAGACCCATTTGGAGTCTGGTATGCCACAAGATGCTTCTCCAACTGTGGAACCTGTGGCTGTCTCTACCTTGGATGGGTCCAGAGCCGCTGTGCAGGCAGCAGCGTCTGAGGGTATATTCAGCCCTACTGACTTCCATATTAAACTGACACCATCTTCTTCTTTAAGGCCTAAAGCTCAATCAATGCCTAGAAAACCGATGCCCAGACCGCATGGTCAGGCCCTTATGCCTAAAAAACAAATGATAAGAATGGCTGAAGACATTATTACTCTAATCAGGGGAAGCCACCCTTCTCCCTCTAAGAGACCTAGGACCGATTTTCCTTCTGATTCTTCTGATCAGGATTCTGAAATTTCTGTTTTCTCTGATGACCAGGAGTTGCCCTTATCTACCTATGAGGATTCTGATGCAGAGGACTCCATTCCCTCTGCTTCCCCTCCAGAGGATTTCTCTTTTGGTGAAACCTTGCATACTCTTAGGGAGCATTTCTGCTGGGAAAGCCAGGATTACTCTGACTCCAAAAAGAGGCTTAGGGAATTCTTACTCCTACCTCAACACAGGCCTTTAGCCATCCCTACTGTACTGGACATTGTAGATGATGCCTTCTTAGAATCTAGCCTGGCTCCTGACTCTTTACCTCCTGCTCCTAGAAAACCTGACAGGTATTACAGGGTACCTCACAAGTTCCTTTTTAAAAATCCTACTGCGGATCCTGAGACCATTTCACAGGGACCCAAGGGCATTAAGGCTACTACTGCCAAAAGCCTACCCCCTCTGATAGAGATCCCAGGGCCCTGGATAGATGGGGTAAGAAGGTTTACACTTGGCAACTTTGGCCATTAGGGCCTTAAACTGCCAGTTTCATATGTTAAAGTATCAGCAACATGTTATTGGATTGCTTAAACAGAAAATGATGTTGATTCCTGACTGTGCTGAAAATAAAGAATTACAGGATTTAATGCATTCTGCTGAACAAGTTGGAAAACAAGCTTTGCAATGTGGTTTTGATTCATTAGAGACATCTTGCAGGGCTGCTGTCACTGGGTCTGTACTTAGAAGGCATGCCTAGCTTAAGGAGCAATCTTTGCCAGATCATGTTAAAGCTAAATTACTGGATGCTCCCTTAAACCAAGACTGCCTGTTTGGCAACAAAGCAGAAAAAGCACTTAAAAAGATGGAGGAAAAAGCTAAATCTATGCAAACTGTTAAAGATTTCCTGCAAGTACAGCCTCCCAGATTTAGTAGGCATTGACCTTCTAAGAATTGGTCTTTTCCTGCCTCTTCCAAGCCTTCTCAGTCCAAACCCAGAACCAGCAGAATACCCAGGCTTCAGTCCCAAGGTACTCACAGGCCTAAGCAGTGGGGGGCTCCCACTTCCAAAACTGGGAGTAGTAAGACATCCCCTTATGGTAAACTGTCTCAATGACTAAACTGTAAACCTTCCAAGCCCTGCTCAACTGACTGTTCCTTTAGGGGGAAAGATCGCCCTGCATGCAAAAAATTGGGAACTCATTAACCAGGATAAATGAGTTTTAAATATAGTTTCCCAATGATACAGATTCCACTTCCACTCTTTACCAACGCCAAACAGTTAGCCAGACCTACCCCCAAATCAGTGGGCAGAGGCTCAAATGCAAGTTCTCTCTCTTCTAAGCATCAGGGCTATTCAACCTGTCCCAGAAGAAGAATGGGGGCAAAGCTTCTACTCAAGACTTTTCCTGGTACCCAGCAAAGACAATTCCTGGTGCCCTATTCTGGACTTGTCTATCATAAACACCTTTTTGGAAATCCCAAAATTCAAAATGCTAAGTCTTCATCAGCTGCTTCCCATGCTAGGCAAAAATGCCTGTTTGGCAACACTGGATTTAAAGGAAGCCTACCTGCACATCCTAATAAGGGAATCTTGCAGAAGATACCTACACTTCAGAACAGGCTACATGCACTATCAGTTCTCTGCACTGCCCTTTGGTTTATCCACTGCTCCCAGGGTATTCACAAAGTGCCTAGCTCCAGTCATTGCATTTTGCACACAACGAAATATTCAAATATACCCATACCTGGATGATTGTCTAATTCAGGCAGAAAGCCAGGACATACTAATAAATCAGCTGGCATTTGTAAAGAAACTACTAACTTATCTGGGGTACACCATAAACAAAAAGAAATCACATCTAGTACCCTGTCAACAAATTGCATTCCTGGGAGCAAGCTTGAATACAACTTCCCAGATGGCCTACCTCACACCAGAGAAAAAAGTTCATTTGACAGCCTACTTCAAACTACTGGCCACAAAGACCCAGCTATCTGCAAGGATAATACTGCAAGCCCTGGGGTTCATGGCCTCTTGCATACTACTGATTCCATATGCAATACTCAATATGAGGAAATTACAATGGTATCTAAAAAGCCTATGATGTCAACATTCTCAGGACCTAGAATCAATGATTAATATCATACCTTGTAAAAAGATAGAGTTCCTTTGGTGGGCTGAGGCCTACCACCAAAACAAAGGACTGCCATTCACTCTACCCCCTGCCGCCCAAACCCTAACAACAGATGCATCAGACTATGCATGGGGGACTCACTTGGCAGGGCACTGCATTCAGGGCAAATGGAACCCAAATCAAATGCACCTGCATATCGATCAAAAAGAAATGTTAGCTGTACAGAATGCTCTGGCAGCCTTCAAGGACCACATTCTTCCAGGACAATTATTGGTAAAGACGGACAACACCACTGTTATGTGGTACATAAACAAGGAGGAGGGGGGGACACACACTCATACCCTCTCTGCAGAGTAGCCATGGCTCTGTGGAACACAGCCTTGAGCTATCAAGTGCACCTACAAGCTCAATTCCTGCCAGGCAAGCTAAATACACTGGCAGACAACTAACTAAGCAGAAATCTCATGGACCCACATGAGTGGAAACTGGAACCAAAGATATTCAACATGTTGAGAAACAAATGGGGAGCCCAGAGATAGACTTGTTTGCCTCTCCTCAGAACTACCAGTTGGACAAATTCTGCACAAGGACTCCCCACAAACAAGCTTGGAAAGTGGATGCCCTGTGCTTCACCTGGAAAAACCTATCTGTTTATGCCCTTCCCCCTCTGCCTCTCCTCTCCAAAATGTTACTAAAGATCAAACAGGACAAACCAAGGACAATACTGAATACACCAGGCTGGCCATGCCAATACTGGTACCCCCTCTTGCGCAGTGTGACACTGCTGGAACCATGGCACCTGCCTCAGACCCCTGCCCTGCTGTTCCAGTCAGAGGGCCAGATTCTGCACCCACAGCTTCAAACCCTGAACCTTGCAGCCTGGCTAATTACCTGATCTCTCCATTACCATCCCTCAGTTAGCAAGTGAAGGATGCCATTCTGGAGGAAAGGAAGCCTAGTACTAGAAAATCCTACGCTGAAAAATGGAAAAGATTCTGTTCCTGGAGCCAGACTCAGGGGATGGGCACAACAGTGCCCAATTTACCGCATATTATTCGATACTTAACTGAGATGTTTCACAAGGGCCTTTCCTTTTCTTCCATCAAAATTTATGCCTCGGCCATTTCAGCACATTACAATACAGATCCACCTCTCTTCTCTCATCCACTGCTGAAGCAATTCCTCAGCAGGGTCAAAAACTTAAGACCACCCAGGAGAGCCCCTACTCCAGCCTGGGACCTTAACTTTGTATTGGAATAGCTCACTTCACCTCCCTTCGAGCCAGCTGCAAATGCAGAGTTGAAATTCTTTTCTTGGAAAACGGCCTTCCTTCTAACCATTACTTCAGCAAGAAGGGTGCCTGAATTACAGGCCCTCATGACAATGGAGCATTTCATCATCTTTCATGCGGATAGGGTGTCCCTCAGGACCAATCCTTCCTTTATGCCCATGGTGGTATCCAGTGTAGCCCTTAATAAGTCCATTCATTTGCCAGCCTACTTTTCTAATCCACAAAACAAAGGGGAATGAATACTGCACTCCTTGGACGTGCACAGACAATTTAGATTTTACCTGGGCAGGACTAAGCCTCTCAGGAAATCTGAACAGCTGCTGGTTGCATTTGCTGCAGGGACAGAGGAGAAGGCCATTTCAAAGCAAACCATTTCTAAGTGGATAGGCCATTGCATTCTTTTCTGCTATAAGTACCATGGAAAACCTACCCCACAGGGGTTAAGACCTCATTCCACCCGGGCTGCATCTATCTGTACAGCCTTTCTCAGAGGTGTCCCTACCAGGGACATCCTGGAAGCTGCTACCTGGAGCTCTGTACATACCTTCACCAAGCATTACCACTTGCCAATTTTTTCTAAATCCAGGGCTGGCTTTGCCACTGCAGTCTTGCAGGGCCTTATAGCTGGTCCTAATGCTAATTGCCTCCTCCCATCCTTAGTTTTGGGAATCTACCCAAATGTGATTACTGCAACAGTGAAACACGAAGAACATAGTACAGTTGTGTACACTTACCAAAAATGTAGATGTTCGAGTGTAATCACTGTTGCAGTCCTGGTTACCCTCCCTCCAGCCCCCTGACTTCTACTGACTATACCTCTATTCTTGTTTGCTATGCTTAAAGCTTTCTGGTGTATTTGCTTTTTGTTGGAGGTGTAACCTTGTATATAATTGCTTCTCATTTTGGGGGCACCTGACATCTGGGGCAAGAAAAACTGATGTAATGGCATTGGCTGCATGCTTTATACCCCTGACTACCTGACATCATGGAAGATGAGACAGCAACCGATGCAGGACCCAAAACTTTGATAATCAGGCCAATTGAAGGCTACCTGCAAGCAGATAACCCAAATGCGATGACTGCAACAGTGAATACACTCGAACATCTACATTTATGGTAAGTGTACACAACTGTACTTTTTTGTAGTCTGACCATTTGTTGTGTGATCAAAATATATGTATTTTCCCCAATACTTGTTTTTGTATTTACACTTGAGTCATCACGATTGTATCATTAGTTTATTTTTATAGAACATTATGTAAAACTCTAGCATTTTTATTGAACCTTTAATGTTACCATCAATATATTTTTCATACAGAGTCCATTATCTATTTTTGAAATTGAAAATACTGCAAAATAAAGTGGCCCTGGTAAACAGAACCAATAGACATCACTGGAAAATCCATTGGGATTGACATGTGACACCCTCAGCCCTCCATCTTGCCTTGTGACTTATTGCTTGACTTCTCCATTGAAATATGTATGCATTGACATGTAATACCTAGATTATTTTCATTTATGCATTCTATAAGACCTCATCTGGAGTATGATTTAAAGTCGTAAGACAAAACTACCAAAAGAACAATTAGATGTTACAGTGTGTGTATAGAAAACGCCACATGCTAACATGCTAACGGAGGTTAACAGGCATAAACCTAAGAAAGTGTGGGAGAAAATCATGCAAGAGAATGTTCAGTTAACTCAGCAAACTGCAGGAATATCACAAATTTTAGAACAAAATATAGCAGAAATAAATGTATATGGTATGAAAATGTAAGTATTACATCTGATAAGTAATTTTATGAAAGGTATTTTTAAGATCTAAAGGTACTTGTAAAGTATTAGCCACTATGAGGAATTTGCTGATTTTAAAATAATTAACGGATTTCAAGTATAAATAGGAAAATAATTGAAAACTACACTGACTAACAAAAGGAAGTCATGGTTAGTTTATAGAAACAACTAAGCCAGTAGGCAGGGACATTGGTAGTGCCAAACTCAGCAGTATAACTATGTCATCAACTGTTGTTCTTCTGCAACTCGATGTTGCAGTGGGTGAATAGAGAAGTGTTCTATCAGCTGATAACCAGCCTCACACAGCAGCCATGTGTCATTGCTTGTAGCCCATTATCATGTTATTATGTCAACATTACCATTGCAATTTCAGGATTTAGTCATACCAAATGCCTCTATATCACGCATATTAAAGTATCATTTCCGTTTTTCCATTCCTTTATGGCAGACAAAACATATTTTTCAGCCACGCTATCCATATTTTCATTCCTGGCATAAAAAAAGTCATACGACTATTTTTGCTGCCCTGTCTTATTTGAATAGTATGTATTATTGCAAAACTGGTGAGAGGTTGTCCACATTTTGTCACTTGAGTCAATGTTATAGTGTCCATCTTAGCCTCCTACCCTAAAAGTGTCTGGCATGAAGCCTTATGTATCAAACCATATATTTTATTAATAAGATCAGCAGCAGGCACTTAACCTGTTACTTTGTATTTTACTCATCTCCTTATTATTTAATCCTTACTTTAAAAACTAGTATACTAATGGACTTTGTGATTTTAACCTTTTCTTGCTTTCACATTACCTATGTGAATAACAAACTCACAAGACATTTCACTAGTATATCGCCTGCCCTCAGATATGCTTTGGGCGATGTCCTTCCCTTCGGACTCACCATTCTCTAAATGCCCATAGGACATGTTATATATGGTTTACTATAAAAACACTGAACTGCGGTGGTGGTGCTGCGGTAGCATTGTCACCTCACAGTAAGACGTTGTCCTGTTCGATTCTCAGCTAAAGCGCCTTCTGTGTGGAGACATGCGTGAATGGGCGTACCTTCGTTGAAGGTTGTGGTCACAGCTGGCAACTCGGCATGTAAAAATCTACTGCCAATCATGAGCGGACCGGAGTTCCGCTGTGGTGACCACTAACTGGGAAAAGCTGAAAGACGCAACAACTATTAAAACACTGAACATGTGAATGTAAATCTATCAAAAATACGATTCACATGTTCGATGTTCACAACAGTAAACCGGCTGAAATATCAGAACTACTGCAACCGAAGTCAAATTCGACTTCTGCAGTACGAAACCCTCAGCAGCAATCAGTACGGACCAGATCCATACTGCAAAGAGCTGACAGTCATATGTTTTGCAGGGGGGCAAGCCCCCCTGCACCCTCCCTGTGGGGGGCTGCACCCCGTCACACACACCACCTGCCACTTATATATCCCAACTCCGACATCGCACTACAGTGCAGAAAATGGTAACTCTCCTATTTACAATGGTCGACAACAATAGCTCAGTGGGAACTGCACTCTCGAACATCAGTATTCAAGATTTCAACAGCAGACTACAGGATTTTCTGCATTTTATGTGACAGCCGTGTCAGTTTCAGAAACAGCACTTTCGGGTAAGTGATAGTAAACTGTTATATATATGCCATCATTTCTATGTCTGTTTATTTATCTTTTCATTGGCTATTTTTCATGCTATATGAATCAGCTTATTTGACAGTTCAGCAGAGCTCTGGTTTCTTATCTTCATAACCCTGCTTCCAGGTATTTAGTTTTCTTCCTTCTCATGATTTTCTCATTCATTTAATTTCTTCTGTTTATAACTCTAAAATATTGACGTGGAACTTGAGTTGTGAGCTTTGTATTTCTTATCAACTGTACCTGAGCATCTGCTTAAATAACAGATATATAACATGAATACAGTTAAAATATATGTGGTGTTGAGAACAAAAATATCAAACAACTATAGCATTTTTGTAATTGCTATTGATAACAGTCTTTCTTTCTTGTAACCTGCAGCAACAAAAAGAGCTGTTCATTCATAAATCAAGATTGTCTCATTATTTTTTTCATAGATTCATAGGTGTGTACTAGGCTATCGATCAGTGGAGACTTTTTAAGACTAGTCATGCAACTCAGTTCTCTGACAAGTTCTGGTATTCTTGGTAAGTGTAAGCTTTAGCTTGGGAGATGAACCATTTACAAGTAGGGGCTTGGGAGATGAACTGTTTACAAGCAAAGGCCTGGGAGATTTACCATTTACAGGTTGCCTGTGTCAATTATAGACATAGGTGCCAGGGATTAATTTCCTGCTCCCCATCCAATTGTCCAAGTTACTCTTGAATTGTGTTAGGGAGGAACTCTGCTTTAAATGGATGGGGAGCTTGTTCAGGAGATGAGCTAGTCTCTGGGATACATTCCTGTCTCCAGTAGGTCCTATTTATATCATAGGCAAAGGTTACATCTTTAGAATAGGTCATTTTTATTTTGTTTGTTTTGTGTATATGCAGGAGGTCTGTCAGGTTGGGGTCCAACAATGCCTTGTATTTTAGGCATAGATGTACCCGCAACAGCATGAAGGAGACAGAATACAAGGGATAGGGCTTGAGCTGGTCTGCATAGGATATGTTATTCATGTACTGTGTTCTGTTAGTGATGAAGCTCTATGGACATTCCAATTGTTGGATGTGCCTGGTTAGGTACATGCCTAAAGAGGCTTTGTACTCAATATTAGGTGTGATGAAGGTCAAGCACAGTGAAACAATGACTTCCGTGGACCTTGATGCCATACCTTTGTTTATAAGCTGTACAACACAGAATGATTTCTTCATTACTGTAGATACATGATGGTCAAAGGCTAGATAACTGTTTATGTGTACCCCTGAGTCCCTGATTACTGGGTACACTCTTAGGAGTGTGTTGTCAAGATGATAGTTACCAGGGATGGATGACTTCCTGAAGGATACTATTATGTATTTCTTGGCATTTATTTTTAAGACACTGCTATGAGACAAGTTATCTGTCTGTGTTAGCCCTTCATGGGGGACATTAGTGTTGGTGGTAGATTCTATTACTGCTCTTAATTTTCAATTGTCTACAAATTTGGTCAGGCAGAGACCCTAAAAATTTTCCTTGACTTCAGTGAAGTAAGTGTTAAAATAGACTGGTCCCAAGACCAATCCCTGACGGACTCTGCTCATGACTGGACTCTTTGTAGAGGTGAACTCCCCAGTTATAACTTCCTTGGTTCTGTCTGTGAGCCAGCTGGCTATCCACTGGGTGACATAAGGGTTTATACCTAACCTCCTTAGTTTGTTAACAATACATGCAGTGGAAACTCGTTTGCCCTCATCCGTTGCTTTGTTGACCTTCTCAAAGAAGTCCACTAGGTTGAATAGGCATGAGGTGCCCTTGACAAATCCAAACTGGGTTGGGTCTAGTGTTTGGAGGCTTCTTATGTCATAACTGATCATTTTCATCATAATTCTTTCCATGGCTTTGCATATGAGACTAGTGAGACTTTTGGGTCTGTAGTTTCCAGGGTCTGTAGATGGCATAGCATTGTACCGAAGGATGAGAGTTGCTGTCTAACATTCATTACACACGAAGCCCATTTGGAGGATCTGGCTAAAAACTGATTCCAGAGGCCTTGATAGCTCATGTTTCATGCTATTTAGAAGGCAGCCTGGGATACTGTCTGGGCCCATCAAAGCAGTATTCTTGGCCTTAGAGAGAGCATTGAGGACCAGATCCCTAGTGATAGAAGGTGCGGTTATATTTGATATTTCCTGAGGGGAGGCTGAGGGCTCAGTATAGGTGGCTGATCTGTACACAATTGTGTATTGCCTTTGAGGCTGTGGACATAGCTAAAGAATGCTGTGTGGTTCTTAGTGACCTGGGAGGCCAAATCTACCTCAGTTGTGGCTTTGGTAGACTTTATTTGTCCTCAGAGTTGTTCATTTTGTTTGGTGAGAGTGCTTTTATCCTTCTGGATGCTACATATCCTAATTTTTGCCATGATTTTCTAGCCTGTTGATGTTGTGATTCCACCTGGGTGGCTTGTTTTTGAATTAGTTCTGTACTTATTCATGGTGGGTACAGCTACTGCTATTCAGCTATTAACATGCTTGTATAGGGTTTCTGTAAACAGTTCCAGGTAGGCAGTAGTGTTCTCGGGGTTTAGCGGGTTTGAAAATTTGCCAGGTCATCACTTAATTGTAGGAAGTTAGCCTTGGAGTAGTTCCTGAACATTCTAGGTTTAGCTGGGTTAAGGGTTTTATTTTTACTTCAAAGGAAACCATTTTGTGGTCTGTCCTTACCAGCGAGGACAACACACTAAAGGCTGTGCAGTGCTCTCCCATATTTGTAAGGACTGTGTCCTGTATACTTACTCCTCTGATTGGCATATTGACAATCTGGTCCAGGATGTTTGTGTTTAGAAAATCCAAGAATCTCCTTGCCTGCATGACATGGTGTTTTCTGAATTCCAGTTAATAATGTTGTAATTAAAGTTGCCCATGAGTATAGTATTGAGTTGGATGGTGCATATTTCCAGTAAGCTTATAAATACATGTTATGGGTTTCCTGAGTCACAGAGGGGGACCTATAGCTTGCAAGGAAATGGTATTGGCTTTTGTCTATGGTGATATAAATATGGAGAAGCTGAAGTGCATTGGCCTGTTTGACCAGCGTTGAGGTATATATATTTTTGATTAAAAAAAATCCAAACGAGTAAACTCCACAAAACTGAAATGAAGAAAAAGCACTCCAAGCCCCAAGAATAATTATAGGTTAGCACTTTTGTTTACTGAATTAAGCAAACTTCTTCAGACGATACACCAGTACAATTAAATACTTAAATACTAAAAATATATCACATCATCACTTTCAAAGAGCAAATCCTGCCTACAATTAAAACAGCAACAATATAATGTACTGATGCAGTATAACTGTAGTCATTATATTGTTGCCGTTTTAATTGTAGGCAGGATTTGCTCTTTGAATGTGATGATGTCATATGTTTTTAGTATTTAAGCATTTAATTGTATTGGTGTATTGTCTGAAGAAGTTTGCTTAATTCAGTAAACAAAAGCGTTAACCAATATTTATTCTTGTGGCTTGGAGTGTTTTTTCTTCATTTCAGTTTTGTGATATTTTTGATTCAAACCAGGATACCTCCAGCTTTCATCCCTGCCTGTGTAGCAGATGGTCTAAATGTATGGAAGGTATTATAGCCTTGCACTGCTATGGTGCTCTCCACAGCTTTAAACCATGCCTCAATGCCTGCACAGACCTCATCATTCTATAGGGTAAAGGGATCTTATAGGGAGTGGAGTTTCTTGTTTAGAATCCTAGTATTAAACAGTAACACCTTTATATATTCTTGGTTTTGATTTGCTATGTTGGAATTATTTTCAGTTTGGCATTGCCTAAAAGAGGCACTTTGAGGAGTCTAATGTTTTAGCTAATATTGGGAAAATCTAGAATGGAGATATGCAAATTATCCCTGGCAAAGCATCACTGTCTGGTGATGATCTCCTTCCATGCTGAGAAATATTGCCCACCCTTAAAATGACACCAGAAACTACATCAGTTATTAAAGCCAGTCACCTTCTGTACATATTGTAGCATCATCCTTGGAGAAAGAAGGTAGACTGCTGCTCAGTACACAACTCATACCAGCCTGGGACACAGCCGAAGGTATGTTCTGTGGCAACTGTCAAAACTATAGTTTTACTGTGTAATATTTCTTAGTCCCCTTTCATGTTGAGCAATATTTACTGCATGAGTCAAAGGAAGACTTTATTTCAGTGTCTCGGATATTCCATTTTTATATTATGCCAAAAGCAAGACAAATACTGGCCTGTGTGACTTACAGAAGTCAGAGTAAACCTTATAACAAGACAAGTACTGGCCTGTGTGACTTATTATGCCATATACTTTTCTGAGTTTGCTGAATTTTCAGTATCTTCAACTTTCATTTATTTTAAATTCTATTACTGCCTTCATCTTCTGGCTATGTAAATTCCAGAACCTTATTTTCCACTCAGTTGGTGCATTAGTTTTACAGCTTTCTCTACTAAAAGGAATTTACGCAATCTCACAAATGTCTGCTTTGTTGGGAAAAGCTTTGGTGATTTCATTGAACTGAAATGATCAAATGTAATATTTAGTTATATTGTTCTTTAATTCACGGCATTGCAAACTATAATGAACTTTAGTAAATAATAACACGTGAGGCATTCATAGCAGAAGTTAATTTCATATGTGGGGGTTATTGCTATTGTTTTAATTCTTTGTGACATATAATATTTTTCCATGTTACAAGTGAAAACATCCTAGCTGTTGAATTAGATGGTGCAATGCAAACTGAAAAGTTAAGTTTTACAATTTCATATACATTGGTGTAAACTATTTTATTTCTTTAGAATGCTGTGTCCTGCATTACTTTGATTGGTACTTGATCCTAAAAGTACAGTTACATTGTCTACAGTCAACACACGGATGCTGCATTAATGCAGACTCACACTATAATTAATTGGACGGCTGTGCAGTAATATATATACATCTGATAGCTAGTCTATTTTGTTTTTGAAGTGAATTGAATAAGCATTATGTCATGTTAGGCACTATGGTTTTGTTTCACATGCAAAAATTCCTGACTTTATACCATATCACAGCACCTCTCCTTAAAAATGACATTGTTATCTGGGATTTGGATACCTTCTTCAACAAGAACCTGTCTCTTGATTTTTCCAGTAATTCTTCTACCTACCACAGATAATTTTCAGAGGCACGTCTTCCGTTAATAATGAAGTCATAATCCCTATCCATACCATCCTTATCCCACCCATCATTGAATACAACACCCCCCTCAGCATGTACCCCTCTAAGCATCTTCTTGTCCAACTTGAAAGACCTCAACGATTTCTGGTCAACAAAATTACTGGTTTCATCTTAATAAGATAAGCTGATAGACTGAAAGACCTTTTACTATATTTTGTGTTATATGTGCTCCTTCATAGTGATCTGTGACAAGCCTACTGAACCAGGAGAGACCTGACTTTGCACCAAAGACCTTAACCTTCACAAATATATAAACAGAGTGTGTTGGCAGATAAGATTCCTATGCGAATGCACCCTTCATTATTCATGTGTTTCCCATACAGGTCAAGTAACAGAGCACATCTGTCTCATTCAAAACTACATAAACAACCAGATGTGTAATCATAAATTCATGTTGAGGATATATGCCATGGGTTTGCTTGATCAGAGGTCTTAACTCATGCAGTTGTTCTCTGGCTTAGCTGGCTAGGCTTCTCAATAGTATTCTTAGTTACATGTTTGTATACATCTGTGAGCATATGAACTTTTAAAAATACTTTCAACTTGTTAAAAAATTGAACACTCATATCATAGCCTCTGCAAGCACAATATGCCCCAAGTCTGAATATGTTTTAAATGCTTGCCTTCGTGTGCTTGCTTTTCTGTATAGTAAATCTCAAGTGTTCAGTCATGAAAGTGTGGAAAAAATGCATTGCTTGAGATCAGTGCTTGATTTTTTGGGGACTTTTTCTTGTTTTCAATATTCAGTGACTTTGGAGTTGGCATATATATGTTCAAGGGAGAGGGGGCTTCCCTGTCATGTGGGTGGTATGGGGGTGGGCTTTTTCCCAGCAACAAAAAACTTGATTTAAGGTATTTAAATGACATGCATGTTACATGCAGGTTTTGAGCATGTGCAATCAAGCATTTGTAGTCTGACATTTCTTGTTGTGATATTTAATAATATAAGCATTGTAAAAACAGAAAAATGGGTTATTTGACTGATGTAATATACATTAAGACAATAGTGTTTTCTTATTATTTGTTATTCATTAATTCACTAATTTACTCAGTCACTCATTGCTATTCCCCACAATGACCTGATAGGGGCTTGCTTGCTGGCAGAACTTTGTTTTCTAGGCAAGGATTATTTACCTCACTATGTAACCCATATTAAGTTGCATCACAGAAGCAAGACTGGCTGTGTAGTTCTACTCTCCATCCACAACTCCTTTTTTTCCATTATTTTACATGGTGTGAGGGTATCACTTCATCAGTGACAATCATGTAGAGCCAAAGTTCACACCGCTGGGTGGCCAGCCCCACCACAGCTATTCTTTTATACCACACATTCACATGTCAAATTTAGAGTGCCCAATCCACCTACTGCATGTCCTTGAAATGTGGGAGGAAACCAGAAGTTCCAGAGCATGGACATGCAGACTCTGCACAGAAGGTACCCCAGCTGAGAATCAAACCAAATAACTTCTTGCTGTGAGGCAACAACACTATCCGCTGTACCACAGTGCTGCTGTGTAAAAAATGGAAGCTCTAAGATTATCTTCTTTATTATTCATTGTCTAGCAAGATTGTCAGCTGATTGCTTTGGGCTGCTTTAGCTTTTGATGTTTGTTAACAGCTGCCTTCCAAGTAGAATTCTAGGGTAATATTGAATGATAAGCTTCGACCAGTTTCGAATATTGTTGCTTTTGTTCAATGTCAAAATGCAGTTCCCATTAAAAAATCTTTCTGAAATGGGAAACTGCTTATCTGAGACCATTACCTCAAACTTACAGATGTTGAGGTTAGTGCATATATTTGTAAGGTACTGACAATTTAGCTAAACTATTGAAACTAGAATTAGTGATCTAATTAATTTGTTTTCTAAAAGCTGTGAGTTTGATGAAGTGATGTTTCCCTTAATCACTTTGTTTTCTAAAGTTTGTAAGTTTATTTTGCTTTTGTTTACTAGGAAAGTCCAACTAGGCACATGACCCATTTTCAGCAGAGGCCCAGGGAGAAAGGCTCAATGTACAAATAACAGTAATAGAGTGACACTAACATTTGAAAGGCAATAGTATACAATAGTCTTTACATAATTTTTCAAGAGGGAGAACTACATTTCAAATTTGATAAAACATACAGAAAACAATTGAATATAATATGTCTTACAAGAGGTACAGTGGTGAGAAAGCTAGATGTGAAAATAGAAGGCAAATGTAGTTGATGGTGTAGCTGTCTAACTAAAGTGGGAACAGAGTGAACTATAGTACAGGTAGGAGGAAGATGATGGACTAGGTGAGATGTAGTACAGGTAGGAGGAGGAGGATGGAGGTAGGTGAGATGTAGTACACAGGTAGGAGGAGGAGGATGACAAGGTACCTGAGGTATAGTACAGGTAGGAGGATGAGGATGACAGAGGTAGGTGATGTAGTGCAGGTAGGAGGAGGAGGATGAGGTAGCTGAGATTTAGTACAGGTAGGAATAGGAGGATAACAGAGGTAGGTGATGTAGTGCAGGTAGGAGGAGGATGAGGTAGCTGAGATGTATTACAGGTAGGAAGACGATGCTGAGGTAGCTGAGATGTAGTACAGGTAGGAGGAAGATGATGGAGTAGGTGAGATGTAGTACAGGTAGTAGGAGGTTTTGTTAAGTTAGTTGGATGCTTGTCAGTGTTGGTGTTGAGTAGAGGAGATCAAGTAGTATGAGGGTAGTGACCCCCATCTAACATCTTGCAGGGTTAGATAGCTAGAGTTTCGCCATATAGAGAGTGTTTAGTTTTTGGTGAGTTGTTAACAATTTATGCTGAATGTGGAAGTCAGAAATTAGGTCTTCATCTGTGTAATTTCCTAGCAGTTTTATTTGTATGAGAAGTTTATTTTGGAATTGCTGAAAGAGATAATAGTGAAGGATGCGTTCTTTGTTGAGAGGTATTAGGAAGTGAAGAGAATCAGTTTTGTTTTGTTAGTGTTTAGGAATAGCAGGAATGTAGTCAGCCAGGTTTCTATAGAAGTAAAGGATTCCTGGGTCAGTTTTTGTAGGGTCTCAAGGTGGTTTGTTGAGCAGAAGATGGTCGAATTGTGTGTGTACTGTACTAAGGCAGTATTCCTACTGGCCAGATCAAAGTCATTAACAAAGATGCTGAATAGGATAGGTCCCAGTGGGGATCCTTGTGGGACCCCAAGTGCAACAGGGAGAAAGGTGAGATGTCAGTCAGCCATTTCATTGCATGGAGTGTATTAGGATGGTAACTAGAAAACCAATATAGAGAGGAATTGTGAATACCTTGACTGGCTAGTTTTTGTAAGAGTGTTGGATGGGAGGCAGTTTTGAAAGTTTTGATAGATCAATAAAGAGAGCAGATATAAGTTTACCATCATTTCTCTTTGTGTTAACAGTATTAGTGAAGTTAAGGTGGGCAGTACATGTACTGTGATGGGGCTCAAACTGTGCTGTGAAGGAGAGTAGTGCAGTTTGTGTGATACAGTGTAGGAGTTTGGTCTGAATGCACTTCTCAACTATGTTTAATAAGGGGAAGAGGATGATGATGGGTCTGTAATTAGTAAGTTGGGTAGAAGATCAACTTTTTGGATGGGGAGGATGTACTACTTTTTCCATAGTAAAGGTGCATAAGATTCATTGATAGTGGTTTATTATAATTGACAAAGGGTAGACTATGGCCTCTTCTGCCATGTTTAGATAGAGGTAGGTTGTTTGATGCTAGAGAGATGGTTTTAGTTTAAGAATTATTATTATTTATTTACTTCTTTTTATATATATTTTTTTGTGATAGCAGTGAGGACTGACTGGAGAGAGAGAGAGTATGGGGGTTATTAGAATCTGTAATGTGTTCTTGGCATTGTTGTGTTGCTGATGAGTGAGGAAGAGACTAATTTAATAAAATGAGTGTTAAATTCCTTAGGAATGTCATCTGAGTTATTAGAACTGAGTGAAGGTGAATGCTGTATTGAATGTCTAGGATTTAGAAGCTGATTAATGGAAAACCAGAATAATTTGTGGTTTTGCTAATTTTTATTTTGGAGTTTATTGTAATATGTTGCCTTTTTTTTGTCTAATTTAGTATGGTATTTGGCTCTGTTTTTAGGGTTTCTGATAGTTTGGGTGAGTTTTGTTTATGGCACAGGCTTTTCAAGCAGCATCTCTTCTTCTTCTTCTTTCAGCTTTTCCCAGTTGGGGGTCACCACAGTGGATCACATGTCCGCTTATGATTGGCAGTGGAGTTTTACAGTGTCAAGTTGCCAGCCCGGCGCCCAACCTTCCACAGAAGGCATTCAAGCAGCATCTGTAAGTTGTTGAAATGTTCTGTGCTTCTGGATAACCAGGGTGCAAGATTTGACATACCTTGTTTTTTTCTAAGTGGGGCCAGTTCATTTAGGATTTTTAAGAATATATTACTGAAGTATGATACAGCATAATTGAGAGGTAGATGCTTTAAGCTAGTCCAGTTATACTTTTTTAGGAATGAAATTAATGTGTCTTTGTTAAAATTTGAGAGGGTATGTCTCACATTAAAGTGGTAGTGTTTCTGGATTTTTGTTTGTTTGTTTGGTGAATATAGTGAGATGGTCACTTAAAGAGTGAGAGATATGGTTCTCCAAGAGAAATCCTGATGAGTCGATGGGAAATAGAAAGTTCACCCTGGGGATCACTCCAGTGGCTCTACTTTACAGAGGTGCTGGGAACTAACGTCAGGCGGCACGATGCCAGGGCACTTCTATGGGCTAGTCTTGTAAAGGCTCTAGAGCCATTAGCCTAGTACAAACCTATGAACCTATGAGAGTCTCAGAGTTCCAGATTTTACTTGTGGTAGAAGTAAGTATCCAGCCTATTTTGTTAACCTTGTTGTTTTAATTATTGAAGTAAGAGGGAGTTATGCTCAGTTTTGCTAGTCCATGTAGATTTATGGCATGGGTGGGGTATTTAGTAGAGAAAGAGAAAGAGAAAGAGAGACAATCAATACTGACGTGACCTATTAATAGTTATTCATGGGGATGTTGAATCTTCTGCTATGCTATGATTGTTTCCAGGTGGGATATAAGCTCTTATTATGTATAAGGATTTGCGTTGTTTTATTTTGAGAGTCTTGTCAAATGGGAAGGTGTCTTATAGGTTATATGGTGAGCTGCAGAGTGGTTTTATAGAGGATTGCAAATTCACCAGCTCTGGTATGTCTTCTGTCTGTCCTGAGTATGTTAGAATCTGTTGATAGTATCATATTGTCTTTTGTTTAATTTTTTTAGCCATTTCTCTGTTATTACTACACTGTCAGGAGAATGCACAAATGCAAGGCATGCCATGCTTGGAATTCTAGTAGCTTGTTACAGATGTGTCTAATGTTAATATGGATTATAAATAGAGAAGAGGAGGTTGTACATTATTATATAGGAGAGATGGGATTTATAGAGGTAGTAGGATGGGATGAGTGAGAAGTAGAGGCTGGGTCAGGGATAGGGTGTATGTCAGCAGTGAGCTTTACATTTTTGGAGAGGTAGTGATTGATTGTCGCCATTTTAATTTGTTTTTTTTTTTGTTTGGTTTTCTGGGGTGGCGGTGTTGGGTTTGTGGAATGGTTTGACATATTGCCTAATATTTTTGACTGGCAGGAAAAATTCACTGGTGCCTTCAGATGGCTTCCACAAGGTTTTTCCTTGATTCAGCATGTCCCCCAGAATTACTGCTCCAGGTCCAGGATCCTTCTTCAGGAGAGCCCAACTTCTATAAATTGGAAGTATTATAGCCTTCCTTATATAAAACTTTATGGGATAATTGGCTTCATTAACAAAATCATGCATGAACCTTTTCTGCTTAAAACACCAAGGTGGAAATTTATAAAGGTTAGAGTAACATCTACACCATGGGCATATGTCACGGTAACCTTTTTGAATTCAGAGACAGCCCTAACACAATGTGGCATGGTTGTCTAGGGATGGCTCCATGGCCTTACTGTAGAGTAATGAGGCCTTCAAGGGACAAAGCATATGCTAATTAACCATATGCTCTCTCTCCCTGAACCACCTCCGGGAAGTCATCTACATCCTGAGAGATTCATGAAATTACTCAGACATGTAGATCCCCAGAACATCATGGTAGTGAATATGGCCAAAAGACCATGTTCACCTATTTGTATTTAAAGTAGTATAGAGACTGCGGGTGGGGGAAGCATTAGCCACCAGAGGTAATAAACTTGTGCCATAATGGCAATAACAGCAGTTCAGAGATCCATGATAAAGAGAAAACCTAGCCATCAATGAGTACTCTAAACTCTTGTGACTTATTGCCACTTAAACTCAGGGACAGGTACAGGGACTGTGTGCATATGTTTAAATGTGTACTTTTGTGTGTGGGAGAGTGACTTCAGGAGGTGGATGCCTATGCCTATACAATGTGGTGGCACCAGTTAACTACCGCAAGGATTTCAATGATCTGCAAATGTTGTCTGCAACTGTGACTCAGAGTCATGCAATTTAATGAAGTTTTTACTCATCACAGCTAACATGTCTCTGAATAAGAAAATGCTGTGTCATGGAAATAGGACCTTTGCACTAGGCCATTTCATGAATTCCTAGGTATATATCTGACAGCCATAAAGTTATAGTTCTATTTACTTAATTTTTTTTTAAAGAGATATTTCTAGTTATACTAGCAGCAGCGGTTCTAGTTGCACCAGAATTATTTACATTATTTCATAATATTTATATACTACTTGGATAGCATCCTGGTATGAATTGCCACACTGTTACAATACATGAATTAAGATTTTATTTTGTTTGTGGAAGAATTAATGACTGGCTGAGTATACTCTGTAGTCTGTCTTTCAGCACTTTCACTTTTATCTTCAGATATTTTTTGGTAGTGAACTTTCATCTCCGGTTCAGCATTCTCTAAATGACCAGAGATTATACCATGTATCTGTGCCATTTTTGTTTATAACTATTTTGCACAATGGATGATTGGCTTCGTTTGACAATTTATCAGAGCTCCGTATTCAACATGACTTGAATTTCTTTCTTAACCTTATTTTCATAACCGCTTTTCCAAGCCCTTAGCTTTCTTGCTTTTCATGTTTTGTTTTGTTTTTTTTTTCAGTTAGTCTTCTGTAAGTCTGAAATGTTGATGCTGACTTCAAGTTGTTATGATTGCTTCTTATCATCACTACCTGAATGGTTTGCTTGCAAAAGAAATGTAACAGAAGTATATAATTAAGTGATAAAGAATCTGGGTGAAACTATGCACTGAACAAATGAATTTTGTCTGCAATTTTTTTTGTTATTGATAAGTTTTTTTTTTCACTTTTTATAACCTGAAGTAACACACTTAATCAAACATTTGTATATTGTGATTGCCTCATTACTTTTTAAAATGTCATGATTTGTGGATAATTAAAAGGCCTTAGTTTTACAATGAATTGTTCTGTTCCACACTTCATTTACAGTCCTACTTAGATAATTAGTGGAATACTTTATTTCAATGTTTGTGACGGTCCTTTTTATGCCAAAAGCAAGAGAGGTGTTGCCATGCATGAACTGAAATCAAAGTACACCCTATAATAAATGATTTCGTGCAGATCAGGGAGAATATGTATACTGCTGTGATGAGATCAAGATTTAATATTGTGGCAGTGAAAACATTTATATAAACTTTTTTTTTAAATTTCTTTAATTTTCACTATTTTGCCACATTAAACTTTAGCTACATTGATTCCTGAATCTTATTTTCCATTCATGTTACTGCACGCGCGCGCGTGTGCGCACACACACACACACACACACACACACACACACACACACACACACACACACACACACACACACAGTCACCTTTGACCACTCATTGCACTGCATACATTCCCACATGTAGCCACACATGTATACACATGAACACACACCCCACCACCACCAGTCTGCTAAACTCCCTGGCGCTTGCCTCTAATGCAGTCTCAGCCATTGAAAGTAATGGATGAATGTGAACCTTTGGCTAAGTTTATTAGCCTGGCTAACCAAGCTAATTAATGCAGCAGAACAAGTCTCTGAATTGCTTGGTTGTATAAATCCCTTGCCACAGGCATTTCTAGGGTAGAGAACATAGCTAGTTAGTATGGACTTCTCACCCAGAATGCCACATTAGCATATAGCTTTGCTGAGGAGATGACCTACCATGGTGATCCTATGGACCATGTAAGATCACTGTGATGGGCCTGTCTCTGAATTAGGAAGGACCACTGCCAGTGTTAACAGTCAATATCAGGGCTTACTGCTGACAACAGCACTTTCTGAATCTAGGCCAATGACTACAATTGAAAATGGAGTGAAGTAAATAGTAAATGTAGATTTCAAAATTTTTTACACAATGAGGGTGTTCAGAAACTAGTAGCACAATGCATTATGCTTAATGGTATGGTGCATGGCAGCACTCTGGGAGATATCAAATAAGATGAGGTGATGTTCTCTGTGGAAGCTGCTATG
The DNA here is from genome assembly GCF_019279795.1 of Protopterus annectens. Lineage (NCBI taxonomy): Eukaryota > Metazoa > Chordata > Ceratodontiformes > Protopteridae > Protopterus > Protopterus annectens. Next base: position 711,263,541 of record NC_056734.1, read on the forward strand.
GTACAATATAATAATGATGAAAAAATTCCATTTAAGTGTCTGTGTGCATGGTTCTAATCCACTGTGGGTGGGATACCATTCTTCAATAAAAAATTGTTTTCGCTTTTTAGGGTGGGAGATTGGCATAATGGTTAAGCTGTTTACGTTATATACACAAGATGCAGGATTTGATTCTCACATAGGGCTAATTGGCTAGGCTTGAAATAGCCTACAATGACAGTTAGCTTAGTTCTAATCTATGAACCTATGAACCAAAGAGGCAAACACAGTATGGCCATGCAATGGTGCAGTATGCCTCGTATGCTAATGATTGCATAATGACATGCAAATGTGCATCTAGCTGATAATGAGAGCACCATATTGTTCAAATGAAATCAAACATGGCAGTACAATCCATTTATACAAGGTTAACATGGTAAGCCACAATGACCAGCTATTTTGAATACCAGGATTTTTCCTAGTACAGATGTACTATGTATTCTAAGATGCTAAGAGTCACATCTACGAAAGCTGAACAGAATATTTTAGTGGCTACCTTCAGATACATTGGCCATGGTGTTGCAAGTCACTGCCCTTTGCATTGCATAAGGGTCCACTAGTGGCTGACATATCATCACCTCCATAACAGGGATATTGTTGGCTGCTACCATGTTGAGAGGACACCATATGAGAGTTAGTAGCTGTGTTGTCCTCACATAAGTCAGTATGAAATTCATGCAACATTGATTAATGATGACACAGCTGAGAGTCACCAAGATAATCACATCCTAGACCCATAACACCAAAGCAATCTTGAAATACAAATACAAATAAACCTGATTCTACAATCATGAGGCTGGGCAAAATCAAGGTGACAGTGACCTGACTTTCAGGTACCAAGATTACTAACATTACGAAGGTTCTATAGACCCTTTTAAACTAGTCAAACATGAATATGGTGAGGTGGTTGCCCATCTCGGGACAAATGACCAAGCACAAAAAATCTTGAGAATATGGAAAGAGACATGACAGAGCTCTCAATGCATATGACAAATGCAAGAAAGACCACAGTGCTGAGTGGAATCCTTTCATTACTCACAATGGTGCCGAGATACAAAGAGAAGATAACTGGCTTTTACAACTGGCTAAACATCTGATGTCATTGTATGAGGATCCGGTATGTGCCAACATGGGATGAGATGCTTGACAACTGTACGTGCTTCACCAAAGACACTTTGCAAATCTCATTCCAAGGCTTCTGCATGCAGGTGAAAGCTTTTGTTGTCTTGATTGTGCCCACTTTAGGCAGTGTCCAGCTGATAGAACGTCTAACCTAACTTCTAAAACAGACCATACACTGGACCATAACAAGGTGGGTCTACTTAATGCTAGAAGTCTAAAAAACAAACTGCTGAATTTAGAGGCCCTCCTACATTTGAAGTACTTCCATATATTTGTTCTTATATGAACTTGGCTTGAATTCCCAGAGACCTCCCTCAATATCTGGGTGTTGTGCTTACCACTTATTTAGACCTGATGGGAAGTGCAGTTATATATACATACATATTTGTTGGAGATCACATTACTGTGAGTGAGATACATAGAGACCCACAAGAGGAGGTTATAGAGATTCAAATCTCACTAAATAAGATCCGCTGTCAGGTCATAGCATGCTGCAGCATCCCTTTTATGTCTCCAGAGCATTCCACATCATTCATAAATATTCTTCATTAACTCCCCATAAGCAAGAGCACTATATCCTAGGTGATTTTATCTGCCCAATGATAAACTGGGGGACCTATACCACCAACACAGTACATGCACAACAATTCATTGATTTTTTAAACAAAACCTCCCTCAACCAGATTGCTAATGAATCCACCAGAGAACAGAATATACTTGACCAGGTCATAACAAAGTTAGCATCTATATGTACCATCTCATTTGGTATCCCTCCCTGGTCATGTCAGACCAAAAACTAGTAGCCTTCTTCATCAAAGTCTCCAAAATCAAAATCTTCTGCATCAGAAGCAAATATGAACGAATTCAAGGACTTTAAACCTACAAATCCCCCACAATTCTATTGGAAACTATTCAAATTTGAATATAATGGTATTACCCATAATATTGATAATGCAAACAGTTCTACTTGCATGTGGATAAATGCATTAAATTAGCAGTTCCAGTCTGATTCAAGTGAATGTTGAGGTTTAAAAGCAAATCAATGTGGTGTTCCTCATGCATTAATAAACTATATGATAAAAGGAAGACACCTTTAAACCTATATAGCAGAACATCTCCCCCACCCTCAAATTAAGGAGAACATCAAATAGCCAGTTAAGTGACTTAAACAGGACATCAGAAAAACAAAGGCTTCCCATAAAGTCAGACTAGTTACAGAAGCCAAAGACAATTATAATCCTTCTTTAGTTATGCCAGAAAAATAAAAATAACATCCACCATTTCATAATGGTATTACCTACTCTGATCCAGTGGATATTGCCAACATGCTGGCAAATTAATTTTGTGCCAATTTCACTCCAAAGACATCTATTCCAAGCCCTCTAATCCTTGATGGAATCAAGCCACCAACCATCCTGTAAGAGCAGGTACTTAAGGTAACCTTCAGAATGATGAATACCTCATCCAAGCAGCCTGATAACATACCTGGTTGTCTAATTAATAGCTCTAGCCAAGCATTGGTGGACCCACTCCTCAGCTTCTTCAACCTGAGCCTAGCAACTGGCTCTGTCCCGTATGAGTGGTACACAGCTGTTGTGATGCCACTCCAATACTGTGGCCCCATCCCTGACAGCTAGCATTACAGACTCATCAGCCTAACGTGTCTTAGATGCAGACCCATGGAATAAACTAAAACTGATCTAATTAGCTATAATATCAAACCTCTAATCAGACTCAACCATCAGCAGTTTGGCTTTGTCAAGGGTCGATCCTGTCTAATATGTATTTTTAACTTTTTTGAGAGGGTTACTCAGACCATAGACTCTGGGCAAGCTGCCCATATAGCATACCTCAACATCACTAAGGTATTCAATATTCTGGAAATTGGTACAGAGGGTTTAGGTTGTGAGCTGTAGTTCATGTGGTGTAAGGTTTGGTTCCTTCACCCCTCATCTACTTTCTGTCTGTCCTTGAGCAAGTCACTTAACCAGACAGTGTTTAAGGGCAACTGGGAATTTGGGCTAGGTTCCTCAGTGATTGTCTGAATTCCATGCTTAGTAACTTCTTAGGAACCTATGAACCAATAAGCATGCAAATATAATAAATAAGCTGAAGGAGCTTCAAAGTGACCCATATGTAGTTGAGTGGATATTCAACTGGCTTAAAAACAGGACCACATAATCAGAGTAAGGAATGCATCCTATAAGAGCATGAAAGTGACCAATGAAGTTCCTCAAGGATTTGTGCTGAGACATTTGCTATTCAGTATTTACTTCTTATGTCTCCACTTGAGAATCTCGGTTAACAAAATTTGCAGATGATTGTAAGTTGGAAGTCATTGCCTTCATCAAGCCTCCTCTGCTATACAGGCAGAACAGTAGATGGTTCAACCAGTGCCCTGTGCCAGTTCTTTGAATCAGTGCCCCTCCTTCTTATGTAGCGATCAGCTTATTATAGTTAGAGCTATGCCCCCCAAGAGCATATACAAATAATATTATGTTCCTTCTACTGGCACACCAACCAGGTGGCCAGATGCATGACACATCCCCCGTCACTCCTGCTCCAGCCATTCAGGTCCTATTTCTGTGCTTGTCCTGCCTGTATGGAGTGGTACAGCACTCAAGGCTTTTTTTTTTACTTTAGAGCTATAGCAAACTGCTTGTTACAATGTAGCAAGCATTTGCACACAAAGGCTGCTACAGTCCTCAGGTTTGACAACAAATGCAATACTGTTTTTTAAAAGCTGATATTGCATTAAAGCAAGATCAGGATTGACTGATTGCACCCTTATGCTGTTACATGCAAGCACTCTATCAGGAGCTTACACTTGTCAATAGCTGGTGCACCAAAACTTGGCTCAAACTTAATGCCAGAAAGTGCAACATACCAAACTTTGGTAAGCACTCCCTAGCTGAGGCATGTAGCATAGCCAAGACATGACTTCAAAATGAAAAAGTAGTTCGATACCAGGGTACCTGAATGGATAACTTCCTCATGTTTGACCATGACATTGCAGGAGTTAGGAAATCCACTCACCTTACAAAGCTTATAGTAAAAGGTACTTCTTCCAGATCAAAGAAAGTCCTCACCTCCTTGTGTTCCACACTGACCGGACCCATCATTGAGTAGACACCTCCTTTGGGATGTACCTTACTAAGTTAGTAAGACTCTAGAAGTTTGTAACTCAAAAGGTCATGAGCATAAAAACATCTGAATTACCAGGTAGGGGTGGAGCCTTTATCTCTATGCTGAGTTTTACATTTGTACCTTAGAGTGATATGTGTCTTACTTATAGGGTTATAAGAGATCCAGTAGACCAGGAACTCTTCTACCTATACCAATCAAACAATCAAGCTAGTGCAGGGGCCAGAGACCTAAAACTGCTCCATCAAATAAATAAGACAAGGAGCAGGGATACATTTGTCATGGAATGGAATGTGCTACCACTCACCTAGTACATTCGCTACAGACAAACTGACAGTCATCACAAGCGCAGCTATCAGATTCAAGCCACTACCAACTATAAGGATTCTCTCACTTTCTCTGATGAAGGAAGCAAGGAATTCATCCAACTCTGTGAGATGTACATGTGTTTGTGATCCACCTCTAGTAGTCAAATGTCGCTGGCAGTTTCCCATGCTTCTCTGTTAGCGTGTAATAACAAAACAGTGATACTGTAATACACTTGTACTGTTGGCCTATTATAGCCACCTACTACATCTATGTCTTGTAGCAGCTCTTCCCATACCTAGGTAGAGAAGTTCTTGCCTGTTTTAACTGTCTCAAGAGCACACATGCCATTTGTGTGTAGGATCTGTAGCTGCATGTCCTTCTCCTGTGTGGTAAACTTTTCCAGTTATTGCCTTTCCTTTGCTCCCATCAGAAGTCATGCACACATGTGGATAAATGTGTGTGTGTATGCGTGCATGTCTGTTTATGTCAGCTGACCGTTAACTAAGTACTTTATCCAGCCCCATTACGGTGGCGAAGCACTGCATGCAGCTATAGTGTAACCATTTTGACATTATACCATAGGTTAGTCATACTTGCAGTCCATTGGACCTATATTGATAACACAGTCTGTGAGTTATGTATTGGAGGCCTCACAATGCTTTAAGGATATCAGGTATTCCATATGCATATGGAATGCTGTTGTGAACACTACACAGCTAAACATTGGGTTGGACCTCCCCAGCAGGACTGCAATTTCATGTTCCTTATCCTCTTCACCCTGTCAAGTATGGCTTCCCAAGCATATCAGTCCCCTGTCATGCTCAGTGCAGTGTTACTGAACATCCCCTATCCGGTTCTTTTCATGCACCATTTTGTTGTCTCTGCAATCCTGAGGTCTATTACCAGTTGTCATCTCTGCTGTTATATTGGTTGTCAGATTTGTTAATGACTTTAATTTAGCATCTGTCATTATCATATCCTGTAGATCCTGTAGATCAACAGATCAACACAGTGTACAAAAGGATATGGCTGTCATGCATACTTGATTTAATGTCAAAAAGCTTTTGATGTTGCAGGTTGGAAGCCATGATAAAAATATCCCTAGTCTATTAATAACTAGTAGTTGCCTGTCGTGGACCATTGTAAGGATGTTGTTGTTGCTGATCATAAAGTTCAAGTTGCTACAAGCAACGACACAGTACAATGAATACGAAACCACCTAAAGTAATTTTAAGAAGACCAAAAGTATTACCACCTTTGCAGAATATCCTAATTCCATTACAAATCGAATACTTGTCTTCATTTTACACATATGCTATAAGCAATTTGAAAAAGCTTGAATGCAATGAAATTTCAAAGATACTTCACAAGGCAAGCACTAGTTATGATAAAGTAGTACCATTCAGACGTACTGGTTAATATACAATTACATTGTGTACTGCAGACTGAATAGAGGTGATCTTTTGCTGGTATTTAAATGTATAAAGGACAAACTCTTATGAACAGCCAAGAGTATAGAATTTGTCCCACACTAGCAGTACATGGAAAATTTCTGCTGTTAGAAAAAATAAATTTAACACAAATTTGAATAAAAATATTTTTTCATCACAGCACTGGTACACTACAGAAGTATGCTTCTAAATGTGAAGCAGTCAGAGAGTTTAGAAAGGTATAAAAGGTATCCAAGACTTGATGTTTGATACTGCTGTTTAAAAAACAGCTACAGTAATATGAGGTTCTTGACTGTGCTGTCAACTAACTGTAACACTACAAAAATGAGCAATGTAACATGGGTCTTAACAAGGCACTCAATACAGAAAATCTAAATTACAATAGTTATGTGCATGCGTTTTGCCATTATTATAGCTTAACAGCATACTACAAATTGAATTTGACTTATTGTCTCAATAATATGAGTTAAACACATAAGACTTATTTTAATTTACCCAAGTGCATAGTCCAGGTACAGGTTTGCTGCATTTGGGTCTCTTTGTAGTGTATTCTGAGCACATTTTCCAAGCTATCTGAGCTGAGATACCAGATGACTAGAGGCTTCTGAGCTTTCCAAAAACCATAAGTTGCCTGTTTTTTTTTTTGCTTGATTATACTATTTACTGCATTTTTTCCAAGCCATCTTTGATTGGAAGGGGCCCTTCGGCACTCTTGTGAGTGAAATGTACTGATTGGAACTTGTCTGGTGAAGGGTGATTGGTCTAGAGCTTGAAGTCATACCAAACAGGAAATGAAAAGAAAGAAAATAAGCAAAACACCTTGCAAAACCGACAAAGAGACAACAGCTATGTATGACCTGAAAACCCTAACAAAAACATGATCTTTAGGCCAAAAAGAAGGACTAAGGAAAAAAACCTAACAGCAAACATAAGTCCTACAGGGTGGAGAATGAGAAAGTGAACAGTAAAGGAGGCCTGGCAAAAAATTGGTCAAAAGGGAAGAAAGTAAAAAAGAAGCAGGACACCAAACAGTACTATAGGACAAAAAAATTAACAAAGAGCAGAATCTTACTAATATCCAAACACACACCCCAAAGAAACCAAACAGAAAAAAGTAAGAAAGGAACGCTAAATCAAACGCAAATATTCATGTAATACTGTGAAAAGAGAAAAAAAGAAAATGCCACAAGGAGGCTAACATGCTGGGGAAGCCCACAACAAAAAGGAGTGCACTCGCTGGTAAAATACACTGCATAAAGCAAAACAGTGTAGAGGTACACCAAAACACAAAAAGTACAAACACAAGTACTAAACACTCGTCAAAAAAAGGAAAATCTCCTGTTATGCAAAATGAAGAAACAAGCCTGAGTAGGCAAATTAATCAGCCCCCCCCCCCCATACACTTTATGCCATAACCACATTCACAACTTCTGTGACAAATCAGGAACTGAAACAATTTTCCCAGCAAGTACCTCACTACAACGGGCAGCCCAAAGAAGACATAAGGTTGACACCAAAAGGAAATCTGCCCTAGCAACAGTTGGTGTCTGGACACTTTGGTCAGGTCACAAGACAGCAGCAGAGCAGCATCAGAAGCATGAACAAAAGAGGCAAGAGGCTTCGACAAAAGCAACAGATCTTGCATAGTCCTACCAGAAATACCAAAGACCCTAGGTCCAACAAATATTGCATCTTTGACTGTAGACATAATTGCAAGGTCTTACAAAACAACTTATAATCAGTATTGCAAAGAAAAATCGGATGCCAGTTAGAGAAGACCCTGCTGTCACCCTTTTTCCAAGGGACTTTAAGGGTTATCCATAACAAACCAGGATGGGAAAATCATGAGAAAACCACTCATTGAACGATTGCACCAGTGCAGACAACTGAGCATCAGAGAGAGAGTGGTAAAAAATGGTAAGAAAAAACATCCAACCCCAGGGCAGTATCAACCTTGAAAGAAGCAATAGCCCTTCAAATGTCAAACAAAAATATAGGGGCATCAAGAGCCACCCTAAAAGCAGCAGGCATCACAGGTATAGGCCAAGATTCCACAAAAGGAGGTTTACCACCATACAAAGTGGGCAAATAAGAATTACCTTCTTGCAGAATGCCCTCCTTAGTGGTAACATCAACTGAGGAGGACAACAGACTCTCAAGGTCTCCTTCCTAAGAGTACATTTACCAGCATAAGGGACAAACTCCTTACCCCCCACTTTTAAGGAATGGGTTAAGTTCCAAAGAACCACTCTCACCCTAGCAAGATTATGCAAATGCAACTGACGGAGGTGTTGAAGGGCACTGGCAGGAGCATGATACACAGCAGACCGGAAAGCAGCATAAAGGGAGTTGGAAGAACCCTTAAAAAGGGAATAATAAGAGTGGCCAAACCAAGAATAACGAGAAACAAACTTATCTTTAAGGGCCAATCACCAAGAAGAATAAAAGGCAATAGAGTAAAATGATCATGCCATAACTCAGTAATGACCTCTTGCCAGGCAGAAGTAAAAGTCCAAGGAGAAGTAAAATGAGAAAGACTCCTATCCTTACACAATGCAGAAAAAATCCAAAGGAAAAGGACTGATGATCAGTAAATGGCACGAAAGACAAGGAAGATGAAACCACTTAAAATGCAGGAGAACAAAACCAGTAATCTATTCAGGTGTGTGCAGCCTCATGAAAGTAAATAAAGGCAGGAGGACTACATATACTAAGAGAGGCCAAATGTAAAATGTCATTACAACAGACACTAGAGTCTTGCCTGACCGTAGAACACCCCGGCAATACACCACGGTTAAAGTCACCAAAAAAAAGAATAGGACATTCAATTAAAAAATAAGGTTACAAAAGTTGAAATAATAAATGATGCTCAGACCCTGGAATAAAAGCATAAACAATCACTAAACATACCAAAGAATGCCTACACAACAAACCCACCACCAAACTCCTACCAGACAAAACATGAATAACATCCCTAACAACCACAACAGATTTATGATATAGCAACCCAATACCAGACCTATGATCTGTCCCTAAAGACCAAACCACCCCATCCCTCCACAAAGATTCTCATTGGGAACAATGAACAGAGGAAAGCCTTCTCACATCCAGCAAACAAATAATATCAAAGTGTAAGGCAGAAACCCAGGAAAAATCAGTCAAATATCAGGGCAATGACACCATAACATTAATATTACAAAAAGTCAAAAACAAGTTAGCCATCAGTACCAGGACAAGAAAACCCTTCACAACCCTTCCTATGATGCTTATTTCTAAGATATCTGTGTTTAGAAGCTGAGGTCCACTGCTGAGAATTGTCCATATCTGTACACAAATCAGATTCACAACTAACAGTATCCTTAGAAGCAAAACCATCATCAGTAGAAGAGGTATCAGACGTACCAAGTAATTTCCTATTAGTCTCTAACACAACAGTACCAGTAGGGACAACAAAAACAACTGGAGAAAGTGGCACAGAAGAGTGAGAACCACAAGTAACAGAAACAGGACAAGGAGGAGTAAAAGGCAAAGAATGCAGAACAGACCCCTCCAGAGAGGACGCAGAAGTAAGAACAGAGACAGGAGAAGGAGCGGACAAGGGACAGAAACAACAGCATGCACTGGGAAAGACTCCACAGAAGCAGCAGCAGAAACAGAATCAAACATCAGAAAGTGAAGTCTGAAAAGGCTCCGTGGAAACAGGTAACACAGAAGGTACAGCAAGACAGAATCAACATGAGAACAAGAACATAAATGGCACCACTGTGGGCTAACTCTCGTAGAATGAGCTGTGGAACCACAATGCGTGCATTTCCTAGCAGGACAATCAGGCACCAAGTGAGAAAAATCACCAGGAAAAAAAAAAAAAAAAAACAGAACTTAAGCTGTCCTGCATATCTCAAAATGCCTGTATGACCAGACAACAAACACATACCAGACAAATGGAAAATACCAGAATCAAGGACATGCAAAGTCACATAGGCCTCCCACACCTTATCCCAAACTTTACCAGCATCATTATCAAAAGATTTCTTTATAGAAAAAACATCAGCACACCGAGAAAGTAAATACTCCTTAACTTGTGCTTCTGTAACATAAACAGAACAAAAATACAAAATAAGTTTATGTTTGTAAGAGACATCTACTTCAGAAAGCACAAGATCAGACCAATGCTGGCTGATGTTTCTGTGCAGCAAAATGAGAAACAAAAGTAGAAGCAGTGTCCTGCTCTTCAAAATAAACATCAGCCAAAGCATCCCTCTCCCAGTGAATAAGAACACACAAGGACTGACCAGACACAGATAAAGCATCCCTCCCCAGTGAATAACAGCACACAAGGACTGAACAGACACAGACAAAGGTTTCAGTAAAGAATGCCAAATAAGCTTACATTAAACAGGCTGATCTGAAGTACACTTAAGATGAGTCAAAGGTTTAGAAAAAATCCTGGACTGCCTCAGAGAGCTAGGCTGATTTCCTGATGCAGAAACTGCCATTTTCATCATAGCAACATAAGATTTAGCCTACGGAAACACTTCACTAGCAGACATAACCAGCAGAGTGGTAGGGAGCCATAATAGCTGAAACAGAAACACCAGAAGCCAAAGAGCCATCCTGAATCTCCATTTCATCACCCAAATCAAGCACAGAAAAATTACCGGGGACATGCAACACAGGTAACGCCTGTGAAGAAGTCTGAGACACAGATAAAGTTGTTAAATGAAAAGTAGACTGTGAATCAGTAATAGAAGGCAAAGTAGAAGAAACAACAGGAGAAACAGAAACATTAGCTGCAGTACTTGTAGCAGAAATGGCCACCATCTTGATTCACCCAGAAGTGAAAGCAAGGACTTCCTGGCGCTTGGAGTAAGCTCCCTCCTTGGTTCATTTTAGTCTTTTAAAGTTTTTTTTTAGTTTTTACCTTCCAGTATTTAATCCTCATATTTTAGATGATTTTTGCTTGTTTGTGCATCACTCAGCACTGTGTGCTGCTGCACAATTGTGTGCCATAGCTGGACAGATAATTTTGACAATTTTTCCCTTAGATACAGCTGTAGTACATAATAGCAGTTCGTCAAATCTAGTATTATGAACAGTTGGACTACCCTTGTTTCTCCTGCTAGCTTTGTTGACTTGGGTCTCCTGAGGCAGTGTAGCAAGTGCCTCATGTACACTGACAATCCTCTACTAATAACTCTCTCTAGTAGAGAGTGCGAGAGATGTATCTATACCAAGAATCTTGAATCCCTGCTCTCTCACACTCAAAAAAGTAGCACTGAAGAGGTTGTCAAATCACCCACCACTACTCATACACATAGTAAACATCCAACACATAAATCAACATACATGGAGGTTCTCTCAAAAAACTTCCTGAAACACCAAAGAACTCCAAAACAAAAGACTGCTACAACTAACACAGTTCTCACAGCACCCAAGACACATAGCAACACCAGTGTCTCACATACCAAGCCTTTAAGGCATAAAAAGCAAAAAAAAATTTTTTTTTTGTAATTGGAGACTCCATAGTGATACGCAGATGACCCACTCACCAGGTTAGATAAAAAGAAAGTCACAGCCAGCTGCCTGTCTGGTGCTAGGATTCATCAGATCACACATGTACTCAGGTCTCTTGGCAACAAGCAACATTATGACTCTGTCATAGCTCATGTTGGAGTAAATGACCTGAGATGTACCTCACTGGACTATATGAAGAGAGACATGATTGAGCTATCTGAGTATGTGTCCCTGGCATGTATGTCCCTAGCATTGAATAGCATATTACCCTCACCTAGAATGATGCCACACTATAAACAAAAATGATCGATTTCAATAACTGGCTTCATTTCTGGTGCCACTCAAAGGGGATCCAGTTTCTGTCAATCTGGGATGACATGGTCAACAAACCTCACTGCTTTGTCAGAAATGGTTTTGCACCTGAAGCAACTAGTGTTTCAGCTGCTGGGAAAGGCTTTTGCCTTCCCCATAGTGATTTTTTTAGACAAGGTCTCAAAAAGAAATTGTTGATGTGAAAATAGCCAACCATAACAAAATAAGGGTTACGCTGCTAAATGCTAGGGGCTTAAACCAAAAACTGTACACTCTGGAAGCACTTCTATCACTGGAAGATGTAGATGTCTGTGTAGTCACAGAAACCTGTGTCAAGGCCTTAGAGAGTACCCCGACCTTGCAAGGCTGCAATGCCTTCTACAGTTTCAGACCGCAAAACAATTGTGTGAGAACCAAAGAAGGTGGTGGTTCTATCTATATTAGAGATAAATTCACCTCCCGACTAGTTAGACTAGACAACTTCATGTAGTTAATCCAGGTTTAGATTACTGTGGTAAGAACCCCATTCATGTCATAGCTAGTTATAGATCCTCCTCCATGGATCATGATGCGCAAGAGGCCTTCTTGACCAAAGTGGAGTTAATCCATATATTGCCAAATGCTCTGGTCATAGCGGATTTCAGTTATCCCATAATCAACTGGGGAATCTACTGTAGCCCTAACTCTCTAGCACAGAAGTTCCTTGACTTGAGCTACCCATTCCATGGACCTAAATATGGCCTGTGACTTGAATAGGGTGCGCTGGATGGGCAGATTTGTCTCCCAGTGACTGCTGGGTCTTTGGAATAGGCTGTCAATTCATGTGAAGCAGAGCACCTCTATTACACTGCTCAAAAGGAACCTGGATGAGTGGATGGGGCACCATAAATTCTTACTGGGATAGTACCCGCAACCCTCCTGGACATTGGCAGTCATTACTTAATACAATCTTAGTTACTGACTAGAGTATCTATGGTATTACATCGGGATGAAACAGCTAGGCTTGAAATTACCTCGGGGTCAGTAGTCTAGTAATCTCCTATGATCCTAAGTTGCAGTTTTTGGATTTGTCACCAGCAGATGGATGATGACTTTTATATAACAGGGGTAGTTTGAATTGTTTACATAGTAAGGGCTTGTTTCTGCAAGAAATTTGGCAAGCCTCTCCATGTCCAAGTTATTGGCCACAATACCTTCTTTTAATTCTTAATCTATATTCTTTTCAGTCCATGTTCTTTAATTTATTAAAGTACTTAAAATCCAAAATACTATGCAAGTTAAATTTATAAAGGAAGACAAATAAATTGCAGTATATATGGTAAAAACTGACAAAAAGGAACTCCAAAAAGTATATACATTAGTACATTAGTATACATGCTGTTTGTGTTGTGATGCACATAGTCTGCAATAAAGATAATGCTTCAGTGAGCTGCAAAATGATGCTCCTCTCAAGGAAAGTAGGTTGATACTTCATATTCTGGCTATCCCATGTTTAGACCCATGGGCCATATAGAACAGATTTGTAATTCCAGTTAAGAATCCAATGTCCTTTTAAGTATATCCACAATTGTTCCAGGTCTAATGGACAAGGGAACTTGTTTTCCACAGCCTTGCAAATATCTGGGATACAAAGATAGCTGTTTTAACAATTCTGCTTTTACCTGCTTTTATCTACCGTCCATGAATATTCTGTTATTATACACCATTTCAAGGCCAAATAAGATTTACAGCTCATTTTCAGCAAGGTTTAGAATACATAAAAAAATGGAGCCTGTCAGAGTAGGACATATTTTGGCAATTTAGAAGCCTTTTAGAAAATTTTCCTTTCACCCGTTCAGCCTTTAGTAAGTCACTGTTGGAGTATAAATAGAACATTGAATTATATTCTGCTAATGGCCTAACAAATAGAACATGCATTGTGGTTAGAAAATTAGGAGTCCTGGAAGTTAAACATCCTATTACTACTTATTACAATTCTTAGGTTTATATGGGTCTATGTCAGATATAAACTTTTTGGAAACTCAAAAAAATATCAAAGAGACCATATGATCGAGTTTCCAAAAGCTTGAACATCAAACAAATAAAAAACAAATCTACCTTTTCTACATTTTTGCAGGGGGGGGGTAAGCCCCCCTTGCACCCCCACACCTCCTGCAAATTATATATATCAACTCAAAGATCACACTACAGTGAGAAAAACAGCAAATTTCACAATCTTTGCTGTACCACAATCTTCATTTAAAAGTTTCCAGTTTTTTAAAATTCGATCATATGGTCTCGACCATATGCAGTTCAAGTTTCTGAAAATTTGATCAACCAATAGGGACGCTTTTATACATATACATATATATATATATATATATATATATATATATATATATATATATATATACACACATATATATATATATATATATATATATATATATATATATATATATATATATGGAATTTGAAGTGGTGATGGTAAGGTTTTGAAGTATAATAGCATTATTAATCTTCACAGGACCTAAAAACATGATGCAGTTTTTGTTAAAATTCAGATTGAACCCATTCCTCCTTGTACAGCCATGAATTAAAAAAATATGTGTAGTAAAAGAGGTATACTTATTTTCATTTGTTATAAAGGACCTCATTTTGATGTCATCAATATATTTTGATAACACGTATTTGAAACTGGCAGAAAAAATATTATACAAGACTGGCCCTAAAACAGATCTCCAACTTATGCCTGAGCTCAAATTTGACCAGTCAGAATGATAACTAAAACTTTAAATCGTTACTGACTGTCTTACATCCATAGATGAACCCATTTAACAATATATAAAATGAACTCTTCATTTGATTTTACTATTAAAGACTTTTGCCAGGTCACAAACACAACAGCAGCACATATTTATTTATATAAGGCTTTACTAGCAGGATTGTAGATGTCTTTGAGGCTAAAAAAACAGACTGCCTTTTTCTGAAACCATGTTGACTGATGTCAGTGTTAGTCCCATTGCCATTAGTGTTTAAATGTAAGGATAGTAAACATTTCTCATAACATTTTCTAAACAAAGATGCTAAACCAGGTGCCCAGTAGTTGCTCATTGAATCATGATTGTCATCCTTATGGATGGGTACTATATTAACTAACCTCCATGAATTTGGGATAATGCCATGTTTTGCAGTATAATTAAACAGCAATGCCAGCAAAGCCTAAAGATTTTATATAATCTGAAAACAGATGTACCAGCGATGGCACTTGGTGCCATATCACTACCTGAGTTAAACTTATTTAAATATGCTGCAACCATCTCTTCAGTAATTCATGGATACACAGTACTGACATTATAAACTATTACAAAGTCCCCATTAGTGTTATATAACAGGGTAACAAATATGTAAAAATATCCATTAATAACTATTAAATAATGTGACCATACCCTTGGGTCATTTGTGACATGCCCATGATATACTAATTCATTAAGAGGAGACTTTCCGGTCTGAACATTATTTACATAATCATAAAAATGTTTTTAGTTATCACCAGAACTAAAACTGTTGTTGCAATTCGTTTTGGAATATCTATTAATAGTTATAAATGAACTTTTATTATATATTTTTTTCCCATTGGTAAAGAACTCCTGGAAATAGAAGGAGCCCTGCCTATATTATCATTACATAGTGTAGTGCTAGAGGTCAAGAGATGAGCAGGCTGTAAAATGTGAGGATTGTTATACAAGCTTCAGTGAGTAAATTACAATATGTGCTTGAATCTGCTTGATTTAGAATGAAATTTGTTTGAGGTGTATCTGCTTGATTTAGAATGAAATTTGTTTGAGGTGCGTCTGCTTGATTTAGAATGAAATTTGTTTGAGGTGCATCTGCTTGATTTAGAATGAAATTTGTTTGAGGTGCGTCTGCTTGATTTAGAATGAAATTTGTTTGAGGTGCGTCTGCTTGATTTAGAATGAAATTTGTTTGAGGCGCGTCTGCTTGATTTAGAATGAAATTTGTTTGAGGTGCGTCTGCTTGATTTAGAATGAAATTTGTTTGAGGTGCGTCTGCTTGATTTAGAATGAAATTTGTTTGAGGTGCGTCTGCTTGATTTAGAATGAAATTTGTTTGAGGTGTATGATGCATGAATATTATGTTTACATAATTCTGTGTGTCATAGGTTTTGTCTTATTTGGTCTGGAACAGCTAGCTCTGTCAGTACAGCCGCTCCCTTAACAACAATAGCAGATACTTAGTTTTTATTAGTAGACTCACTTATATCCTTCCTAAGTCTTAATAGCTGAGCTACCACGTCTCCCTGATTTACACACTTATTATAAGCTATCATATCCAGATTAGAAAACAAAGTAGTCTTACTCAGACTAAACATACTATACCGTCAGAACTGATAAATGACATTTTCCAATAATACTGATGATATTCCAATGTGAACCAGCCTGTCTATTTGATTACTTTATTCCTCAGATTAAAGGTAGTAGAAACAGAACTGGAACTAATTTTATATGACTGATAAATAGTATCCCAACCATGCTATTTCTATACACTGTCCAAGTACAAAGGATGGTATTGGATGTCTTATAGGAAACCTCTATTGGGCTCCTCCATGCATTTTCTGCCTCTCGTGCATGCTTTACTAAGATGATAGATATGTCTCAGCATTTTTCAAACTGTCCTTCCTGCCTACCTCTTCATCACTGTTTGCTGGTGCTTACACTCCATTTTCACTCTAGTCCTTCTACATACTTAAAAAACACGCCTTTTCGGCTATAAGACCCATGCCTCGGTACCGGAAACTCCCAAATGTAAAAACTAAACTGAGGACCCCTCAGTACCTCAACAAAGAGTGAATTTCACTGCTTTACATAAATTTTTCACTCTAGTCCTTCTACATACTTAAAAAACTTGCCTTTTCAGCTACGGGACCTTTGCTTCGGCACCAGAAACTCCCAAAGATAAGAACTAAACTGTGGACCCCTCAGAACCTCCACAAAGAGTGAATTTCACTGCTTTACATAAAGTTTTCACTGTAGTCCTTCTACATACTTAAAAAAACCTGCCTTTTCAGCTACGGGACCTTTGCTTCAGCACCAGAAACTCCCAAAGATAAGAACTAAACTGCGGACCCCTCAGCACCTCAATAAAGAGTGAATTTCACTGCTTAACATAAAGTGTAGGTTGATTTTAAGAAATAACTGTAACCTAATTGCTAGTAGTACTTTATCTCCTATAAAGCAGTACTGACGTGCTGAGCACTGGGATGACTGATGTTCTAATGGGCAATAGTGCTTTTCCCCTTGTTATTTAATTAACTCATTCCAGTCTCTATAAGCTCTAATTGGATCTAATTTTTGTGCTGGAACTTTCTGTTACTCGGTTTTGCAGAGGTAGCTTTCTTACCCTATAAATGCAGTATAGTGCAGACCAGGGAAACACACTATCATTCCCTGGAGAAAGCCTTTGCCTAAACTGTTGATTGTTTTTAAAAGAACCCTTGGCTGAAGGGGGGGGGGGTCTGACCTACCCAGCCGTATACCACCTCCCCACCTGCTTTGGTTTATGACCTTACCTATTACCTACTTCTGGGCAAGCTTATTTCAGCTTCACGGAATCATGGCCCCATTTTCAAACTGTCCTCCCTGCCTACCTCTTCATTACCGTTCGCTGGTGCTCACATGCCAAGTAAGACAACTGCTCTATTTTATTATGTAACTTATCATCACATGTTGCTTGTGTGATTCTATTTTACTGTTTTTATATACTGGGATGCTGCCAATATCAGAAGTTTTGAAGACTCTGTCTTGCTTTGTAACATGCGATAGTTTAATTCCTGGCAGGGAGGTCGGAACAAATGCACCCTTTAAATAAATGGCTCTGTTATATCCCCAGGGACACACTATACACTTGTTTCACCAATAATGTGTTTGTTAGAGACCTCTATGTGCTTTTTGCTAATTGTGGAGCAATTTAGATGTTATAATACTAGCATTCATTTTAACAGGCATCCACTCCTGATATGACATCACTTTCTTGTTGTAATACGATATTTGCTGCAGCTGTAGTTATGTGTACAATCTATTTGCAGGGTATTAATGATGGTTGTGAACTATTTTAAAATTTTGCAAAGACAGCTCACAGGTGACATACTAGTAGATCTGAAGGTCACATGTTTATGCTTAACCAGATAAGGTAGAGCTCCGTAGCAGCCTTTAGATAGTGTATCTCCTGAAAATAAATGTATATCTGCTTTGAGCGCCAAGGCTAAAAGGCATTAATTGAGGATACAAACTGGGAATTTAATGTGTTTTTGTGCAAACTTGATGCTATATAACTACTTACACTTGCTCCTCTAATTTCTCTGTCTTATTTTACTTTCCCCCACCAGTTTCACTCTAGTCCTTCTACATACTTAAAAAAAACACCTTTTCAGCTACGGAACCTTTGCTTCAGCACCAGAAACTCCCAAAGATAAGAACTAAACTGTGGACCCCTCAGCACCTCAACAAAGAGTGAATTTCACTGCTTAACACAAAGTGATTTTAAGAAATAACTGTAACCTAATTGCTTTTAGTACTTTATCTCCTGTAAACCATTACTGTCGTGCTGAGCACCGGGATGGCTGATGTTCTAATGGGCAAGAGTGCTTTCCTCCTTGTTATTTAATTAACTCATTCCAGTCCCTATAAGCCCTAATTGGATCTAACTTTTGTGCTGGGGCTTTCTGTTACTTAGTTTTATAGAGATATCTTTCTTACCGTATAACTGCAGTATAGTGCAGACCAGGGAAACACACTATCGGTCACTGGAGAAAGCCTTTGCCTAAACTGTTGATTGTTTTTGGAAGAACCATTGGCTGAAGTGGGCAAGCCTCGCTTCGTTCGCCCTCACTACACTCAGGCTCACTCTGCTCCTCTACCATACCCCCATTCCCACCCACCCCTGACATAATTTCCTTTCTCACCACACCCCCCAAGCCCCATCCAACTATCCATGCCCCACACATCTCTCTCCAACTCCACCCTCTTTTTTATACTTTATTCTCTACTCAGTATACTTCATCCCCTACCCCTCACTTCCTCACTCTGCCTCTAACTTCAACCTTAAACAACTACTCCTACTTGTACCTCCCTATTCTCACACTAGCACCCCTCACCTAAACTATAACCCACTATGCTATACTACTCCCTTCTCCTGACACTACTAGCTACCTCCACTCTTACAATTCTTTGCAACCTCTCCTCCTACACCTTTCCCCTTGAACCATTCTTTCACCCACCCACTTCTACTTGTCCACCCATCTTCACTCAATTACCTCACTCATTCTTAAATCCAGTACCCTGCACTGGTTACATAACCTTACCTCCACACATAAAACATAGTTCAAGCAAAACAACACACAGTAAAGGAAAACCTAAGTGCCTCCTACTCCTTGTTCCCAGACCTCACACAATCCCTTCTCTCCTCTCACTATTACTGTCAGGTGACATACATCCCAACCCTGGCCCAGCTCAACCTCAGATGTTACCCTCAAACATATCACCACCCCTAACCATAATATCCCACCAAAACATATATCCTTTTACTCTATCAACCTGAAAAGCATAGTAAATAAAATTACTGAATTCAATTCTTAGATCTCAGACCACTCTCCAGCTATAATAACCCTTAGTGAGACTTGGTTAAAGCCTCACATCCCTGATAGGGACATATTCCCTCCTGGATATAACATCCTAATACTAGACAGAACAAAAAGAAAAGGAGGAGATGTTGCAATCCTGTACAGAGATAACCTCACATTTACTCCTGTACCTTCCTCCTCCCTCCCAATTCCCCTGCTGAACTCCTTCTGGCCAGCTATAGAATAACCCCCCACAGCTCTCTATAATAGCTGCTATCTACATCCCACCCAGTGACAACCTCACTGTACTTGAAAGTTTACTTTCCACTCTCTCCTCCGACCTCCACAATGAGACTATCATCATGGGAGATGTCAATATAAACTGGACCACAATCACAACCATATCTCCCTCTACTTCCATAAACATACATGGTTTCTCCCAATTAGTCACAACTCCAACGTATTCCACCAAATCCATCACCCACTCCTCCATACTTGACTGGATCCATGTATCCCATTATCAAATCACGAAGAGTCAAACCAGAAATATCAAGGGCAACTGTGAAAAACACTAACAAAGTAGGAAAAACAGTTTATTTAGTGCTTTCATCTGCCAAATGGCTGGACTTCCTCAGAATACAAACCAGACACTGAACAAGCATATAAATACACACCCAATTAAAGTCAATAGCACCAAGTAATGAATTAATTGAATAATTAATGCTTAATTAATAAAGACAAAATAAAAGTGAAATGCCTAATGCTTATAAAACAAATACAAAAATGAAAACATACACAATATATAACCTATACATGTTAAATATTTCTTGTAAACCATAAAAATATATATAATGTATAAATATATATAATGTATAAATATATATATATATATATATATATATATATATGTAATTTGAATATATAAAGCTCCTAAGTGCATATAAAAAAAAAACGTAAACAGTACACATAAAATGCAAATATATAAAAATATATGTGTAAAATTTTAAATGTCAAACACAGATTTAAGCTTGAGGAGACTAGCAATTGAAAAGACATCATTAAGACCTAGAGAACGTGCAGCGTTACACCTAAGCTGCTACCTAAGTTCCAGGAATTCAAGAAAAATATGGACCAGGGGGAAGGGGAAGGGGAGAGGGAAAGGGAGATCGGGTTGGCGGCAGACATATTGGAATTGAATCGTTTAGATTTGGTTGGTTTGTGTGCAAGGCGCTGTGTCTGCCATTGACATGAAGGAGAAGATTAATTCCTTATTGGATGACGTTAATAATTTAACTGCTCTGGTTCAAAGACTTACTGAACAAGTCAATGATTCAGTTCATTTGAATCATTGTGGACAACCTTCAAACAGTCAGCCTCTGGTTTCTGGTTCAAGACAGAGCCAAGATGATAAGATTCCACCGGGGCAACGTACAGGCATGCCCAATACTCAGGCAGATGTTAGAGCAGGACAGAGCTTTGTTCCAGTTGCTGGTACCAGTAACCAGGTCCATGATTTTTCCAATTTCAGTCTTAAGACCTGGTTAAAAGAGTGGACATCTCTACATTTGGCTACAGATATTCAGTCTAACAATTTTGGCAGGTTGGATAAACAGTTAAAAACATTTCAAAACATGGTGGTGGAATACAGGAAGTTTCAGCTTGAGGGTGACTATCTGTGTGAAAGCATCAAAGTAAAAAGGATACCAAAAGGTCTCTTCATGGAAATACCCATCTGGACTCATTCATGATTCAAACTTGCACCGTGAGTTGATTCCTCTTTTTAATAAACAGGGCTGTGAACTGTTGCAAGTTTTGATTCGGCACTATGAGAAACAAATGGCGGATTTAAACAAAACCATAGAGACTTTAGACAGTTCTATTAAAACTGATTTATTATTTGATGCCAAATCTGAACAATATAGGCATGTCTTTATTAAAACTGATCGTTTGTTACTTGATTTAAAAGCAAAAAAAGTTAAGAACTTTAACCGTGATGAACAGGAGCATGTGAAAGGCGTGGCTTATCCACGACCACCAGTTGTACATCAAACTGTTCATGAAGGTGATATTGTTGGTGTAGACAG
Organism: Protopterus annectens; assembly: GCF_019279795.1. Lineage (NCBI taxonomy): Eukaryota > Metazoa > Chordata > Ceratodontiformes > Protopteridae > Protopterus > Protopterus annectens. The sequence goes on from NC_056734.1 coordinate 711,285,134, forward strand.
TAATGCTGGTGTGATGGTTAATGAATTGGAAGGCCAGGATAATTTCAATGATGACATCCCTTTAGACAACCCCCTCCCCCCCCCCGAGGAGATCCGAGAGATTAAATAATCAAAGGGGGGAGAACAATCAGAACTTCTGTCAACAATACCCACCGACTCAAACATTCCCCCAAGCATGGACCAGGGAGAAAGGAAAGGGGAGAGGGAAAGGGAAAGAGAGATCAGGTTGGCGGCAGACATACTGGAATTGAACACAGATCCTATGGTTTAAATTATTTTTAACACTACAGGGGATTTTAAAGTGTTTAATTATAGCCATGTTGATATCACTGAGGAGTGGGCCAATTTATTTGAAAAAGGTTTAACATTTGTTCCTACACAGAAAGCCAAATTGGACCAGGTTTTGGTTCAATTCAAGCTATTTTTGAGGAAACTCAACTTTAAAATTCTTTTTGATGATGGCTTGTATAATACAAATTTGCATAGGAACAAAGGGCCCAGTACATTTAGCCCCACCCCCCATCCTTTAATACTTGTTTTTGGAAAACTTTGTGAAGATGAAATCAGGAGAATTGTTAGTATTCCATCTTGTTGCCCTATTAACTTAAGCATGGATGAACATCTTTTATTGCAGCACATTCATAGTGAGGCATCTATTTGTATCATGCAGCCAGATAAAGGTGGGGGACTGGTGGTCATGAGCACAAATGATTATATTAATAAAATGTTTTCTATTTTATTTTCAGATGTGTATGAAGAAATATCTCTAAATGAGTTAAATGGGGCTCTTCATAGAATTGATTTGGCCCTTGAGGATCTTTTTTTAAACAATCAAGTCTCACTTAGTGAAATGTACTATTTCTAGGTTCAATTTCCTAGAACACCTACCATTTTTGGTCTTCCCAAGGTTCACAAATGCCTTGAGGATCCCCCACTGAGGTAAATAGTTGATGTCAAAGGGTCCAAGACATTCTTTATTGATAAATATATCAATCAGGAGACCAAGGGTGTGTTTAATAATTATCCTGCTTTGTTAAAGGATTCATGGGATTTTTATCTAATGTCAATGACAGTTTATATAGAGAAGATATTCTTTTTGTATGCATTGATGTCAAAGATTTATATTCCAGCATCCCACATGATACTGGCATTGACTGTTTTTTCAATATTTAGTGCCTATTCTTGGACACAATAAATGTTTAATCCAACACATGCACAGTAATGCTGCACGTTCTCCTGGTCTTAATGATGTCATTTCAATTGCTAGTCTCCTCAAGCTTAAATCTGTTTGCCATTTAAAAATTTTACACATATATTTTTATATATTTGTATTTTATGTGTACTGTTTACGTTTTTTTATATGTACTTAGAAGCTTTATATATTCAAATTATATATATATATATATATATATATATATATATATATATATATATATATATATATATATATATATATATATATATATATATATATATATATTTTTATACATTTTTTTTATGGTTTATAACAAATATTTAACATGTATAGGTTATATATTGTGTATGTTTTAATTTCTGTATTTGTTTTGTAAGCATTAGGCATTTCACTTTAATTTTGTCTTTATGCATTAAGCATTAATTATTCAATGAATTCATTACTTGGTGCTATTGACTTTAATTGGGCGGGTATTTATATGCTTGTGTTGTATTTGGCTTTACAAGTTTATAAGTTTATTTTATGTATGTGCATCTTGAGGATAAACAAGGTGTATTATGAGTTTTATAAAGCTTTATATATTTGTTTTTAAAAATTTCTTAAAAATTTTTAACTTTTTATGATGTGTTTGTAATATGAGCCTATCAGCTGCTATTCACTGCTATTTAAAGTCATTATTTTATGAATTTGATTAAAGTCTGAAGAAGCCTTCGGGTGAAAGCACTTACTACATGGAATTAAACTGTTTCTATACTTCATTACTTCGTGGCTGTTCTTGTTGATTATTGAGCTATTTTTGGTGCCTTTCATTATCGGATGTTACTGCCATCTGGTTCCTGTGCATGTGTTGGATTATACATTTGGTTTATTTTATTTTTCGTGTAGCAGGAACTTTTTTCTACTTGTTGGGCGTATTTCTACTGGTTTGGATTATTTACGATAAAAGTTTGGTTATCAGTAGTCTCATGGATTTAGTTCTGCAAAATAATTTCATTAGTTTTGAGGGCCATTTATTCAAGCAAATCCAGGGTGTTACCATGGGTGCTGCTTGTGCACCCGTATGGCCTTTTGGGAAACTAACTTTATTTTTCCTTCTGAGTTCAAAGATAGTTGGTGTTTATATAAACGCTTTATTGATGACATCATTATTTTTTGGGTCGACACTAAGGAAAGACTTGAAGCTTTTGTTGAATTCATTAATTCTTCTACAGATTTTATTAAGGTTTACAATGTCAGTTGATGCCACACAGGTCAATTTTTTGGATGTCACTCTTTCCAAGAACAGGGAATCAGGTAAGTTTGATTCCACATTATATAGGAAACCGACTTTTTCAAACTCTTACCTGCATTTCCAGAGTTAGCATCCTATTCATCAAAAGAAGGGCGTTGTTAAAGGCCAATGTGTCAGATTTGCAAGGATGGTTAGTCAAGAAAGTTTATTTCTAGAGGAATGCAGTAAGTTATTTGATATGTTTTTGAGGAGAGGTTATCCTGAGAATTTTTTAACGAAATCTTTACTGAAGTTATAGGGAAGAGATCATCTAGGTTTTATACTCCCCTTCTTGGCAAGTCCCCAGTTCAAGTTGTTAATCCTGTTGATTCTGGTTTGGTATTGACCAACTTGTCTCATGGTAAGGCCTTGATTTTGCCATTTAATTTACAATACAGTGAAATCAAGTGCATCATTAATAAATTTTGGGAGAGTTTCAGATGTGATGGGAATATTTTTAACAAACTTGATGAAAGACCATTAGTGGTTTATAAAAAAGATACCTGTTTTAAAACTATGATTGAAAGAATCATGCCCAATTCATATACAGGTAGAGTAAATAAATGTGATCAATGTTCTCAGTGCAAATTTATCCTTGAGGGTACTGAATACTTTGTACATGGTTATGGTAAAATCAAGCACAAGAAGAGATTTAATTGTAATAGTAAGGGCATTGTTTATACTGCTTTGTGCCAACAGTGTACTTGTTTTTACATTGGCAAACCCATCAGACAGTTTAGGTACAGGATTTATCAGCATTATTATGACATTAGTAAAAATAATGAACAAAATGCCCTCTATAGACATATAAAGGGTTTTCCTTTGCATTCATTTAAATTTTCTGTTTTAGATAATGTAGATGTTGACCCTAGAGGTGGTCCTCGTGATATTTTTCTTGAATTCCTGGAGCTTCGATGGCAGCTTAGGTGTAACACTGCACGTTCTCCAGGTCTTAATGATGTCATTTCAATTGCTAGTCTCCTCAAGCTTAAATCTGTTTGACATTTAAAAATTTTACACATATATGTTTATATATTTGTATTTTATGTATACTGTTTACGTTTTTTTATATGTACTTAGAAGCTTTATATATTCAAATTATATATATATATATATATATATATATATATATATATATATATATGTAATATATTTATACATTTTTTTATGGTTTAGAACAAATATTTAACATGTATAGGTTATATATTGTGTATGTTTTCATTTCTGTATTTGTTTTTATAAGCATTAGGCATTTCACTTTAATTTTGTCTTTATGCATTAAGCATTACTTATTCAATGAATTCATTACTTGGTGCTACTGACTTTAATTGGGCGGGTATTTATATGCTTGTTCAGTGTCTGGTTTGTATTCTGAGGAAGTCCAGCCATTTGGCGGATGAAAGCGCTAAATAAATTATTTTTTCCTACTGTGTTGGTGTTTTTCACAGTTGCCCTTGATGTATCCTGTTATCACAAATATCACTTCCCTGAAACCCTTCCCGACACCCTTAGTGACCACTCTCCTACCAAAGTCCTCTGCTTTACTCAACATACACTCAAATCCCATATATTTAAAACCTGTTGTAAGGTAAAAAACTTTGACCCAAATGAACTCAGCTATCAGCTCTCCCTTATTGACTGGACGTTTCTCAAACATTTACCTCTCAAGGAAGCAGTCATGGGATTTAACAACACATTCCTCAACATTTTAAACTCCCTGGCCCCCTTACACAAGATCAGGATTAAATCCACTGTGTCTCCCTGGCTTACTCCCTCCACTCTTTCACTAATGGCACAGAGAGACACACAATGGAAACTCTGGATCAAAACCAAATTGCCCATTCACCTACAACAATACAGACAACTTTGTAACTGAGGAAAGCAACCAAATAAAGACACCAAAAAAATTACTATACTAACCCCCCCAAAACACACCTATATAACCCCATAATATTCTGGCATACTATAAACAATATCCTACATCCAGGAAACCCATCCACCCCCCACCCAAGCCCCACACTCACTCCTCTCCAAACTGCTACTAACTTCAACTCATACTTCATTAGCAAACTTATGAACCACTCCAACCCCAACACCACCCCACCTGCCTCCCCCACAATCACCTTAACCCCTCACCTACTTTCAGCCTGCAAACAGTAGCTACCTCATCCATAAAATCACTGCTCCTTAAGCTCAAACCTTGCTCTCCCTTCATAGATGGTCTCCCTCCACTCTTTCTCCAACTAGCTGCTAACTCTATAGCCCTACCCATCTCTATCCTCATCAACAGATCTATTACTGAAGCTACAGTCCCAGTCATCTGGAAGAAGTTTTACACAATACCTATCCACAAGGGAGGTAACTCCACTGAACTAACTAACTACAGGCCTATCACAATGCTATCTACCCTAGCCAAGATCTTGGAAAAATGTGTACACAAATCCTCCAGCACCTCACCAAAGACAACGTAATTACCCCCACCCAACATGGTTTCTGCCCTGGCCATAGCACTTCTACAACTCTCATCTCCTTCATAAATATTACTGCTCAAGCTAGAGAACAAAATAAACTTGCCTCTAGTCTCTTTCTTGACCTATCAAAAGCATTTGATACTGTCCACCATCCATTACTCTTAGAGAAACTCTCCCATTTAAACCTATCCCCTGCCACTATCTCCTGGTTCTCTAGTCATCTTAGCATCCACTCCCAGTCCATCAAATGGGATTAAGCTATCTCCCCAGAACTTCCAGTACTGAGGAGAGTTCCCCTAGGATCAATCCTAGGACCACTGCTTTTCAACATTTTTACCAATAAGTTATCCAGCTCTACCCCACACTCACCCCTAATGCAATATACTGACGACTCCACAGTCATCACCATTGCAGACAGACTTCCCAAACTCCATACTAAAACTCAAGAATCTTTCTTGTCTGTTGAAACCTGGCTCAACCACAACCATCTAATCCTAAATCCAAAAAAGACCAAACTCCTTCTCTTTCTACCAAAAACAATGACCCACCTAAACCAAACTTCTCCATCACCTCCCACAACAACATATATATCATGGTGGATAATCACACTAAACTACTTGGGTCATCATTGAGGACCAGCTAATATTTGACCAGCATGTACTAAACAACATCAAGAAAACCCACCAACAACTAGGCCTTCTTTACAAAAACAAAACCTTTCTCTCCTCTCAAGCAAAAATTGTTCTATCACATGCCTACCTTTTTCCAACCCTTCTCTATGGCTCTCAGATTCTCACCTACCTGCAGACCTCCCTTATGACCAAACTTGAATCCACTTTTAACAAAGTAGCAAATTTTGCCACTGAACATCCTTGCTCCTCTCACCACTGTCTTGCTCTACAAAAACTGAAATGGTTAGAGTTCCCTCACAACCTTGTTCTCTGCCAGCTCCAAATAATCCATTCCATTCTATACCAGCCCACAATCTGCCCTGCCATATCACCCATCATCTCATCCTACACCCCAGCTAGAACACTCCAGAGCTCTGACCAACACCCTCTGACCATAACCAAACCCAAACTCAACATAGGAAAAAACATGTATAGCTATTACCCTGCCAAACACTGGAATAAACTCCCACTGAACATACAAAACACTACATCCAAACTTCTATTTATAAATACTGTGAGAAATTACCTTAGCTTGAATACACTTTGCCTCTGTTATCAGCCCCCTGACTAACCCATCTCTCCAGACCAATCACTCACTTCTTTTCCTCCTACTAGTACCTAACACAACCTCCTTCCAAACTCACCCTCTCTTCTTCCCTACAAAACCCTTCCCTACTCTTACCCCTAACCTTCCCTTTACTATTACAATCTCCTCACCAGTAGAATGTTCAACAATAACTGCTGCACTTTTATCTCTCCTTCAGTGCTACCCAGATACTTCCTTACTAACTTGCTTTCTTTTTACTGTAAATACAATTTTTCCTGGTCTACCCACCTCAATATACATAGCTAGCCAACATTGTATATAATCTATAATCAGGTTTATTATTGTATTCTTGCTTTACATTGTTATGTATTTTTTGTCTACTTGTACATGTTTTGTAACAATGGAGCTTTCCTCCCCAGGTCTCCACTGAAAACGGGCCACGTTCCAGATGGACCAACCCAGTCAACAAATGTCAACTAAATAAATAAATAATACAATCTTCACATTACACAGTATACACAACCATTTTTGCTTATGACCATTTGCAGTCATGGCAGTAATAAGCCATTCTGGCTTTGGCTACTTTCAGAGCACACCCAAATAAATAAATAAAAGCTAGTACCTCACTAGCTGAGGAACATGCTAACAGAACAAAAGAGTGAAAAAAAGGTCACACTATTATTGCTTCTGCACAGTGGTAAGAAACTTAGATTATATAATTACTGTCCTTCAATAACAAAACTGTTGCAGCAGTAATAATTTATTCTAGGAGAAGCAATTCAGGTAACCAAAACATGTTCGCTCAGTGTTTCCAAATGAATTATGATAAAAACTAGTAACCACCCTCTTTGACCTGATAATCTGAGTTGTCTGGTTACAGTATAGTGAGAGAGGAGCTCTTGCAAACTGATGTAATACAACCCCTGTATAGGATGAAACTTAAAAAATAAGAACTCGAAAGACTGGCATCATTGCTACAGGAAGCCAATGCAGTTTCCATAGAATAAGGGTAATATGACTTGTAGAAAAAAAAAGCACCAGTTAAAACCTTAGCCACTGAATTATGTATGAAGTCATCATCCATGAACCTAAGGTAAAGCTTATTGTACCAATCAACTTGGGAAGATAACAGGTCAAAAAACACTCTGGCAATATCTAAATATGGAAAGATGTGCTTAACATGCAAGGTAGTTTTACATGCCAATATGTTGTCTTGAGAAATGTTGAAAGCTGGCCCCCAAGTGTCGGTAAGTTATGAAGTATCTCCTCCAGCACTTTAGACACAAAACATGAACTCTAGAATATTTTATCATGAATGATGAGAAGGGGAAGGTCCAGGGTCAAATAAATGGCATCATACTGGGCTTGTCAGGGATAGGTTTTAGGTAGTTTCAATCCATTCCTGTCTATATGGCTTCCAGGCAGCCTCCTAAGGTATTAAAATTAGTAGAGAAATGATAATTTGAGACAAGGTATAGCTGAACTGGTTACAAATCTGTCTATGTTAGGGTTCACATGTATGCTAACAACAACAGAGGAGAGTACCTGAAACAACTCTTTGAATCCATTCTGAAAAATGATAGGGAAACCAACTGAGCACTGCTGAGGTAATGGTCACAGAGGGTAGTCACAAGGCATATCATGACGTGATAATCCATGTTGTCAAATCCAGCTATAAGAACAAGATTGACTGACATGTCATAAATCCTTTGATTGAGAGCTCAGTAGCCACTTTTTACAGGACAAACTGATTGCTATGTTGAGATACGGATACATAGTTACATGAGTGAAGGAGGTCATGAGAAAATAAGAATACAAATATATGCAAAATCCTTCTCAGTAACCTTACAGAAAAGAAAAAAGGCTGAGGGTAGAATGGCAGTTACTTTACACAGGTGCATGCAGACAAGAGTTCTGAAAATGGGGGCTAGTAAGGTCACTTAGGACTGGATGGAAAACCACACTCCTAAAGGAGGAATGTATAACATGGAAAATCTCTGGACTCAAAGAATACAGATAATATTTAACTAGCCTGGATGGCTACATGTTCAGATTGCAGACTTTAAAGTTGAAATAATTTATACTAGCTCATAGGTGACACACAAAACTCACCACAAGAAAGGACTGTGCAATCCAGCATTGAGTCATTGTGATGTATTAACGAAGAGTTTAGAGGAAAAGCCCTTCCCGTGTATTAAGGAGGAGTTTAGAGGAAAAGCCCTTCTCAAAGCAAAGCTTACCAACCTTTAGGAAAGGGTATCTGAGTGACATGTTGGTGCAAGAATCATACAAGACAAGACCTTTTCCTTGTTAACTGAGATTTCTGAGTGGTAAACTTTGCAGGGTTTATCCACTCTAAATGTGTGCTAGGTGAGGTCACAATTTCTCCATGCTAATTCCAACCTGTTTTTTTGCCTACTCAATAACCAGAGTTAAGGTCATACTTAGAGTCAGGTATCTAAACAGGTAAAACAAATTTATGCAACAAGATCCAGCTATGGCAACTATATCCATAGTACCAAAATAACCCGTTCTAGATCTGAGCTGTTGATCTCTTTCATCAGCACTGTGCTCTGACAGAATCTCATGTCTTACATGAAAATGTGTAGTAGTGGGGTTTATTACTGGTAAGAAAATGTGCCTGAGAAAGTTATACAGCATGCATTTTATTTTTTATTTCAGTTTGATTTTGTTAAGTGATGTAGTACACTGATCTCCTGGGCCATCTTGAGGATCAGCCTAGGAGCATACAAAAAAGTATAACAAATGAAAGTGACAGGGAGGCCAGAGTGTTTATATTAAAAAGAAATTACAGAACAAAAACATTAGCCACTTGATTAGTAATTATAATGAGGACATCAGAAAAGAAAACATAAAAAAGCAAGCACTAGATGCTTAGCAGATAATCCGAATGCAGAACTGTACATGACTGGAAGCAAAGCACATTGGGTTAATGCAATAACCTGTCGTTTTTTGTACTGCTTCATGAACAAAATGGCTTCAGGTTTCTGTCAAGAGGTCTAATGACATATCATGATTTTTTGTCTTTCTTTTGCCTTGCTGCATCCCATATATCAATAAAAATATGTGATTTTGAATATTATAATAAAGTATTGGTTCATCATGTGAGGCCTGAAATATTCCTTAGAGGCCTTTGCTTTTAGTTGATTCAGCAAAGCAAAATAAAGAGGAGACTTGTAACAATTTTTCCCATTAGTTTTGCATCCATGAAACATTTCCAGCTTAAGAAAATTCCTGTCTTTCATCACTGCTTGCTTTAGACTGACTTTGTACTTCATAAACCTACCTTTTATAGCCACTCAAACAGGATGAGTCAGCTTTGGCCTGTGATCTGTGTTGGACAAAAGCCTGGGCATTTCCGGACATTTTTGGCTTAGTATCTTCTAAGTGCAATAAATGCTTATCAGCAACCATGTATAGGCAGCTGTACTCACTGACTCACTGTCTAGTCCCACTGCCTTATGTCTTACTGTGGTAAATTGGTGCGGGTGTCACATGAAGGAATTAAACTATCCTTGACATCTTTGGGTCACGTTCAAAATCTGACTCACTATCTCTTGTATTAGTTTCCATTGATTTCATTTAACATTGGGGGCATATTGACATGGTACCTGATTTAAAGTTTTGTGTACATATTTAGTTACAACAGAATTATAAGGAGAATAACTGAAAACACAATTCCTTTTGACATTTCCCAACGCAATCATGAGTGCAGGTCTAAAGCTATTTGTATAAAAGACCAAAATAAATACGGACTGCACCAAGTGCTGTTTATTACAAAGCTCACAACAAGCTCCAAAATACTAAGTGCTTTCACCATATAAATTAATGGCTTCTTCAGAGTAAAAGGAGCATTACATCACAAACACTTATAATAATTTAACATTCAAATGTACCTGTCAGAAACCTTGGTCAATTAAATATGCTAATTAAGCCACTACACTGCAAATATAAAACAAATAAATAAAACTAATGATTAGATAAAATAAATCAATCAATCAAACTAAATTAATTCAACTTTTGTATATTGCCTGTAGACAGGGAATGCTAACTGAGGGCATAAAAAACATCCTTCTGAGACAAATGAAGATTAGAAAGCACTGCTTGTTTAGGGGTTCATTAATGCATTGTTTTGTAATATGACAGTTACAAAGATCAGTAGCTGAAAGTCCACTCCCAGTTACCTAAGAGATAAAGCTTAATGCATAGGTTAACCTCTAACCAGCTGAGTGGTTGAAGCAGTAAGGTTAGGTGTTTTTTGTTTGGCTTTGATGTATATGGCTGTATGCAAGCATCAAGCTCATTCAAAGATAACATGCAATATATTTTAAGAATGAGGTGCCCCAGATTGTTTTCATTTGTCCACTTTTATAGATCAAAATTTTAAGTACACAATAACCGATATTTAAATTTACAAGAGTTTATAAATAAATTGTGCAGTCCACACATAACCCTACAGGTGCACACACATGCACATGTATGCAAGTGCTCACATACACACACACACACACACACACACACACACACACACACACACACACATGAGTGTGCACACACACATGCATGCACACACTTGCACACACACTCATACACCTATGAGCTGTTTAAAAGAGCTATGCCATGCCCTTCAAATGGTTGATTAGAAAACAAAGTAGCCCAGAAAATCCCACACAAATAGAAATAGTGCATGCAAAGGTGACAGATCTGAAAAACTAAATGGAAAATCAAGAAATGTGAGTCAGAAACACTAACTACTGTTCTACTATGCCCGCCAAGTCTGTACAGTGTTAGAGTGCATGTATACATATATATATATATATATATATATATATATATATATGGGTCTACTTCACTTACCTGACATCCCACATAACCGACATGCAAAACACAGAGCAGACAACACCGACATTTCACAACAACGAAACCACACATACATGACCCACACAATACCGACACTTCAAAACCCCGACACACCTCCGTAAAACACACACACAACACACACAAACAACATACAAGAGAAAAAACACAACACTCAACATAAAACTACCAAGTTCCCTTCACTCACACCCTGCCCACCATCTATGCTAAACTAAACCCATACCATTAAAACAAAACATACACTACAAATAAAAAATCGAAAACACTTATCTTCACATTTCATTTTCTTGCAGGAGGGCTATGGCCCCCTGCAACCCACATTGGGGCTTCAAATATACCAACTCCGAGATCGCACTACAACGTCCACAAGAGCAGATATCCTGTTCCGCTCAAGTTGGACTGTGGACCATCTGCATTCGGCATTCTGACATGTCTGTCATCTGACAAGTAGAGCTTTTTGGCACACTGTTTTGTGTGTTGGTCTACTGAGATTTCGGTATTCTCAGGTAGACCCATAAATATACATATGTGCAGGTCTACTTCAGAAGACTGAAAAACCAAAAGACTGAATCCCCTAAGACTTAAAATGCAAAATACTGAATGATGGAATTTGCCCCTTCTCCACTGTTATGCGATCTTGGAGTTGGTTTATATTGTTAGCAGGGGTTGTGGGGGGAAGAGACCCCCACATGTGGCGTTCAGGGGGGCTTGCCCCATCCATTAAAAATGTGTTCAGCATTTTAAATGTTCAGTCTTTTGAGATTCAGTCTTTTGGTTTGTCAGTCTTCTAAAGTAGATCCATATATATATATATATATATATATATATATATATATATATATATATATATGTATGTATAAAATATAATACATTTTATATATATGTATATATATATATATATATATATATATATATATATATATGTGTGTGTGTGTGTGTGTGTGTGTGTGTGGGTGTATGTATGTATACATATAGCTCTTCTTAATATAGCTCTTCTTAAGGTTTAATTTCTCCAAGTCTTTTGTTTGGGTTTCTAATCCCATGACTGGAATGGACTGCATTCTTAAGTCAATAAAAATCCAACACAGCCAAGGAAGAAGTAAAAGTCCACAGTAGTAAACTATAGCATAAAAGATGAAAAGAAAACCCACTCAAGCCACCACGACCAGTTAAAACTTTATTTAACACACAGATAAACGCTTTTGAGTGTTAGCTCTTCGTCAGATCTAAAGAAACAGTTAAAAATCAATCATATTTAAGCAAGTAGCAGCCAATTTGTTGATTGTTTGTTGATTATGTGCAAACTGCAGAACTAAAAATGTGGTGTATTTAGCTGAGTACACATCATTCCAAGCATTCTATGTTGGGAAGACTAACAGAATGCTAAAACAACTCATACTACAACATATGAGTGACATCACATTATGTTTGAGACATCATGCTCTGTATCAACACATTGAAACAAATAAAGAGCATAGATTTCAGTTTATGGTGTTCTATACAACAAGTGAGTATGAGGGGAGGTGACATTGTACATCGTACTGAATTAGCTGAGTTAAGATGGATAGCTGAATTGCAAGCTAACCATACACCTGGACTAAATGCTTGTATGCCTTTAAAACCCTTATTGAAGGGGTGTAGTTTCTGTTATTGATTCTAATTGGTTTCTGTTTGCTTAAATATGGTTGATTTTGACAGTTTTTTTAGATCTGATGAAGAGCTAATGCTTGAAAGCACTTATCTGTGTGTTAAATTAAGTTTTAACTGGTCATGGTATTTTATGGGTTTTCTTTTCATCATTCTTAAGTCAAAGTATGATTAAAGTTCATGAAATTAGTATTCTTTCAATCTGTGATGTTAGCCATAAGTGCTCTTCACAGCACCAGCAATGTGCCTAGTAATATCTAAATAATGCTTTTTTGTAATCTATCCATGCAGTACTTAGATTCTTCTCCTTTATACAATTCTCCATTATAACTTTATTTAATAACAAATGATCTCTTGCTCCATATGACTATCTTTTGTTACCCTTTTGTTCTATCGCCATGATTGAGTTTTCTTCTAAATGACTATAAACTCTGTCAGCATTAATTCCAGTATATAGTTTAAGCATCGGAAGCAAGTTATTGGTCTATAGTTTTTAGGATAGTTTGCAGGTTCACTCTTAAGGAGGAGTATTGTTTTTCCTGTTGTTAACTAGGTTGGTGTTTGTTTTGGGGTGCACATATAAATAGTTCTTACTCAGGGCTAAATCTCTGTGTAAAGATATTATTACTTTTTGTGAGAAGTCATGTATTGCATCCGGGCCTGGGGTTTTCCATTTAGGAGCTTTTCTTAATATTGTTCTAATTTCTCTGGCCTTCACTTCATCCCATTTCATATCTTGTACATTTGAACTTCTAACTTTTTCTTTTACTTCTTCTGACCATTCAGCAAATTTGTTATGCTCTAATGGGTCTTCATAGATATTGTTCCAAAATGTGTATATTTCTTCTTTTTTTGGTGGTGTTTCTATTCCTTTCCCTTTGTTTCCAAATCCTCTGTAAAACTTTTTGTGTCATCGGTGAATGATCTGTTTTGTACTTTTCCTTTATTTATCTGCATATCTTATACATTTTTCTGCCTGTGATGATATATTTATGTTATTTGTAATAGAACATGATAGAGCCTGGTCTGTTCTAATACCGCACATTGTTTTTATCAGGTCTATCTTTCTAAGTATTTTTGTTGATCTGTTCCCTCTTCTATACTCTTCTAAAAGTGACGTTGTTGTTTTAGTTGCTTTATAGCTTTCTCTATTTGATACTCCCATGATGGCACTTGATTTGTCCCCTTCCTTTCCCTTACTGCCCTGCATTTAAGCCTTGCATCTTCACAGATGGAGAAGCATAGCACTCCACTCATGTAACTTAAATTTGCATAAAGTTCAGACGGCAGCATATACTTGACCTATAAAAGACTAACACGGTGCACAGCGTCTCCTGAGGAGATACAGAATGCAGTCCTAAGAAACACATAGGGACAGTGGCATAGCATTCTTGAAAATGGGCAACAGAAATCAACTAAGACAATAAAAATTAGGGAGTAGCTAGAGTTGACAGAAAGCACAGATGGCCATGGAAACTAATCAGGAGAAACTGAGATGATGGGGGAAAGTGATCAGTGTCTACAGCTTCATTAGTGGGTGCATGAAGCAGTGGAACTGAGGAAGAAGGATGGGAGTAAAGCCGATACCAACTACAAGTAAAAATACAAACTACAATCTTAAATCAGGGTGCTGTCATTTCATCAGAAAAGTGATGAGTGCTTGGAACAAATTGCTGAAAGGTCTACGGTAGTGTGGTCTGGAGGCAACATTCAAGACATCACACATACATGCAGAAAGAAGGGGATGTGGAGATGAGAGAGGCATCTGTTGACTGATAGTAGAAAATTTGAGGCATATTAGAAAGATGAATTTCTATGGCAGGCATTGGTAATGTAATATGCATGATTTTTTTTTTTTTCAAAAAAAAATTTTTATTGGCAATTTTGTTTTAATACAATAAAAACCAAACAAGTTATAACAAGATAAATAAAATGCACAGTATACTAATAAAAATCACAAAATTTCAACAAGCAACCCCACAAGCTGTCAGAAAAACATAATATAACAGTAATTAAATAGTACTAAATATTGGAATTAAAACTACAAACCACTGAATTAAATCAAGAAGAAATAAGGAGAAGTGTATTAACTTTGGAGCAAATTTTTAGATAAAGGGCACTCTTCTTAGGACTCTTACTAATGAATTTGTGAGCAGCCATGTATGTAAATACCAATGATTTAAAGTTATTCCAACAAAGCTTAGTACGATCCATCCAATTTCTAGAGATGTACAGTTTCATGAGAGAACATAAAAAGACCAAAACATGGGTATCAAATAAAGAAAGAGTACACATAGGTATGTGAAGGATGGCTAGTTCCCAACAAAGGGTTGATTTGTGGTATCCCATTTTTTGAAGACGGACCTTTAACGAAGTCCAAAGTTTATGAGTATGATAACAGGACCAAAAGATATGAAATAAATCAGCATAGGGTGCTGAGCAACAGGAGCAAGAAGGAGATTTATTGGAGTCGATTTTTGCTAGTCTAGCTGGAGTAAAATATGTATTATTGTTAATCATCAATTGTGTGTAAAAAGATTCTTAAATGGGGAGAAATTAATAGTGTTTTTATGGACAAAAGCTTCTGATTATGTGAAAGAAGAGGGTGATAATTATTCCAATAGTTTGAAAAAGACATGGACTATTATTTATCATAGATGATATAAGTTTATATGAATTAGAAATCATTTTCTTGGGTAGAGTAAGATTATGTAAAACAGATTCTAATAAGGATATATTTTGTCCATTATCAAAAGATGTATAAATTTATACTTAATAATATCTCTCAATTGTCTGATTATCGATAAATATTTTTATTTATCTTCAATATCACACATAGGTTAGATAATGATTCATTATTATGTTTAAGTAAATCCCAGACCACTAAGCTTTTAATTTCCCGGAATTTAGAAAGATTAACAGGAAGATTATTAATTGTAATATTAGGATTTAGATGTAAGGGTTGAAGTAAGGGAAAGGTTTTATCCAAATTTATAAGTTTCATTAAGTTTTGAAAAATAATAATCTTATGTTTTAAATTATTTGAGAGTTTGAGATTTTTAAAGGAATCTTTTACGAGAAAAGGGAGGGCCTCCGGATTCAAATTCAGACTTATAACATGTTGAAACCATATTTTAGACCATAAGGGATAAGAATTATAATCTACTAATTTAAATTTGGAAATACATAATAACCTACTTGCCGAAATGATGAAGTAGTATAATTGAAAATTTGGC
This sequence comes from Protopterus annectens, assembly GCF_019279795.1. Taxonomy (NCBI): domain Eukaryota; kingdom Metazoa; phylum Chordata; order Ceratodontiformes; family Protopteridae; genus Protopterus; species Protopterus annectens. Next base: position 711,301,070 of record NC_056734.1, read on the forward strand.
AGTCCCAGTCCTCCACCCGATTTGGGAATAGTTAGTTTATTATATGCAAGTCTCACAAATTTTGGATACCAGATAAATTTAGATAAATCCCTACATATTTTAGTCAAAAAAGACTTTGGTATTACCTGATCTACAGAGTTGAATTGAAAGAGAATTTTAGGTAGAATATTCATTTTAATTATAGCAGCTTTAGACAAGAGAGATAATTTCAACTTCTGCCACCTAAGAATATCGAGAGTTATTTTGGACCATGATTTAAGGAGATTATTTTGAAATGTAGATGAAACATTATGATTAAAGGAAATCCCTAAATATTTAATATCGAAAGTAATTTTAAAGGAAGAGAAGGGAAAATAACTTGGATTATATCCCTGAAGATTTATAGGAAAGATGTGAGATTTCTGAAAATTAACTTGATAATCTGAAGCTTTAGAAAAGGCCTCAATGGAGGATTCAATCTTATGAAGATCAGTGTTAGGAAGTTGAAAGTAAATAATTAAATCATCAGCAAAAGCTGACAAAGAAACTATAGTATTCATTACTCTAGGAATCACATGAAATGTATTTGATTTTATATAAAGAAATAGGGGTTCAATGAATATATTAAAAAGGAAAGGAGATAGCGGACAACCCTGTCTAGTACCATTAGTTATTCGTATTGGTTTTGATAAAATTTTGTTTATCCACAAGCAAGTCGAGGAGTTATTATATAAAACTTTAATCATATCTATGAAAGAAGGGGGAATATTGAAATATGATAAGGAAAGAAAAAGAAACATCCAGTTAACCCTATCAAAAGCCTTCGTCGCATCTAATATCAAGGCATAAATTGGATTTTTGTCTTTTTTCAGAATATGCATTAATGAATCTAAAGTTAAGGTATTATCCCAAGTATGTTTACCTGACATAAAGCCTGATTGTTCCTTGGATATTATAGAAGGAAGAATTTTCCTAAGCCTATTTGCTAAAAGAGAGGCTAAAATTTTAATGTCAATATTAATCAAAGAAATGGGGCGATAATTGTGCGGATCTGATTTGTCCTTTTGATTTTTAAGATTAAAATCGTTTTCAAGTATTCCAATAAAGATCTGAGATACCATGTTTTATTACATAATTATATACTTTTAATAATATAGAAGAAATCAATAAGTTATAAGTTTTAAAGAATTCAGCTGTAAATCCGTCAGGACCAGGTGATTTCCTGCCTTAAGATTCGAGATAGCTTCTTGAATTTCTTGTAGGCTTATAGGAGCTGAAAGCAAGTCACCTTGACTTTTACTTATGGAGGAAATTTAATAGAATTAAGAAACTCAATCATATTTTTATGCGTAGTACTACTTGTACTTCCATTAGAATATATGTCAGAAAAAGGTTAGAAAAAGTTGTATTATTTCTTGGTCAGAGTTATAAATCTTATTATTAAGGTGTAGCGAGATATCTTAGGAGGTTCTTGATTGTTTCTAATTAATTTTGCAAGAAATTTAGATGGAGTTTGTGCCCATTCAGAGTAGGATGCAATCATCCTTTGTTCAAAAAATGGTTAGGTTCTGTTTATGTAGTTGAAGTAATTGGAATTGTAAGTCATTTATTAAATTATCTCTATTGGGATCTACATTTATTTTTGTTGTCTTTCTAGTTCGAGAAGTTTATTTGTAAGTTCCATTTCTTTGTCTTTATATTTCCTTTTAAGAAAAGAGGCTTTATTAATTAAAATACCTCTCATATAGGCTTTACAGGCTGCCCATTGTATATCTAAGGGTATATCAGAACTATCCAGATTAAGGGTAAGATTAGATAGTATTTCAGTAATTTCCTGAATAATGTCTTTATTACGAAGTAAATTATTATTGAGTGTCCAATTATTATATTTAGAGGGGGAATTTTTTTTTTGAATAGGGTTAATATTTATTGAAATCTTAGAGTGATCAGAGATGGATCTCGGATCCAAGAATAGAACAATATCAAAGTGTGTAAGAAATTCCGAGATTAAAAAGAAGTCCAATCTTGACCAAGATTTGGAGCATTTTGAATAATAAGTGTATAACTCCTCTTTCGTTATCTGGTCCTTCAAAGAAACAGGGTCAGTAAGACTAAGGTCAAACATCAAATCTTCCAAGGCAGAGGAGGATTGGGTATTGTACCAATAATAGGAAGATTTATTAGAACGATCTACAAAAGGATCAATAACAGCATTCCAATCACCCCCAGCTATAATATAATGGTCTTTAAAGGTTGCTAAAATATTATGAATTTCTGCAATAAAAATATATTGCTGAGAACACGGGCCATATAAATTAAAAATAGAATAGGTTTATTAATATTAGGAAATTGAGATGTGAAAAACACCATCTACCATTTACATCAGACCTTATATTAAGTATGGTACCCTGGAAAGATTTTTAATAATTATCGCTACTCCTCTAGCACTAGAACTATTACCTGAAGAAATAATAAGTTTCACCCATTTCTTTTCTCTTACTCCTGCCCAATCCCTATCATACAAATGTGTTTCTTGAAGGAAACATATATTAGCATATGATTTAAAATCAAGTGACAGATAAGCCCTTTTAGACTTATTTTGCAACCCTCTAATATTCCACGAATCTATATATAAAGTCATAATACAATAAGCTTAGTAGGCCTAGTATACACCTATTTTAGAAGAAAGGAAAAGCCTAAAAAAAATAAAGACGGTGACTTTGTAAAACCAAAAGCGCTCATTTTTATTCAGAATACATAGCTGACTTTTATTTTCAATCTTCTCCTATATTTTCCATACTTTCCTTTATCTATAAACATAAAATGACAGTGGTAAGAATAGAAAAGGGACAAAGAAAAAAACAAAATATGACAGCAAAGAGAATCCTTCCATACCTCCCCAGTGCCTACCCACCCCTCAAAACTAATGGAAGGAAATAATATATAATACATCTGTGAAGCTTTTGAAATGCTAGCATAATAATTCTTGTTATAACAAAAGAAAGAATAAAAATTAAGTAACAAACTAATACTCCAACAATATGTACATATATACATCACACAATGTTTCCAAGACACAGCCATGTTAGAACCCATAAACCAACACCCACGAGATCATATCCAGAACAATGAAATTAGCCATAAATAAAAGGAAAAGTAAAATTAACTTAACTAACTATAACCTATAAATATGCGATTTTTCAGAAAAAAATTAAAACTAAAAAAATATTATTTATAAAATGTAAACATTTTTATGGTACATACCTAAAATAACTTTAAGATTATATTTTAAATTTTAAGATTATATTTTAGTGCATATTCAACAACACTAGTAAAAATTAGAATTTAAGATAAGAAATCGACATATAAGAACACTGGACATAATACATGCACATACTGAACTAAGTTGCAAATACCCCATGAAAAAACTGTGAGAAGCATTTATATCCTAACTGAGTCATGTAAACCAGACCCCACCGCATACATTAAGGCAGACATTAACAAGTAATACATTAGATATATATTAAACTATACCACCATTTCTTAAATAACTACAGAATAAAGTCCAGAACAATGAACTGTCATTGTAGGAAACCTCATGAAGTGAGAACCTCATGAAGCGAAGCATATCAGCATCTCAGCGACAGAATCATAAGCAGAAGTTCCGCCTTTTACAGTTAAATGAGAGCCAGAATTCTCACGTAACTCCACACGGAGAAAATGTATCCACCATTTCTTAAATAACTACAGAATGAAGACCAGAACAATGAACTGTCACTGTAGGAAACCTCATGAAGTGAGAACCACATGAAGCGAAGCATATCAGCATCTCAGCGACAGAATCATAAGCAGTGGTTCCGCCTTTTACAGTTAAATGAGAGCCAGAATTCTCACGCAACTCCACACGGAGGAAATGTATCAGGAAAATAATCTCCAGAACTAATCATGACACCATTTACAGTCACCAATTCCGGAACACCATGTTGTTTACTGGCATCTGAAGAATCATACAGTCATCCAACACCTACTCGAGTTTTCTCACTTTATAGTTCAAGTTAACAAAGAAATCATGCCACACCAAAATCAGTGTTAAACCAACAGCAAGGCTTACTTACTTTGTTTGTATATTTGCCAAAGGATAAATCTTAACAGCCTAGATAAATAGTCCTTGAACAACCACTCATGCTGAACAAATGATTACTCGCATAAAACACTTGCATATATCAGCACTTGTAAACGAACAGCATTTCTCCACAGCGCAATTGTAAGGCAAACTGAGAGTTAACCAAATACATTTTTATAACACTGGATAAGAATTGAAGGCTTTAATAAAAGCATCTTTAGCTTCAGACAGAGTACTCGCTGAATATTTAGTCTCTTTATATGTAAATAAAAGGACACTCGGGTATCTCATCTGAAACCTTATATTTCTTTTAATTAAGTCAGCACAAAAGGGAGCTAACCTCTGCCTATTCAATTTTATTTGGTGTGGCAAGTCTTGAGTAAAAGTAATTTTATGACTGTTCCATACCAATATTTTTTGCTTTCTTGCTGACTGTAGAATATTTTGAACATCCTGAAAGTTCAACAGTTTGGTATAGATGATGCGAGGGATTTGTGAATCCTGTCTACGTCTAATGGCTCTATGTGCCCTCTCAATTATTATTTTATCAGCTGTAAAACTTGGACCCAAAAGTGCACTGAAAATCTGACCACAAATTAAAATAAGGTTTTGGTTATCATATGTTTCAGGTAGCCCCCTAATAATAATATTATTACGTCGGCTTCTCGCTTCAAGATCTGTTAGTTTAGTTTGTAATTCCTCAATAAGCACAGAATTGTTTTTTGTTACATCAGACACTTGACTAATTTTAAAGTCATTATTTTGTGTTTTTTGCTCTAGCGTGTCCATTCTTTGTACTAACTGGTTAATAGATTTAGTAAGACCAGACATTTGGTCAGATATAACCTGGATAGCATCATGAATTGGTTGAAGCGCTACTTTCAGATCGTCGATGTGAAGATTCGGTTCAGTTTTTGTCTTAGCATTTGTTTTATTATTTGAAGAACTACTATCCACAACTGTTTTTGAAGTTCTCAACCTTTTACAAGTGTTATCTTTCTCAGGGGAGAGAATTGAGGAGATTTTTGCCTTGGTACTCTGGGCATCCATAGTCTCCGCACTTTCTGTCATACCTGGATACCGATTTACAGAACAGAAGTAAGGAGCGCCAACTGCTAGAAGCGCGAATCCTGTCAGGCACAAAATTTTCACACAGGCCTCTTGGATACTCGTATTCCTTATCCCAGAAACTGGTTAAAGGTAAAAAAATACAGTTTTTACCAGAGAACAGACCACCAAACGACTTCAGGTATATTATATTAGCCTCTTATATCAGCGAGTAATAATTACTACCATTAAGAAACAGTTAAGGCTACATAAAATAAAAATTAACGGTAGGAGCTCGTGGTTAGGGTGCTAACTAGCCGACCACCATCTTGGAATCCGTAATATGCATGATTTTGAGCCACTCACTTAAAAGTCCTCCTGAATTTGCTGCCACATCTATACAAGCAAGTAAAAATCATCTTTGTAGCTGTTTCTAGACAAAATAATATTATTGATTTTTAAATGCAGGTAGCATAAAATAAAAATGTTGAATATAATATAAAATGTAAAGGGATTGCTAACAAACACAGCTGCAGTTGGGGCACAAATATATGGATTTCTTAGTACATTACATTGTGTAATTTAAATTTTGTGTGGCAGTCACGGCATATTGGACAAATCATTAGGCTACCCAGTGATAAAGAAAGTAATTGATTATTATAACATTTTGTTTTCAAATTATGAAATGAAACTGATGAGCAAAAATAAAGTGTGGCAGAGGTGTCAGATAGGAGTGTCATAATCTCTGAGCTCTGTCATTGAGCACAATGTAATTTAATATTTCCATTACCCTTGGCCAACTAAATACCCATTTTTCTATAGAAATAGCTAAATCTCTTATAGCCCCATTATAAAGAACCTCAGTACATATAGTCTAGATCATGTTAAGCCTGTTGGAAGCCAAGAATGTAAAAATAGATCATGTATTAGCAATTATATCTTGCATTCTCAAGGACGCAGATGACATAAAGCCAATTAGTGCTGCCCAGCAACAAACCACAGGATTCTTGGCAGCCTAAACCACATTTATTGAATCAGGTATAAAGCAGTAGATAACCCAGATTTATGGTGCCAGTCTGCCACTCACACATCAAAGATAAGAAGAGATGTTGTCAAAGAGACTAAAAGAGCCAGAGAATGATCAGTTGGGCCTGGTAGGGTTGATGGGACAAACACGCAGCCACATCACAATCAAGTTTTCTTCAACAGAGACTACATAAAGCCATAGATTAGATAATTAAATGATTATGGAGGCAGTGGCAGAATGTTAAAAGATAGATAATTTCATCCATGGTATCTCCAATGTATATTTACATTAAACTGGAAAATTATACAGATAAAGAATTAGCTGATGGCCGCCAGACATAGCCAAAACTTTTTTTGTTTGAATTTTCCTTGGAAGTATAACAATATTTTGCTCAAATAACCTTAAAATAGCACCAAGCATTTGCTAAAAATGGTACTATTTCCCAAATAGTAGAAGAGGAACCTTCTTACTCCAGATTTTGTTGTGGAGATTCTGCAAAGTAATTTCCTGGACGCATCTGTGGATGACATGGCAAATAAGGCAGCCCCAGTGACAAGGATCAGCACCATTTTGTTGATGGGTGCATAACGGATTACCAGGCACAGAACATTTCTATCATTATTATCTCCATTAGAAGGTCCCCCTCCAGAAAAGCCCAATGAGTGCAGACATCAAAGGAGGATGACTTTTCAGAATCCAAGTGCTTCGCTGGATATCAATTGTCAGGCAGCTGTTCTTAGCAAGTGTTGAAGCAAGCAAAAGTATGCCATCCTTTCCATGATGTATATGCATGGGTCTTGCTTTCAGCAGCTATGAATGCATTAACACAAAATCACATCTTATAGCATACTTTTTTTATTCAGAAATCTGCAGCTTCAAATGCATGAGAGATGTGTCTAAGAACACATGCTTCCCAGCATTTTTCAGTTCTGTTTATGTTAGGCATACCTCTAATTTGCCATTGAGAATGTTTGGCAGTATGCTGTGTCTTTCAGCTCTTCCCGGTTAGGGGTCACCACAGTGGAACTCTGGTCCGCTAATGATTGGCAGCAGATTTTTATGTGTAGAGTTGCCGGCCCTGATGCACAACCTTCAACAAAGGTACGCCCATTCACACATGTCTCCACACAGAAGACGCTCTAGCTGAGAATCGAACAGGACAACTTCTTACTGTGAGGCGACATCACTACCGCAGCACCACCACCGCAGTTCTAGTACACCCAACATATTATGCACATTGATGTGATTAAATTCATCATTTTACTTTGCAATGCAATCTGTAACCTGGTGAGTTAATATCCCAAAAAAAGAATCAGCAGCTTAATTAATTTGATGTTGAATCTGTGAGCACTGGTGCTCTAGGGTTTCCACTTTGTGAAGACATTATTCCTTTTTTTCATAATCTTCGCCCTTTCTTCTGTAAACTTTGTAATGTTCACTTAGGTATCCTCTTAACTTTTATCTATAGCTTTTAGATGGTATAACAGGTCATGTCATTTTTTAAAAAAACTCTGCCTAATGGCCATTAGCCCCCTCCCTGTACCCCATATAACCCATTTGTTCCTCATGGGGGAGACAGCTATTATTGCCCCATTTCTTTCCCTGTAACATAAGAACTGATCATAGGGCCATCATCCAGGCAGAGCTAAGAGTCTCCCTTCACACTCAGGAGCTGTTAACATCTCCTTGTAAACTTCTAGTGGATGCTAGCACCACCAGTCTTTGGAAGAAGCGCATGCAAGCATGACTGTCTCCAACTTAAATGACTGCATTGTTGTAGCACATCCCTCTGGCTTGGAATTTGTGGGCTGCACCACCCAGAGATCCCACTGGACATGGCTTAGTAGAAACCCAAGCTACCTGTATGTCTCTATGATGGGTGAGACAAATTCTCCTCCCTTCCACCCCGATCACCCCTGCTCTTCTGCCTACTTATCGAACACAAGTCATCTGGGTTGCATTTAGGGCTTTAGTACTCTGTGCCGCAGGAGTGATGTCACTTTTTAAGCATGCTTAGTGATGTCACTTTTTAAGCATGCTTAGTGATGTCACTTTTTAAACATGCTCACTTGATTATTTAACTCTTTGTGTGCAGTAAGAGGAGTATGTTTCCACTGTGAAACAGGTCAGTATAGCAGATGATGGCTACCTTGTGACCCACATTTTTCAAGTGTTATTTACTACTGAAAACATGAAGTACTATTTATATAGAAACAATGGATTTTTTCCTGTGGGATTACTGCTCACTTTGTATCCCATATTATTTGCAGTTTTCACCACAAATGCATTATTTTTCCATTGCAGATAAAGTTGATTTTTTCCATCTAATTACCCTTCTTAATGTTCACCCTTCCTTACCACTTCATGTTTACAATCTGTGCCCTGATAGGCGGAACGAGTTATACCCTCACAAATAGTTTTAGCTACTGTCCACCTCAGATAAAGCTCTACTGCTGCACCTTCTGTAAGTTATAATTAAGGTCAAGTAACTTCATAGTCAGCAGCGTTTAATTTTCTTTCTCTCACACTTACTCCGTGTTGCTGACACAGATGGTTACGGTCTGTTCATAGTTTGTGAATTTATTAAAACTGGAAGATATAAATCTGGATCTTTCCTTAATCCTTGTATCCCTTATTGATGATTGTGTGCTCTTAAAGTCCTTTAAACTGATGTTAGTATTAGCAACAGATCTGGTCTTGACTCATATTTAAGTGGAAAAAAACATACACTGCTTTATGGCATGGCATTTTTATTTAAAATGATTGAACTATGACCAGTTATGCAAAATAGGGTATGCTAACTCCTACTGCAGTTCCACTTAAATTCTTTTCAGAGGTCACTGTACTGGAGGTACCCAATCTCAGATGGGATTCAGAATCAAGTCTTCAGCTTCACAGCGCTGCATATTAACTAATGTTTTTTATAGCCTTTCCTACAGATTCACTTTAATGAGGTAGGATTCCATAGTTCTTAAATAAGAATTGTATTTAAAAGCATTAACTGACTTGCATTATGCATTGAAAGTCTGGCTAAGACAGCTTGATAATCAAATCTGTTATCTCTTTGATCCCAAAGCTGTTTCATCCTGAAGTGTACATTCCTGATTTTGCTCTAAAATTTTCAACACAATTTATACAAAGATATGAAGAATAAAAAAGCTACCACCAAAGAAGACTCAGAATCTGTGTCCAATAAAAACAAATGTCCAGAATGCGAATAAAAAGCAGGCACAGACATGGCTGTTCCAGTTCAAAGTCTTTACTTAGAGTGCACAAAACACAAGTGCTTTCACTTCAATAGCTTCTTCAGGTGTTATAAATTGCACAATAAATACATACACCCTTATATACCTATAAAACCAGTTAAGATCACATGACACATTCCATTCAGTGCCTTAAAAACATATCACACATATTTTAATGCAACACAAAATAAAACAACAATAAAACCATACTAGATTCATAAATACTACACTACCTCCTAAGAGGTCTATATCTAAGTCTAGGTTTAAGGGGTACAGATTCATTAAGGCCATGTCCTGAGTCCCCTCTTATTCTAACAACCCATGTTTATCCTAAATCTTCAGTTTTATTATGTATATAACCTAATATAATACTCTCTGCCACTTGAGCAATGACTAGAAACTTAAATGCATGCATAGAACCAGTATTTATAATGTGCTTGGCAAGTGCATTAACCTTATTGCACTTATTAATATTATAAATATGCTCTCTAATATGGTCTCTGAATGTTCTATCAGTTTTTCCTATATAGAACATCTTACATACCACGCAATAGGCAAGGTAAACTATATGCTCTGTGTCACACGTGGCGTGATCTCTAAAAGTATGTCTTTCTTTGATCAGGATGGACAAACTCTGAACTTGTGTCTATATATGCACAAAAATTACAATGCCCACAAGGTCTAGTACCATAATTTCTATCACCCATACGAATTTCCTTTTTTAAGATTTATTATTTCTAAAAAGAACTTTTGGCTCGTCTTCAATTAACTTGGCTATCTCTGCATCAGTAGTGAGAACTTTCCAATGCTTTTTGATAATATCTATATATTGGCCAGCATCACTCTTATAATTCAGGGGGACTCTCAACTTCCTATTACTGTCATATCCACCTTTCCTTTTACCATTAATAACCCTTCCACTCAAGAAATAAGGTTTAGCTTGGGCATCCCTCATTCCCAGTACTTCATTAACATTAGTAAAAATTAAATCATCTTTATATCCTATGTCCCTCAAATTATCCATAGCTACATCCATTTGTGCTCAAAAATCGTGTTCCCTGAAATTCAGCCTAGATGCTCTATAGATTTGGTTACATACATTTTTAAAAACATAAGGAGGATATTGACTCTCCCTATGTAATAAATTATTGACACAACAGCCTTTTCTATGGAGTTTAGTGAAGATTTCTCCATCAACACCCTTGACAACAGCCACATCTAGAAACTCAATCTCATTCAATGCGAAGTTAAACGTAAACTTTAAGTAACTAGTACTAGCATTAACATAGTCTTGAAACTCCATAAGCATGTTAGAGTCACCTCCCCACAGAATAAAAAGATTGTCAACAAATCTTCTGAAGAAGATGATATTCCTACTATATGGTCCATTCAAAACATACTCCATTTCCCAAGTAACCATAACTGTATTGGCGTAGCTATTGGCACAAGATGTGCCCATAGCTACGCCATTGCATTGTTTATAGGCCTGTTTCTCAAATACAAAAACATTGTGTTCAAGCACTGTTTCTAGCAATTTTGCCAGTAAACTGATATTGCTTATATCATAATCAGCATAACATTCCAAAAATGATACTGTGCTATAAAATACCTTCAGATTTAGGTATCACAGTAAACAAAGAGATTACATCCACAGTGACAAATAAAATCTCCTTACAATTATTCTCAGATACAAAACAATACAAACCATTAAGGAAATTTTCAGTGTCTCTCAATATGTGCACCAAACTGTCCAATACAGATCTTAAATGCTTTTCTATATATATATCGAAATTGATTCAGTACACCAATTTCTGCCTTAAACAATCGACCTCACTGGTGGATCCAAACTGTCCTTATGCAGCTTTGGTAGACCTTGTATAAATGAAACAGTAGGCTTACTTGCAAACAACTAAAAAGCTTGTCATCAATTAATTCCATTTCCAATAAACATTTTACTAATATCTGTGCATCAATAATGATATTTCTAACCTGTGTAGGAGAAAGTCTTTCATAAAGTTGAGCATCATCAAACATATTAGTCATCTTGTCAATATACCAAACTCTATCTAGCACTACAATAGGCCCACCTTTGTTGGCAGGCCTGATGATAATACTCATGTTATTCTCGTAACATTTTAATGCATCATTTTCTTCTTTAGTTAAATTAAAATGTTTCCTGTTTTTGTAACATGCATCCTTCTCAAAATTCAAGTCATAAATATCTTGTACACACACATCTTCTCAAAGGCTACAACCAATGAGTTCGGCCTAGGAATAAAAGTACTCAGTTTAATAAAAGTATTGTTAACATTAGATGCTTCATCCCTATTTTCATTATATAATAATTTCAATTTCAAATTCCTAGCAAACATTTTAATATCATAAATTACATCAGTGAAATCAGACTTACTGGCAGGTATAAAGGATAAACCTTTCTGCAACACACTGTACTCATAATCTGATAAGATATAACTAAAAAGATTCCACACTAGTCCTTTATCGTGTTGAGGAATGCTTTCTTTATACTTGTCTGATTGTTTACAGTACTTTCTAACTTCCTCTTGTTGTGGCTCCAACTTCGTACCCTTTGATGTTCTCTCACAAGTTTGAAATTATGTTCCTTCACAGGTAGGGGAAAATGGATATCGTATTGCCCAAAAGGAGATGTACATGAAAGACCCTTTGTAGCCATGCTTTCCATGGCTGTAGAGCCTTTGTCCACTAGAGAATCTCTGTGGACTAGCGTTGTCATAACAATGACCTTTTTATGAGCTCCTAAATCCCTATTAGGAGCCACTGCACTATCTGAGGTCTGGATTACCATATCTTCATTTAACAGTCTCTCTTGTATGATGTTCTGCATTGTCGATCCAACAGCATTACCGTCTGCTGACGGTGCCGATGTATTCTCATCATCCCCTGACCCAGTCAGTTCCTCTCTGGGCCAAGTAAAAATGTTCCCCAAATGAAAATCTTTCTGGTCATGACAAATCTTATTAATCTTGCCTTTCTGCAACTTATTCTCATATACAGATAAGGAATTCAGCATTTCAATTAAAATTCATCTAAAACAGCTTCAGGGTAGAGTTTAAGGAGTTCAGAGTACTTAGTATTCAAAGAGTCAGTGAGTGTCACAATTTCTCTGTCAGCTGCATTCACCAAAAATTTAAGATAGCAGAAACTTGCCTGTATATTAACCTTCTGCCATTCAAGCAAAAGGAAACTGTCCCCATTGACATTGGAAGGCATCTTCAAAATACACAAGTCTTGTGGCACAATATGTTCAGCCAGGCAAACTTCTAAGTGGAATTTCTGATATTGGCTTCTTTTAAGCTTATATAGATCTTTCTTTATAGAGAACAATTGAGTTTCTATGTCCACATTGCTACTGCTTTCGCAGTCTCTCTCCATTATACAGCCAATCAAAGGATTAACATCCTTGGTAATTCCAGTTAAAAATCTGTCCAGTATCTTACCACCAGTCCTAGAGTTGATTGAATCAGAGTCCAGTTCAATTATTTCATCAGCCATTGTACTGAGCCAAGTGGTAACACAAAAAAACAATATGAAGAATAAAAAAGCTACCACCAAAGAAGACTCAGAATCTGTGTCCGATAAAAACAAATGTCCAGAATGCGAATTTGTTTTATAGGTATATAAGGGTGTATGTTTTATTGTGCAATTTATAACACCTGGAGAAGCTATTGAAGTGAAAGCGCTTGTGTTTTGTGCACTCTAAGTAAAGTCTTTGAACTGAATAATACAGCCATGTCTGTGTCTGTTTTTTATTCGCATTCTGGACAATTTATAAAAAGTCTAAAGACTAGATGTGACATTCCAGAAAAAGAAATTGTATGGTTTGATGTAAAATGCAAAAGTAAGTATTAATGCATATCATTTAAAAATAATTTCATAAATCATAATGATGTGAAAATACAGCAGTGTACTCCATGATTGTGCAGTCAAGCATGTGACTCAAAAAGGAATGCTACGGTAAATAGCACAGTACAAATGACAATGCAGTTGACTTGCATGCGACTTTTAGACACCATAAAGTGATGTGATGTTTAGTTTGATAGAATATAAAATATATCATATTATCCTGTACAAAACAGCAACATCTGAAGTAGGAATTGAGTTGTTACATTTTACACTGATAGGCAGTGGTCAAGTGAAAGCATACAGCTGGTGAAGATGGTATGCATTCTACTAAGTCAAGCTGATGCTAGAATTTGCAACCTAGATCCAGATTATTCCATTAGTTATTTAAGATTTCATTGATATATACAGGTTAGGCATAATTAACACCATTCACTAATATTATGAACTTTGCTATATGGCCTAAAATATGTAGATTGTCTCACTAGCCCATTTCCCCAGAGATGAAGGTTGCAGAAGTCTTGCATGTCTTTGGTGGGAGACAGAGACATATTTACTTCCAGGCCAAAGAAATCACCATGCAAGCATTCATTAGAGAAGCACATCTGGCTTAAGTACCAGGTGTAGCAAGCTATACAAACACATATATAAATCTGTACCTCACAAAATGCCAGTATAGTGGAACATATCATTAGAAATGGGTTCACTTCCATCAATACCTTGCTTGGGTATAACTGTTGGCATCATGACACCTCTTTCTGGCACAATAAAAGTACATGATTCCCATATACTGCATGTCCTTCACCAATGCAGGGCTTTCTGACATATAACAGAGATGCTATATAAGTGCATATTGGTTACTACAAAACCCTTAAATAAACATCCTTAACCTTTCCTCATTTCCCAAAAGGCATTGCAGATGTTTCAGCCTTATGCTACTATCTTGGTTGCTGATGTATTCTTAAAAATAATAAAAAAGTACTGAAGAAACATATTTTGACAAACAAGCTATGCTTACCTCACAGTTTAAATTATAAATACTAACAAAAGAGTTGGTTGTGCAATACAGGGCAAGACATAACTGTATCATGTCAAAAGAATTCAGTATCGTGCATTAGGTATAGGATGATAGTGAAAAGAAACACTGCAAAACTATCTGACATAAACCCTGCAATGTTTCAACAGTTTATGCATATTTCTCAGTTAGACATGTGTATGTGTAAAACTCTTATAACTTACCATGTAACACACATTACTATAGTTTTAGTCCTAAATGTCTATAAATATTACTTAAATTCATTAATTTCCTCTTTACTTAAATTCATTATTTTCCTCTCCTGTAAATTAAACTTGGATTAGTGTGCAACAGTGTTGTCCCCTATTATTCTTAACTATAATGCATGCAGCTTTCTATGTGTGTTTTACGCCTTATTTTCTCATAGTCCGCATGCTGTTATCTACTATGTTGTTGTAGTGTATTACATAGACATATAGCATGCTAGTGACCTCACGCTGCTGCTGATGATGATTCTATTGATTTCCTTGCATCTGCTCAGCTCCAGTGGCAGTGTTACTCGTTGCTGCCTGACTGTTGAATGGTTTATGCTAATATGTAAACAATGGTTGTTAAAAGCAGCAGAAAGGTAACTCCAGAGGGGAAATCCTGCACCTCATGAACCTGATGAAGGCTGATCACAAAGGCTTGATTGGGGAAGAACAGTAGGCATCATATACCAAATGGAGTAGTAACACCAGTAGTACAATGAGTAGATGTGATTCAGGTGCCACGTATTCAGGAGACTAAATCACATTTTGTAGTGAGGGTGTGAGATTCTTTTGATAGTTATTTATCTATATATCTTGTATATAGCATCACCGCAAGATATAATGTTAAGATAATGATTACTGTAGTTTTGTTTTATAAATATGTGCATCATTGGTAAAGATATTACTTTCACACAGGTGATTGCTAAAAGGTCAGTTACCACTCAGATATGGTAGACCTCCATAGTTCTGCACAGTATGCATTCACAATGCACTGATCTTCACAAAAAAGGTATGTTCTTTATAGGCATATTTGACCGTATAGTCATGTGCATTACTTCTGTCCTTTGTGCATTGTGTTGTGGTACTTCACTGTATTGTATTGTGATATAAGTCTCTGTTCTGCTGTGTACATTGCAGTTTGATATGTAGCTGTGTCTTGTTATAGCTGGCAGCTGTAATACACACATTTGTAGTTTATATGTTGTAGTGATAAACATCATGGTGCGAAAGATCAGAAAGCATTACTTTTTTGTTATATGGTTGGTATATATTTATTGTTATTCATACCTGTGTGCTCAATGTGATATCAAATGGGACATATCTAAGCTGCAGTTATATAGAAGGAATGTTCTACAATATCAGTGAATTGCATTCTCCACTCTTGTGGGCCATTTTTAGTAAGTAGCCTGTCATATTGTTTGTTTATGTCCTCTATATTCTGGTACCTCAGCCATCTGAAACACTGCAGATGTGTCAGACTGAATGCATGACAGATTAGTGACATCTTTATATACAAAATCAGAAAATAGAAATTACAAGTTCATTTCTAACATTAACAACTTTGAGAGATTGAACTCATTAAGGCATTCTGCTTTTCATCAAAGTTTGCATGTAACAGTTTAAGATTTATTCCACCTTCCTATGGTAGGGAAAATAATTCTGTTTAAAATATAGCAGAGATTAACAAATACAAGTATTTTTTCCCAGTGTTTTAAATGATACCAGTCTAATTTTGGTAAGAATAATTTAAATTTACTCATTACCAATACACATAACATAAATAATTTTTTGTTAGTTCAGAGTTTGCTGAAATGAAATGAGGTTTGGGAACAAACCAGTTGTCCAGGGACATCTTTGGGAAGGGTTAGAGAGGGTAGGGGGTTAAGATTAATAAATAAAGATATGTTTGATTTGATTCTGGGAAGGGAAGGGCTAATTTGTTAAGGGGATTTTAGAGGATGTTGAACAGCTTTCTGCTTAGTGTTTTCCTTTTGATGGAGGCACATGGCTGAGTTTTGCTGGGAAAGGGAGTTATGATTGCTTTAATTCTGACATATCAGCTTGGTTCCTTAGGTTGCAGTCACACAGCATAATGTTTTGCATTATGGTACATGTTCTCATTGTCTTTGGCTAGTGAAATGTAATTAAGTTTTGTTCCTTGGGAGGCTGTCATGGCTATTTTTCTGGTGGTTCTGCTCAGGCACCTTGTGTTTACTGTTACAGTCATAATGTTAGCTCAATAATTATTTCAGTGCTTGAGTTATGGTACCTGGTTTCATGGTTTTCAGCTGCTTAGATGCAGTTAAATAGATATTGGCTACTGGTATCTGCCATTTCAACCACTGGTAGTGTGATGTGACACAGTTGTTCGCACAGGTCACTTATTGGAGTGGGTATGCAGAATGGCAGCCTTGTGTATTGTAGTTTGGTAGTCAAGGAGGCTTATGTCAGTGGTGGTGGTATGGGCCTGCTGCTTTCCTTCATCCAACTGAGCCACTAATGATGGTTGTGTATTTTGCAGATTATGAAGTTCTCATGGGTAACAGTTGGTTGCCATACATGCGCAGTGTGGCATTGACGGTTAGGGGTGTGGGGGGAATAGCTGGGATGCATGGATGGGCAGCTCGACTTTCATTACAAAAAAAAAAAGAGAGAGAGAGAGAGAGAGATAAGAAAAAAAATGTGCTAGTTAAACAGGTGGGATTTCTATGCTTGCCTAACATTTTGGGCTACTGTTTGGTAGTAGGTTTGCTCGAGGAAGTTTAAGGTCAGTTGGTAAAGGGGCAGGTACAGAAGGCAGGAGTTGTCTGATAAGGGGGAGGCAAGAAAAGAAACAAAAAAGTTAAAAAGAAGAGAAGGCAAGAAGTACAATAAGTGCAGAACGGGCTGCTGTGCAGTGCAATTCGGTACATCACTGCTTGGCCAGGGGAGTGGTTAGCTGGGTGGTTTGGGTTGGGCTCTGGAGGCACACAGATTTTGTGGCCATTTTCAAAAAAAAGAAAAACAGTACTCCTTCAAATTATATATCTGGGCTGCGTTTAAAGGGATACATATATTCATTTCAAGAGATGCTTTGCCATGGGCTACAGCTTGTGGTTTGAGTGGGAATAGGGGTAACTCAATGGAGGGGTGCAGTGTAGTTTTTTTTTCCTCTTTGGGTTTTAAAGTCTTAATGTATTTCTGTCTTTGTTGCAGATGGCGAATATGCAGAGTCTTTGACAAAGGTGGGTGGCCAGTGTGTTGCAGGTAGAGGAGGTATTCCAGGAGGTGCATCAAGCTGAGTCGGGGATGGAAGAGATGATATCTGTCAGCAAAGACCAGGATGGTGGGTCAAGGGAAATGAGCATGCCATTCAAAGGATGTTGTTGCAGCAGATCTTCCAGCTGCTGGAGTGACCCACAATGCAGCGGCATCTAATGACATGTTGTTGGGAGGCCATTTGACAGGGCAGGTTCAGAGCGTGTTGGGGATAATTGCAAGATAGCTGGGGACAAGGTGTACCAGGGGTTGGATGATGTTGTATGTACTATGTGGGAGGCACAGAGGCCTAATGAGTAGAGACAGGGTAAGACAGTCAGTGGGGAGGATAGTTTAGGGTTGTCTATGGGGAACTTTGGGTCACCCAAGGGAGGGGTGGATTTGCTGTCTGATGTTGAGTCAGATTTTGGCATGTAGCTGGGTGATGGGTTAGCTACACAGGCTTTAGGGCAAGTGGAATGGACAGTTTTTTTGACCCCCACATTCCATCCTCAGTTAAGGAGAAGATTTGGAGGGGGAGTATGTGGATGTCTTTGAATTAACTGATGCAGAAGGAGTTCATCAACTGGTGGAATTGGACATGGCTAATGACAAAGACCTTTTGACAGCCATAGCGGTTTTTGGGAGGAGGGGGAGGAGGAGAAGCCAAGGTAGGTTGTGACCCATGATGCGGGATAATTGGGTGGTATTTTTTTTTCTCTTATCTCCGTATTTTACAGCAAATAGTTCTAGATTTTTAAGTCTGTCTTCATAGGACACATTTTTCTCAACAGTTTGGTGTGTTTCATACCTTTTCTTATACAAAGACTGGTAAGTATTTTACCTGGTTTCAGTACACTAGCATAAAACAACACAACAAATTACATTAGAAGGAAATTCATATGCATCAAGAAAATATTTAACAGATACGCTCCAAATATGGAAATATTTAGAGCTCCTTGTCTATACTCTATTGCTTTGTATCTTAAACCTCATACTCAGTCTGGTAAATTCCATAACCCTTTAAAATTCTGGGATCTGCTTAAGTGAGTCCCAAAACATGGAGACTGAATGGCTAAAAAATATGCCAGTTGGTATATTTTTTTATTTTATATATATTTTTTAGAATATTTAGAATAGTGAAGACCAGCATGCTCTGTTAGTTAGATCCAAACACAAAGTAGAGCTTTCTGCTTAAGAATACAGTGACATTCTGTTGTGCACAGTCCAGTCTTTACTAGTGTAATACAGCGGAACAATTAGTACAGTCTGTATATGTTGTTTTACTGACCCACCCAATTTGGCATTATTAAATAATACTCGCTATTCAAGACCATATGGTTGGATGTTGTTTCTCCAGTTCTTTAATTTTCTCACCTCTGCCATCCCATCACATTAATGCAATATAACTAGGGCCCTGCAAGTTAGCATTAGCCTTTGTCAAATGCTTGTTATTTACTTACACTGTACACCACATGATATTGTATTTATCATCCTTGAAAATGAATTTATAGAATTTTAGCAAAATAAAAATAGATAACTAAAATAAAATTATCTTCTGAAATGCTTCGTAAACTCTGCTTAAGCAGATGCTGTTTTCTACATCTGATTTTCCTGGTAAAACCTTTCTTTACACTCATCTACAATTGTCATAAATACAAGGGCAGCTCAAAAGCATTGTTTATTATCGTCTACAGGACAATGGGTTTTACAGTTCTTATTATTTCCACTATGAGCATAACTCATCTAACAGGTCTCTTCTTAGATGGTCTGCATCGTAATTAATTACCAAATTAAATATAATGTACTCAGTAAAGGACATACAACAACATCGCAACGACTTTAATATAGCACATAATTTTGGACTCCCTGTGCTTATGTTATCAGGTAGAACAGCATAAGGTGAAGATTTAAACACAAAAGGAAACGTCAAGCTAAAGATCTCACTTTATATAAATGTTAGCTGTGATGGATGAGGGCAAAATGATTCACACTGCCTACCTTGACCTGGCCAAGGCATTTGACACAATACCTCACTCGGGCATTGCTGACAAACTCAAGAGGTTAGGTACAAAACCATATATTACCCGGTGGAGAGAAAAACTGACTCACAGACAGGACCCAGGACGTTAGAATTGGGGAGTCCACCTTTACAGAGAGGTCAGTCACAAGTGGAGTCCCTCGGGATTAGTACTTGGACCACTTCTTTTTGACATTTATTTTTATAAAGTCAAGACCTATGTCAACAGTCTCTGTCTGACTAAATTTGATGAGTGCAAATTAGGAACTGTCATTTAATCCCAGACTGACACAACTGTTCTCCAGGAAGGGCTGACATAGACAAGCAGCTGATGTGGACTAAAACTAAATGGCAAGAAATGCATAATAGTATCCTTTGGGAAGTCATCCATCCCTGGTAACTATCATATGGACTTACACCCCTTAGAGTTGACCCAGTAGTCAGAGACTTAGGCACACACACAGACAGTAATCTAGCCTTTGAAAATCACGTCCACAGCAGTGAAGAAATCATTCTATGCTGCGCAACCTATAAACAAAGGTATGGCATCTAAGTCCAATAAATTCATTGTTCCACTGTATTCATCATTCATCAGACCTATCATTGAGTACAATGTTACCTTTGGTATGTACCTAACCAGTGATATCCAACAATTGGAACATCTGCAGAGGTTCTTCACTAAAAGAATACAGGGTGTAAATAAAATGTCCTATGCAGACCGGCTTAAGGACATAACCCTGTATTCTGTCTCCTACAGGCTTTTGAGGGGTGATTTATGCTTGTCATACAGGGTATTGTCAGACCCCACTATGATGGACCATCTGCATATCCACAAAACAAAGAGCACCAGAATTACCCTTTCTAAAGAACTAAACCTTCCCTGTGATATAAATAGAACCTGCTAGAGAGACAAGTATGTATCTCAGAGACTACCCCATCTCTGGAACAGCCTCCCATCCATGTGAAGCCGAATTCCTTCTTAACCCAATTCAAGTGTAACTTGGACAATTGGATAGGGAACAGGAAATTCATCCATAGTTTGGCACCTATGTCTCTAATGGACATAGATAAAGTATAAGTGGTTCATCACCCAGGCTCCTGCTTGTAAATGTTTCATCTACCAAGGCCCTGCTTACACATATCAAGAGTACTAGAACTTGTCAGAGATTTGAGATGCATGAATAGACTTAAAAAGGCCCTTGTGGTCATTAGCCTATTAAACACCTATGAACCTATAAACCTATGAACTACCTTTAATGAGATTTAGACAGAGTCACATTGTGGGTGGTCATTTAGGAATGGTGGAATCAAAGGCTAGATTTTTGGCTGGGTTTATTTAGCCTGGTATTTTGCATGACATGAAGAAGTTTGGGACTTTGTTAGTCCACTTGTGAAACTGAGTAATATTCAGAAGAATATGCTGTCAATAATTGGTCTGCGACAAAGTTTTATGATGAAGTACCTCTGCAAAGTCACTGCAAAATCAATACTGACAGAGATCGTAGTGCTCTTTTCTGTGTAGGAATTCCTTGAGAAATTCTAAGTAGTAAAGGCATCTCATTCCTACGCAGAGTGATGCATGAACGTTGCCAGTACTTTCAAGTGAAATAGCTAGAGACATCTGCATACAATCCACAAACAGATGGGCTAGCTGAATGCTGTACTTGAACTGTAAAGTCTGCTTTATGGAGGGATATAGAGATGGCTGCAAAAATTGAGACCTACTTCTACCCTATATTCTTTTGGAATATGAAAAGTACCACAAGCTTTAATGGGACACACACTATTTAAATCACAGTCTGGTAGATGTCTTAAAGTCATGCAAGAGAAAGCAAAAGGGATGTGAGAAGAAGAAAACACCCTCATTAAAGGTGTGATGGGACATTTTCCATATCTACAGGACAGAACTGCAATGCTTCTAGAGAGAAAACATATGGCAAGGGGACACCAGGCACAGCAGAGAACATCAGAAATGTCCATCAGAGTTCATTCAAATCAGAAGATGAGGTACTTGAATTAGTACCCCTTGCTGAAAACAAATTCTTTCCAAAATAGCAAACCCCCTTTGAAGTAACAGAGAAAGTAAATGAACTGAATTTTAAGGAGAGAGAACTTGAAATAAGGAGACCAAAAGAGTTGCATCACATAAATGTTCTGAAATCGAGAGAAATTTCTACTGAAGTTTTTGTAGTATGTTTGCAGGCAAAGTTAAGTTTACCGTGAAATATTCCAAACTCAAAACAGTGGAAATGCTGTCCATATGTCAGAATCAAGAACTGAGCAAATTTGTTCGCAGAAATAAGGACAGACTCTCAGATTTGCCTCTTAAAGACAGTTTAATTCAGCACAATTATATAGATAGTGTGCTTGGAGTAAAGTACAGTTGCAAAACATGTGAAAGCAGACTTTCAGTGCCACACTTACAGTGATGGGGTACAAAACCTGGAGTCATAGAAGAATCTTCGTGCAAGTAGAATAAATGTTCTACAAGGAAACAACTCCAGTACTTATTAATGCCCACCCCTCCAGGAATGTCTAAAGGTCAGTTCCCTGTGCTTTCCCCTAGTAACCTGGTGAACTTGGGCATCCTGAGACAATGTAGCAACTGCCTCATGTACACTGACAACCCTCTCCTCTTACCTCCCAACACTCAGACTTGCACGAGATGCACATATATATCCAAATTGGAAGCCATGCACTCTCCAGCCAACACTGGAATAGCTGGTCAAGAGGAGAAGGTCAACACTGCTTACTCTCTGACTGTCCATATGAAAGGTAAGGGTCTACTGAATGTGAAATCAAGTGCAATGGAACAAGCCTTTAGGCTGCTAAAGAATATGCTATTCATATAGACCATTTTTGTAGCTCATTTTTGAAACACTTTCTTGTACACCCCAGTGCCTTCAGGGTAGGCATAGGTTCAGTTTTCTCTCTGGTTGAAGAGAAAGAAGATCCGCTCTATCTGCATTACTAGAAAACTTAGTAATGTTGAGACCTACTATTTGGTTATAAAAAAGGTGTTCAGCAATAAAGTAGGCTATCATCCCTTGTAAGTAATGACCTCTTGTTTAGAAAGTTTAACCAGATCACAGTTCATTTCCTTTTCAGAGCATATTCTGTCAAATGAGCCTACAGACATTTTCTTTTAAGATTATGCACCATCTTAGCCACAGCCACCTGAATGCAAGTGGGCTATCCTGCATAACAGCCCATCTTCTTAGACTCAACTGAGGGTTCCATCATGGGGGGGGGCTCATAACATAGTGGTGCCTTGTCCATTTAAATGTGTTAGCTCAGAAGGGACAGGTAGCATAATAGTATCTGGTCTTTTTAAGTGTACTAATCCAGAAACAGTGATGTTAAAGTTATTTAGGGTCAGCAGAACATATTGATTTTTAAGCCCAGTGCCCAGTGCCCTGATGTACAGCAGATTTGTTACATTTGGGTCTGAAGAGGGTCATAAGAAGGCTCTAGGAGGAGCAATATACACCAGATGCAAGGCAGTCCTGACAGTATACCTTCGAGGGAAGAGAACTGAACACTTTAGAGGAGAAACCAGTTGGCTTTATCCCTGCATGTAGGGAAGGTGAAGATTGACTGCAGTGAGATTAGAACTCCTGCCTATCTGGTTGCACAAGCTAGAGAACATAGTAGTTAACGTTAGCACCACACCGAACCCCCCCCCCCCAGTAGGACTTGGAAAGAGAGAGAAAGAGAGATGTTCTATTGTTGTCGGGTCTCAGTAAGTACTTTAGCTGTGTTTTTTGTTCTAAAATGACTTCATCTGACATAAATGTTTATCCTCTGAATGTACTGAGTTCAAACTTGTTCAGTTTATGCAAAACAAAAATACTTGAGATCAGTGTGTGCATGTGTGTGTGTGTGTGTGTGTGTGTGTGTGTGTGTGTGTGTGTGTGTGTGTGTGTGTGTGTGTGTGTGTGTGTGTGTCTGTGGATAAACTCATACATTTTTTTCTGGTCTGAATCATTTTTTTATTTATTTATTTGTTTTTCTTTACAGGGAAGTCTGTCTGGGAACTGAAATGCTCATTTTAAGTGGAGGGGTAGGGAGAAAAGCTGCAAAAGAAGGATAGAAATATATTTTTAACAATTCAAAAGAAAAAAAGCCAACAAAAATTATTTATAAAGTATTTCACAGGATATTATGGGACTATCGTCCTGGAGGTCATTTCAAGCCTAGGTGTTTCATCCCCATATAATGCCATAGAGATGTTAGTTAATATGCAAGATTGCATTTAGTAATGACTGCCCTTGTCCAGTAGTGTTGAGGGTACTATCCATGGTAAGAATTTATGGCTCCCCATCCACTCATTCATGCTCCTTTAGAAGAGTGTCTTAGAGGTGCTCTGTTCCACATGAATTGGTAGCCTATTCCAAAGATGTGGCAGTCTCTGAGAGATAAATCTGTCCCTCCAGCATGTCCTATTTAAGTTGCAGGCCATATTTAGGTCCCTGGAATGGGTATCCTACTCCCATTTGATTTATAGATATGCAGCAAGTTCATAAGGTTTGGGTCTGACACTGCTCTGTAAGCCAGGCATAAGACTTCCCTAAGAAGTCTATATGATACAGATTAAAGTGACAGAGACTTTAGTCTGTCTATGTACAGCACATGCTGGAGTCCCTTGATCTTGTTTGTTAGAAACCTCTGAGATCTCTCCAATTGCTGCAGGTGCTTTGTACAGTACATGCCAAACAGGGCATTATACTCAATTATGGGCCGGATTAGTACCGAGCTATAACCTGTTTTGCTTTTGAGGGGATACTTTTACTAATCAAGTGTGTTATGTAGAAAGCCTTCCTTAGTACAGTAGATACATGGTGGTCGAAGTTAAGGTAAATTTCAGCTTGTTAACCCAAGTCCCTTACCGCTTTGTGGGTACTTAGGGTATTGTTGTGGTTATTTTGATAGTGTGGAGGGACATTCTTTGTGCTGAAAGGAATGATGATGCATTTCTTTGCATTCAGTTTGAGACTGTGACAAAGACACCAGTCAGTGGTTTGCCCAAGACCCTTCTGTAGTATACCAACATCGTTTGGGGATTCAATAACTGCACCCAGGTTGCAGTCATCTGCAAACCTGGTCAGCCACAACCCCTTAGTTTTGACTTGAACTTCTGAGGAGTATATACCAAACAGTAGGGGGCCCAGAACTGACCCCTGTGGCACCCTGCTGGTAACAGGTCTGCTGGTTTACATGGAGTCTCCCACTTTGATAGTGTGTTTCCAGTTTGTCAACCAGTTAACAACCCATTTTACAACAATAGGTTTACATTCAGTTTGCTAAGTTTATCGGTAATGCACGAGTGTGGTATTGTGCAGAAAGCCTTTGCCAAGTCAAGGTATGCTCTGTGCAAAGCATCACACTCATCAGTAGCCCTGGTTACATTTTT
This sequence comes from Protopterus annectens, assembly GCF_019279795.1. Classification (NCBI taxonomy): domain Eukaryota; kingdom Metazoa; phylum Chordata; order Ceratodontiformes; family Protopteridae; genus Protopterus; species Protopterus annectens. The sequence continues at coordinate 711,326,087 of NC_056734.1, forward strand.
GAAAAAATCCATAAGATTTAACAGGCAGGATCTGTTCTTGATGAAGCCGAATTGGGTAGGATCCAGGGTTTGGAGGTTGCCTATGCCTTTATTTATGAGGTCCATCGTGATATGTTTCATGGCTTTACAGATGAGTCTGGTCAGGCTTATGGGTCTGTAATTTCCTGGGTCTGTTGCTAGGCCACTTTTGTGGAAGGGAATAACTGCTGCTGTTCTCCATTCCACAGGAGCAAAGCCTGTGGTTAGACTATGATTGAAAAGAGTACTTAATGGTGATGCTAGTTCATGTTTTAGCCTGTTTAGAAGATATCCTGGGATGCTGTCTGGTCCCATAGAGGCTGTGTTTTTTGCCTTGGACAAGGCTTTGATGACCTGTTCTTCAGATATGTAGGGTTGGGGTGAAGTTTGGGGAAAGGTTTGTGTTAGATATGGAGGGGGTGGGGTGGTGAAATTTTCACCAAACCTATCTGCTGGCAGGATTGCTATCTCTGTGGGTCAGTGTATGTGATACCATTGGTCACTAGTTCTGCACATGCTTGGGTCCTACCTTTTAGGCTACATAGATAGCTGTAAAAGGCCTTATGATTATCCTTAGCTGTACTAGTTAAGTCTTTTTTTTTTTCAAAGAAGCCCTTAAAGGATTTGACAAGTTGTGTTATTTGCCCATTAAATCTGAGGATGGTGCTTTTCCATTGCTGGGGGTCTCGCCTTTGTTTTCATGGACAGCAACTTTTTGCATTTATTGTAAAGTTTGTTAATGTTGGATGTCCACCATGGTGGATTGTTTTTACTTGGGGCTTTGGCTTTGATTGTTTCAGGTACAGCTAGGTCTATACACTTATGCAAGTGACTGTACAAGGCTTTAGTGTAAGCTTCAGTGTAGTTACCACTTCCAGCTGGGGGTGAGGCTCGGAATGCATTTAAATCTTCACCTAGGAGGGTAAAATTTGACTTGGTGACATATCTAAGTCTGAATTCACCCTTTGTGAGTTCTGGTGTTAATGTCAGCTTGAAGGTGACTGACTTGTAGTCAGATTTAACTAATGAGGGTCTGACAGTTGTAGTAGTACATCCATTTGGCATGATAGTGAGGACCAGATCTAGTATGTTTGTTCCTCTTGTCAGGGTGTGAAAAATTAGTTCCAGGACATTTGAGTTAATAAAGACAAGGAACTTTTGCACTAGAAAGTTTGGGCTAGAGTAGGATTCCCAGTTGATAGTGGGATAATTGAAATCCACCATAACCAGAGTGTTCTGTAATATTGAATTATCTCCAGTTTGGTCAAGTAGGCTTCTTGCACATCATGACCAATGGAGGAGAATCTATAACTGGCTATGACTTGAATGTTGGTCTTACTCACCATAACCTGAGCTTGGAGTAATTCCATGGAGTTGTCCAGTCTACATAGACGGGAGGTGAATTTATCTCTAATATAGATAGAAGCACCTCTTCCTTTGGTTCTCACACATTCATTTTGCGAGCAGGCCTGGGTACTCTCTGAAGCACTGAACCATGTTTCTGTGACTCCACAGACATCTACATCTTCCAGTAATAGAAGTACTTCCAGGCTGTGCAATTTTTGGTTTAAGCTCCTAGCTTTTAATAGCATGACCCTTGGCAAATTTCACATTGGTAAGTTTGTTTTCGACACTTTGTCTAAAAAGGCACTATGGGGATGGCAAGAGCCTTTGCCAGCAGCCAAAAACCTAGAGGTGCCAGGTGCAAACCATCTCTGGCAAAGCAGTGAGGTTTGTCGAACATGGCTTTCCAGGCTGACATTAACTGGGTCCCCTTTGAATGACACCAAAAACCTTGCCAATTATTGAGATCAAACATTCTGGTTTATACGGTAGCATCATTCTAGGTGAGGGTAGTATGCTGCTCAAAGCTAGGGACATACCTAGCTGGGACATGTGTCAGAGAGCTCAATCATGTCTCTTTTCATAAAGTCCGGTGAGGTATGTCTCAGGTCATTCACTCCAACATGAACTATGACCTTAATGGTACTTGCTGCAGAGAGACCCGAGTGCATGTGTGATCTGACAAATCCTGGCATCAGATAGGCAGCTCACTGTGACTTTCTCCTTGTCCAGCCTAGTGAGTAGGCATCTGTCTGCCTCACTATTGAGTCTCCAATGACTAGAACATTTAGTTTTTGGCTGTTATTCCTTATGGGCACTGAGACACTGGTGATGCTATGTGTCATGGGTGCTGTGGGAACTGTGTTAGTTGCAGCAGTCTTGTATTTTTGAAGTCTCTGGTGTCTCAGTAGGTTTTTTGAGAGAATATCCATGTATGTCAGTTTATGTGTTGGATGCGTACTATGTGTATGAATAGTGGTACTATGTGCATGTGCAGTGGTGGGTGGGTTGAAAACCTCTTTTGAGAGCGAGAGAGCATGGATTCAAAATTCTTGGTGTAAATACATCTCTCACACTCTGTACTAGACTGAGTTATTAGTAGAGGGTTGTCTGTGTACATGAGACAATTGCTACAGTGCCTCAAGACACCCAAGTCAACAAGGTTGGCAGGAGAAACAAGGGTGCTCCAATGGACCACAATGCTAGGTTGAAGACTGTTATCACTAAGGTGGAGCTTTTCAGGACCAATCAAGGAGGAGCTCAGTGGATGGATATTTCTACCTGCTTTTTTTTTTTGGTGGTAATGTAATAGGTTTCTACTCACTAGCAGTATTTCTTTTGACTGGGCAAGTACTAAGGATGAGGGCTACACTAATATTCTACAGCTGTAACTAAGCATTGAATTAATGTGTCTGGCTATGGTGCACAGTTGCATGGCAGTGTGCAATCCTGTGAGACATGCAAACAAGCAGAAGCCTGCCCAAATAAAGGGCTTAAATGCCAGAAGCTAAAAACTTGAAAAAACTTTAAAAAGGTTCAAAAGGACCAATGAGGATGTTTATTCCAAGCTCTAGCCCAACCACCACAGGCCAAATAGGTTCCAATCAACACAATCCTCTCACTACAGTGCAGAAAGGGCCCCGCCAATCCAAGATGGGCTAGAAAATATGCTCAGAATAAACAGCCACTGCACACAGACCCAGATGCAGCAAACCTGTATCTGGACTATGCTACAGCTACAAGCTGTCCTAGTTTCAGCAGGAACCCCTAGAAAATGTTTAACAGAGCAGAAAAATAGCAGTGAGAAACTAAAAAAAAAATTAAAAAGGCAGAAAATCAGCAAGGAAACTTTAAAGAATATCTTAAACAGCAAGCAGATCAATTATTATAACACTACTTGGTGGGAAAATCAGAAAAAGAAGAACAGATTGCTTTGCAACAGTAAAAAACACCAGCAGATACTTAACAAACAGTAAAAATAGTAAAAAGAGCTTAGCAAACAGTAAGAACAGCAATAAAGTTCTATTTAATAGGCACAGTAAGGCAGACAATTGCAATACAACGGTGTAATACAATTATTTCAAGCACAGGCATTAATGCCCTTCTGGCTTGCCAATATACCAAAACACTTGTTCCAATAATGTGTCCAGGCTATTCTTAAAAATATCTAAACTAGTACTTGCTTTAATGTAATTTGGTAGTCTGTCCCATGCATCAGTTACACTGTCAGAGAACCAGTTAGTAGACTTCTCATTCCTGTAGAATCTTCTTCGTAGGCTGTCTGATCATTCAGTAGTACATTTTGATAACCCCAAACATCCCCAAAGATAGTTGTCACAGAATGCCTTATATACCTGAATAAGATCTCCTCTTAGACATCTATAAGAGACACTGTACAAGTTCAGATATTTTAGTCTTTCATAATAACTTGCATCTTCACATCCATGGATGCCCTTTATATATTTCCACTGCACTCTTTCCAGTTTACTCATGCTTGTTTTTTTTATAGAGTTTCCATATTGTTATTCTATACTGAAGTTTGGGTCTAATGCAACTAACAAACAATGACTTTATTATTTTTGATTTCATAGACTTTATAAATCGTTTTATACAACCTATACTTCTATAACTATCATTAACCAGTTGGTTGATATGATTAGAAAAACTCAAACCAGGATCTACTCATATACCCAGATCCTTAAATGAATCTACAGTTTTAATCACTGTGTGCTTTATTAAATATTCACCTTTTAATTTATGTCTTCCAAATCTCATGTCCTTAGTTTTTGATGTATTCATCAGCATATTATTCTCCTGTGCCCAAATGGTCAATTTAGCCGTGTTATTTTGCAGACATGCCTTATCTGTAACACATGTAATCAGTTTATCCAATTTCTGGTCATCTGCATATAGACTATAAAACACTTCAGATGAAAAAGTTATGTCTGAAGGATACAATCTTAAGAAGTAAGGGCCTAGGACAGATCCCTGTGGGACACCCTGACTGGAACCATGGATTTTGCCTGTCCAGTTGCTGTATGATACTTGCCATATCCTATTTGTAAGCCATGCATCTAGCCATCTTATCAAGAGTACATCAATACCTAGTTGTTCTAATTTATTTGATCAGTGTTTTGTGTATGATCCTGTCAAATGCTGAAGTTAAATTTATATAAATTACATCACAGCACATTTTTTCATTCATAGCTGTTATTCTATTGTTATAGAACATCATGTTTCAAGTGGTTATAGATCTAGAGTAATACACAGTATATAAACAGAGTATTAAAGTAGGCTGCAGGCAAAAAAAAATTGTACAAATTAGCAAAAAAAAAAACCCCAAAAAACAGCCAACGTATGTTTTGGAAGCTCAGACTCATCTAGTCATCTGGTATCTCAGCTTAGAGTTGTGGCTGGTAGTCCACCTCAGTTTAGCTCAGTATAAACAATGAGAAACCTGCTGAAATGCAGGGATTAAATACCAGAAGCTAAAAACGTGAAAAAAAATGTAAAATGGTTCAAAAGGATCAATGAAGATGCTTATTCCAGGCCCTAGACAAACCACTAGAGGCCAGATGGTCAACAAACATTATTTACAAACCATATCAGATTAAGGAAATGCATGTTTTTAGGAATTTGTGAGTAGAATCAAAAATACTATATACTAATACAGTTGTTTATCCATAGTGGATAGAGTTAGGATTGTATAATGCAAACTGTAAGTGAGGTACAGTTGCATAGTTTATTTGTTGCCAGGTGATATTTTAGGGTGGGTTTATATTATTGCAGGTTATTTAAAACCCTGATGTGGTTTGGAAGTTTGTTTAATTCCTTGAAGATGGAGACAGAAAGCAATTATTAGATTTATTATAAGACATTAGTTTAAGTTCTGAAGCTCTTAGGATTTTTTGTGGTACATGCCATTGGATGGCATTTGACAGTGAGGGTGTTTTACATGGGTGGTGAAGTATTTTTGTGCTGGGATGTGTTGAGAAGTTCAAACCAGTTAAGAGTATTGAGTGCCATGCATTGATGAGAGCAGTTTTGTATGCTGCGGGTGAATTTATTAATTAATTTTGTTATTAATTAATTTTGTTGTAGGTGCTTTCTAGTTTGTGTTTGGAGGAAGAGTTGAGATTTGTGAATGTTTTTGAGGGATATAGGAGGGTAGGAAGGAGGAAGGAGGTTGCAGCTATTTTTTTATTATGATCACATAGCAGACACTTTGCTCTGTGTCTTTTTGACTGTAGTCTCTATGTGGAGATGAAATTTTAACTTATTGTCAGTTATAACTCCTAGTAATTTTGTGCTGGTAACATTTTCAGTTTTTGTGTTCTTTGAGGAAATAATATTACAGTCAGTATTATTTTGATTTATCTTTTTAGGAAGGAAAATAAAAAACAAAATGGCCTGCCAGGAGCACACAAAACACCAACGTTTATTTAAATGCATTCAATTAACCCATGAATGAGCACAAACATAAAAAATTAAGCACTTATTATGGTACTATGGGCCTTCATCAGAATAAGAGACCATTGCCCTCCATTAGGAAGGAATATGGTTAGTTTGGTTTTGTAGGGGTTTAAGAGAAATTGAGGTTTATTTAGCAAGTTTTCTATAGAAGTGAAAGCTTCCTGTGTGATAGTTTCTAAGGTGGAAAGATTTGGGGCTGAACACACTAAAGTTAAGTCATCTGCATATTGTATTATGGTGGCAGGTTTTGATTCCTTGTGTATATCATTAATGAAGATATTTTAAAGTATTGGACCAGTATGGAACCTTTAGGGACTGCTGTAGTGATTGGAAGGAATATGGAGTGGGAGTTCTTCCATTTTACAGGCTGGGTTTGATTGTTTAGGGAGTTGGTGGAGCAGCTAGTTGAGGGAATTGTGAAGCCTTAACGATTTAGTCTTTGAAGGAGTAGATGATGTGAGTCCGTGTGAAAGGCTTTTGACAAGTCCAGGAAAAGGGTGGTAAAAAATTACCTGAGTTTTTACTTTGATTAATGGTATCTAGGAAATGTAGCAAAGCAGTTTTGGTGCAGTGGTGGGGTTGAAATCCATTCTGGGTAGGAGAAAGCAATTAGTTTAAGAAGAAAGACTAGGAGTTGCTGATGTATGTGTTTTCCAAGTACTTTGGAGAGGAGAGGAAGGATTGCTATAGGATGATTGGTTGACAGTTCAGTGGCCATGTTACCTTTGAGTAATGGGATTATGAAAGAAGCTTTACATAAGTCTGGGATGTAGTTTTCTTTAATAGAACTATTAATTAGGATAAACACTGGGTAGCACATGGTGCCAGCAGCTAAACTGAGGTATTCAGATGGCAACCAAGTCAAAAAAAAGATGAAAGCGAACCAAAATACCATGAATAAACAACCAGAAGTTTGCTGGAAACTCCAAATAAGGGATCAAAAAAGAGATTATTTGGAGTTTCCAGCGAACGTCTGGTTGTTTATTTGAGGTATTCAGATGGCAGGTTGTCCAGAACTATTGCTGTGGGTTTCCTTTTTTTAATGTATGTTTTGATGGTCTTTTCTCTGACTAGCCATTAGGTTGAGTTGGGCAGTAGAGCTGTGGTCAGGAGCATTAGGTAGGGTGGGTATAGGTTGTTATTGTGGGTAGGTTTTTTGCCTGGTTTTAGGAGGCTGTTTAAATTTTGCCAAAAATCTTTTGAGGGTTTTTTATGTGTGTGGTCCAGTGTTTGGAATATTTCTTTTTATCACAATGAACTCTTGCCTTTGTGTGGTTTCTGAGGCACCGATATCTATCTAGGTAGGATTGGGTCCTAGTTTTGTGTCATTGCTTCCAGGGTTTGTCCCTGTCTCTTACGAGTTGTTTACTTTGATGGGTTAGCCATGGAGCAGAATTTATTTTCACTCTTTTATGTCTCAGTAAGGCTTGTTTGTTTAATGTGGTTAAGAAGGGATTATTGAAGTGACACTTAGCTTCATGTAGCTTCAGATATTTGAAGGGTTCCTTGTCACATTATTTAAGTCTGTCATTAAATGTGGATTTATCAAAATTGGTTGTGTTTCTCACAGAGTTGAAATATAGAGGTTTGGGGGAGGCTTGTAGTGTTCTCTGTTGATGTATATGGGTTATTGATCACTGAGAGAGTCTGGAAGGGTACTGGCTACCTTATTTTGTTAGGGGTTCTTTGACTGTATGCAGTCTAATATGGATTTCTTTTGAATACTTTTTCAAGTTTGGATCGTTCTTGGAACAGCTGAATGAAATGATAAGAGGTTAATATTATGGGACATTAGTGTTACTGATCCAATATATGTTAATGTCACCAAGCAGGATAGCTTCTTGGTTGAAAGTAGATGATACGTAGCTAAGTATCTTTGAATTTTTGGGGAGAAAGAGTGTAGGTGGCTAAAGTGACTATGGATTTCTGATTATTTAGGAGGAGTTTGGCTATTAATATTTTTTCATTGCTGTATTGTGGAATAGTTGGGAGGTAGGTATGGATTTATAAAGTGGTGTTAAAGTTGCCACCCATTTACCTATTAGGTCTTTCCTAATGGTGGGACTGACTGGAAGGAATAATTCCTTCATCTTTCATTTCTGGCCTTACCCAGGTTTCAGTGATAACTAGGCTGTGGGGTTGATGGAATTCAGTCCATGCAGGAAAGTCTGATTTTTTATTGCAGATACTCTGGGCATTGAGATTATATATTTTTAGACTGGAGGAAGAAACTGGGGTTTGTTGTTTTCTAGAGGATTGCTGAGGAGGGCGGTATTTATGCAGGGTGGTTGGGTGGGTTGAGTGTTGGGTTTGTTTAGGTGGGGCTACTGCTGGGCCAGGGCTGGGGTGTGAATCTTCACTCTTTATTAGTTTATTGGAGTTGGTGGTAGAGTTTTTGACATTATGAAGAAGACGTTTTGGAGCTTTGTTTGCACTGGATTGTGGGGTTTTGCTTTTCATGTAGGTTAGTAATGTTTATTTTTTGAGTAGTATTTTGTCTGTGATGAAGAGTTATAGCCAGATTAGGGAGATATATCTGTGGATAGGGGTAAGCAGGTTTTTGTGGAGTATTTGGTGTGAGTGTAGGTAGGGTATGATTTATAAGTAGTTACAGTTCCTATTAGGGAACATATATGTATATGCATGATGGGAGATTTAAAACAGTTGTGTAGAAGAGTATAGAGATGAAATGGGAGAAAGAAAACTACAATAAATATTGTGATGCACCTATTGAGTAGAGGGGTTGATGAGAGAAAGATGGGGGAAAAGATTATTGTTTTCTGATTTGTAATTAATTGTTATTCATTAGGTTTTAATTGGTTGGGTGTATTGGCTGGTATGGGTAGTAAAGCATCAGGTGATATGTTTTGGCCAATAGGGTTTATGATATGGGAGTGGAGTGGGTCAGGTGACATGCTTTGGTCAATAAATTTAATGGCATATGGGTGGGTAAGGAGTGTAGTGAAGCCTTTTGTAGCATGGCACTAGTCCCCAGAGAAGAGTCAGGTCCTGAGATATGGAAATGTACAAAAACTGTTTATTGATTTGCACTGTAATAAAAATCTAATGTTAAATATTTTTTATTCTATGGATTCTTTTTATCAGACATGTTACAAAGTTGCTTCTTGCTATGTTTCTACAGAGCTGCACAGTTTTAGGGAGAAAAAGATTGAAGTGCAATATATGGCTCGAGGATGACCAGGGAGAATAGCTGTAGAGGACAGCTGCTCAACTGAAAACAAAGCAACCTATTACAAGGTACAGCAGAAACAGTTCATTCAATGCATTGTTTAGCAGTAAGGTAAGCTCAAATTAGTGTAGAACAAAATGCCTTTGTTGCATACCTAATAGCAGTTGGACATAAGCCAATATATTCTTGCTCTATTAATGTCTTCTTTTAGTTTAAACTCTCCTGAGAGGTGGTATAATCAGGATGGGCAAATCATGTCTGAGAGGTAGCTTGGAAGGATATTCAGAACCCTATATGTTGTGGGAGATAGGTAGATTTCATGGGTTAAGCATCTGTATTCCTGGGAGGGGAGAAGAGAGCTCTGGATGGGTAATCTATGAGGTTGGATAGTAAGTGAAATGCTTTTAAGCACGTAATACTATTTTGAGACATGGTATGGGGTGGGTGTATGTATGGAAATGGTCCTGATACATAGCTGTGTCTTTAAGCAGGTTTGTGATGTCATTAAAAAGTGAGAAGCGAGCAAAGGAATTAAATGTGTGGATCTGGGGGAGTGACTGGAGAATTGGTGGAGGGCGTGGCACGAACTGGGCCACACCTCCCACTAATGTGGAAGACATTCATTCTGGGCCTTCTCAAACCCAGTGATTCTGTACAGCCAGCCTATCAAAGATAAATAGATGTCCTGCAGCAGAGTTTTGCTGTGGCTGATAAAAAACAGAAACCTAAAAGTGAAGGTTCACCACTGTAAACTATTGATAAGGCAAACTCTGCAGAATAGGAGCAGTACACCTAAACCACTGTACCACTGGATGCTCAATGATGCTTATCCAAGAAAGCAGTCCACACAGGGGGAGATCAGAACAGTAAAAACTCAGGTAAACAATATATGCCCTCTGTATATGCAGTCTTGGCCGTAGCAATGCTCTTAATGTACAAGCTCTGTAAAGCAGAGCACAGACTTCCCAGAGATTTAGGCTACATTTATCTGCAAAGGCTGTGAGCATCTCCTTGCAGAGTTTAGCACTTTTAGCAATCTGGTTTAGTTTCCTTTTTCTTTTTTTTTTAATATTTTTCCCCTTTTTTGTGTACTAGGGCCTAGGTAGTATGACTTTCTTGGAAGAGCACCCTTTCAAAAAATATTTTTTTAGCTAAAGCCCTCACAAACTCCTTCCTGACTGCAAAACATTTGATTTTCAACATTTTGCCTTCATTTTTATGTATTTCAAACTCTTGCCTGAAACACCAAACGCTGTAACAATTTTCCCCTAAAAAAAAAAAAAAGAGTAAGAGTGCCTTGCTCACAGTATAATTTTACTGTAATCTTTTTGCAGTATTGTGATGCACTAGCATTTTCTGTCCTTAATAGCTAGTAGCACAGGGTTGAAAAATGGTCAGTCCTGCATGTTACCACACCATTCATGTGTGTAAGTTTCGTTATAACTCAGACATGTTTAAATCCCATGCTTTCAGGGGATAAGACTTCATACTTCAAGTAATTTTTAGGATGAAAACATGTACTACTGAGTTATTGCTACCTCAAACTTCAGCTATCATAGTACTAGAAAGGTCTTCTGCACCACCTTAGTAAAGTGTGCTAACCTTAACACACTCCCAAACCCTAATCCTATACTTTATCTTAAAAGATCCCTTTACATTTAACTAGCACTATACAAGGCAGGTTGAGACACATAGTTGCAACAACAAACACACACACACACACACACACACACACACACACACACACACACACACACACACACACACACACACACACACTCGCACGCGCACACGCAGACATGCACACGCGCACACACTCGCACACACGCATACGTGTGCAGACGCACACACACACACACACACACACACACACACAAACACTCGCGCACGCACACGCAGACATGCACACGCGCACACACTTGCACACAAGCATATGTGTGCAGACGCACACACACACACACACACACACACACACACACACACACACATACATACACACACACACGAGCGTGCACACGCAGACATGCACACGCGCACACACACGCATATGTGTGCAGACGCACACACACACACACACACACACACACACAGTATCTGTTCTCTTACATAACCCTTACTCTAACTCCAGCCAGCAAATTCTTTCTTAATAATACAACCATTGAAGTCACTTCTCATAGAAAATATTTAGGGATGATGGTGGATGATCATCCTAAAGTTGACCTGCATATACAAAATTGCATAACAATCTCACCAACACAATTAAAACTACATCTGCCACTCCTTTACTCCTTCTCTCACTGCTTTATGGTGCTCTCACCCATACTATCCTCCAGGCATCATAAAACTTGACCAATGCTATAATAAAGTGGCTACATTTGCTGCAAATTCTTTTCAGAGCACACCACTGTATAGCACTAAATAGGCTAAATTGGTTAGATCTATCCCATCAACTAACATACACAGCTTCTGACCACCTATAAAATTATCCAGCATCCATCTACTTGTCCAGCACTAAGTACCATTCTACATAACTATGCTCCTATTCAGTCATTAAGTTCCAATGACCAAAAATTCCTCTCTGTTCAGAAATCAAATATGATGGCCATGGTCTGTACTGATACCATGTTGGTAAGACCTGGAACTCCTTAACTGTATCCAAGAGGTCAATACCCTCCCTTCAGTCCTTTAAAACAATTCTGAACATCTTCCTAGCCAAAATCTGGATCTGTTCTTGCTCAACACCAGGATGAACTATATCACTAAATATGAACAAGTACCCATTCATACCTTACACCTCCTTACTCTCCCTTCTTCACTCACTTCGTTACTTCAATCACTTTCTCTCCTTTGAATCTTTTTCAAAATATGCCACCTCCCTTTGTGTGTATGTGTATATATGTATATATATATATATATATATATATATATATATATATATATATAGAAAGAGAGAGAGGTAGAGAGAGTCTCTCTCTCTCTCTATATATATATATATATATATATATATATATATATATATATATATATATATATATATATATATATATATATATATATATATATATATATATATATATATATATATATATATATATATATATATATATATATATATATATATATATATATATATATATATATATATATTTAGATATGTATATGTGTATATGTCTAGGTGTATATATGTAGACAGATAGATATAGGTAAATAGAGAGATCTGACATTCTGGCACATAGTTTAAAACTCTGTGCTGCTACCAGACCTAGATCCAACAGAAGTGCTGGAATTGCTTCTCGTACCCCCAGTTTGCCTCTTATGTGACTCTGAGAAAGACCCCTTAAGCAGGCACTGTTCTGATAGTGCCCATTAAAAGGGACTTTTTCCAGTCAGCTTTCCTAGTTAACAAATGCCCGTTAATATTTTAGTTTTGAATCTCTGAAGACACTAAGATGAGTGATATATTCCAACAAATATATGCCAAAAAGGACATTATACTCACTAATCGGTCTGATAAAGGATACTTATAGGTTGATCAAGACTTCTTTGGATATAGAGGAGATGTATTTTGCAATTAGTTTAAGGGTTTCCAAACTACTGTGGAAGAAAAAAATGGTCAGTATGCAAGGAATTAACAACTAGCGGTCAGAGAATAAACTAACCATTCAAGAAGTAGCCAAGAAGACTGTGTATGCTTATTTAGGTCTCCCTTTAAAAGTGTCATCACAGAGTGGGTTGGCCACCCATGTATAACTTCATTATAGTGGCTGTTTTGTAGACTTCAGAAATGTAACCAGTGCAGAGGTTTAAATTAAAGATGTTGAGTAGGGGTTGTGACAGGCTGTATTTGGTATTGATAATCATGTAACCTGATATGTTATCAGACCTCATGGTATAAAAATCCTAGAGCTTGAGAGGAATGAGGGGAAATGTTGCATATGATTTACAGGAGTGTCTGGGGCTGTGAAATTTGTAGAATACTTAATTTTTTTTAAATACAATATTTGTTATATTCTTTGGGAAAGCAAAGGTAGTATTATTATGGAACATCTCTGAACATGATTAAGTCTTTGGTCTAAATTTCTGATATAATTCAAGAAAGATTCATAATTATGTTCAGATTCATTGGCTATTTTAAGTCCATATTCAACCTTGAGCTTCCTAATGATATGCTTAAGCTCTTTGCTAGTTTGATTAAATGTGTTCTTAACGTGGGTAGATTGAGACCTGTCATAAACATTAAATAATTGCATTTTCCTCTTGCATATTTGTATGAGTATTCCACCATAGGGGGGTTGTTTTTAAAATTCCTATTATATCTGGTGCTGTATCACCAATACAGACATTATAGTGGGAATCCACATCAGAGGCATAAGTGTCTGATTCAGCAATGTGGTCTGTTGGAAAAGGATGACTGCAGAATTTGTTTAGCTCATTAAGTAACTGAATACAGTTTATTTTTGAGAAGTTCCTCAACACAGAGGTATTTGAAAGTGAAGTACCACCACTCCTACAGGAAAAAGTCATGCACTTAATGTGGGAGAATGGCATGTGCACATGGAAATGTGCAAGAAAAGGTGATGTTTCTACGGATAATGTCAGGAGTATTTGGGGCCCCTAGTAGTATGGCTAACGATTGTACAAGTGTACTAGCATTTACAATGCCAAGGCAGTCTTGGGCATGCTGACCATTGTCAGTGTAGGTTATCCAGTTTATTGACAGATAAATAAAACACCCAATATAAAGGTATTGGAATTGATGGAAATTTTAGCTAAGGCATTGATATAGTTGTCATGGAAAGTAGAGGACAGCCAGTATGTTCTATTGTCATGAGGTGGTGGTATCCCTGAGAAATACTGCTATTCCACCATCAGTTACCAGTACCTCTGAAGACATGAGAGACAGTAAACGCAGGAATAGAAGGAGTGATTTCACTACTTTGAAACCATGTCTTTCTAACAACATGCTCTCAAATTGCAGAAGCAGAAGGTTCTTAAATGTGGGTACTTCTCTGTTAGGATGCTGTGTCACATCGCCTTTATGTGTTATGATGGTCTGGTGGACCCCTGCCATAAACAAGCTATACAACAGAAGGAGGAAACTAGTACAGAAAAGAGTAAAATCCCAAGAAGGAAAGACATCCCTGATCAATACCACCAAGAAACTACGATCCCTCATTAAATCATCCAAGGCTAGCTTCGAAAGAAAAATTGCCAATGACTCCAAAGATAACCACAAAGCATTCTTTAGCTATGTCAAGAACCTAAGTGGAAACTCTCAGATCTGCTCTGAGTTAGTGCAGAATGGCACAAAATACACTGAACCGACTGATATTGCCAACATTCTGGCAGACGGGTTTAGTGCAAACTTCACCCTCCTCACCCCCTAAAGGGCCAATAACCATACCAGAGGAATGTAGGGCCCCATCAATCACCAACACACAGGTTAAAACAGCTCTATCCAAAGCCAAAAACACAGCTTTAATGGGACCGCATGGTGTCCCAGGCTGTGTCTTACAAGAGCTCCAAAATTAACTAACCCCACACCTAAACACACTGTTCAATCTCAGCCTGTCTACAGGCTACGTACCCACAGAATGGCCATAGCAACAGTTATCCTGCTCCACAAAGGTGGCACCACAATGGACCCCGGGAACTATCTCCCTATAAGCCTGGCTAGCCTGGTCTGCAAGACAATGGAGCGCATCATCATGGAACTCATTAACAGAGACATTGGAAACCTCCAAACCTTGGACCCTACCCAGTTTGGCTTTGTTAAAGGCAGATCATGCCTCCTAAACCTGGTGGACTTCTTTGAGACAGTTACCAAGGCATTAAACGAGGGAAAGCAGGTCCACACAGCCTACCTAGACCTCGCAAAGGCTTTTGACACCATTCCCCATTCTAGTATTATAGACAAGCTCACCAGCTTGAACATAAATCCCTATGTCATGAGATAGGTTGCCAACTGGCTCATGGATAGAACCCACATGATGAAAGTTGCAGGCTCTATGTCCGACTCTAAACCAGTTAGAAGTGGCGTCCCCCAGGGCTCAGTCCTAGGACCCCTCCTGTTCAGTATATACTTCTTAGAGGTACAGGTTAGCATAGGAGGACTATGGCTGACCAAGTTCACAGACAACTGCAAACTAGGGGCCATAATTGATTCCCCTGCTGATACAGACACCCTCCAGAAGGGTCTCACTGAGACAGATACCTGGTGTCAAAATCATGGCCTCAAACTAAATGCCAAAAGGTGCATAGTCATCCCCTTTGGAAAAAAAAAGTATCCACAAACTACCATATATATATATATATATATATATATATATATATATATATATAGGTGGTAGTCCCCTAAATACAGAAAATGTAATAAGGGATCTGGGGACCCAAGTAGATAGTAATCTCTCCTATTGCCAAGGTGGTTAGAAAATCCTTCTATGTGGCCCACCTAATCACAAAAGGGTTTGCATCTAGAACAAAAGAGGTTATCACTCATTAGACCCATCATAGAACACAACACCCCTTTGGGATGTACCTTACAAGACACCTGCAACAGCTGGAAAGACCACAAAAGTACCTCACCAAGAGGATTACTGGCCTTAAACAGATGCCCTATGCAGCCCGACACAAGAAACTCCAGCTGTACTCGGTTGCATACCGCTTACTCAGAGGTGATCTCTGCCTGGCATACAAGACCATGTCCAACCTAGAATTGATGGACATGCTCCACCTAAAAAAAAACAAATCCCAGTGAGCCACATGCTCTAGAGATATAAACCTCATCACAATGATAAATAGGACATGCTGGAGGGATAGATTCCTGTCCCGGAGACTCCCCATGCTTTGGAACAGGATTCCAATATATATCAGGCAGAGCCACTCACTAACACTCTTCAAGAGAAACCTTGACAGTTGGATGGGAAACAGAAAATTTACCCCGGGGACCACTGCAGTGGCTCTGCTGGACAGTGGCACAGGGAACTAATGGCTCTGCTGGACAGGGGCACAGGGAACTAATCTAAGGGGATGGCAAAAGCCAACACATTCTGGCTAGGCTTATAAATGCCCATGGGCAGATAACCTAATACTTACCTATAGGTTCATAGGTTGGTACTGGGCTATCTGCTCGAAGGCATATATTAGCCCAGCCATGTTGTGCGGTATTCACCGCCCCTTTAGTAGTTCCCTAGACCCTTGTACTAGCAGCTAGTACCCTTGGCCCCTATCTAGTAGTGCTGTTGGTGTGATTCCCGATGTGAACTTTCTGTTACCCATCCACTCATCAAGGTTCCTCTTGAAGAGTGATAGTGAGGGGCTCTGTCTTATGTAGATCGGGACCCTGCTCCATAGTAAGGGAAGTCTCTGCAAATGGAATCTATCCCTCCAGCATGTTCTATTCATTGTTGTGTTGAGGTTTATATCCCTAGAGCGTGTAGCTAGAGTAGATTTGGTTTTGCTAAGATGAAGCATGTTCAACAATTTTGGGTTGGACATGGCTCTGTATGTTAGACAGAGATCGCCTCTGAGAAAGCGGTATGCAACAGAGAACAGTGTTAGCTTTTTCAATCGTGCTGCATAGGCCAACTGTTTGAGGCCAGTAATCCTCTTGATTAGGTACCTCTGTGGTCTCTCCAGCTGCTGGAGATGTCTAGCCAGGTACATGCCAATTGGTGCATTGTACTCAATAATGGGTCTGATGAGGGAAGAGTAGAGGGGCACCATTACATCCTTACATCTTGATGCGAACCCTTTTGTGATCAGATGGGCACATAAAAGGATTTTCTAACCAATTTGTCCACATGGTTATCAAAGGAAAGCTGACTATCTACTTGGGTCCCTAGATCCCTTATTTCTTCTTCAGATTTCAGGGGATTACCTCCTATGTTGTAGTTTGCGGGTACACTGTTTTTTTTTTTTTTGTTATGAACCTATGTACCTATGAATTTTTAGATTTCAATCAATGGAATAGTTTTGAATATTTTCAGTGTCAGTTATTCAGTAAGTTAAATTTAAATGACCTGTTGCGATAAATGTGTGTTTATGTGGGTGTGTGGGTGTGCATGTCTGCATCTGTGTGTCTTTGTATCTTTGAATTTGTGTATGCGTGTACATAAATACAGGTCCATTTTAGAATATCAGATTTCCATAATGTTGAATGTTATAAGGTTGAACTCATTTATGATATGTCAAAAATTACCAAAACATATAAAACTGATTTTGCAGAGGGACAAGCCCCACTACACCCCCCCCCCATTTTATATACCAGCTGTGATATTGTACTACTGTGGGGAAAAAGGCAAATACTCCTGTCCTCACTGTACTGCGATCTCTGTACAAAAGTCAAACATATAATTTTGACCATATGAAATTTGACTTTACAGAAAGTTGGTACTTTCAATGTGATCCTATAAATGCATAGACATATGTATACATACAATCTTTGTATATATAATGTATATGAAAATATGTTGATTAATTAACACATGCAAGTGTGAAAACACAGGTGATTGATGCAAACATTCTTAAATCAGCATACTGAAAAAAAAAAAGAAAAAGAAAGATTTCACCAAAACCCCACCAGTTATTCAGACATAATTTATCTAGATAGTGATAGTGTTATGTAAAGAGTTTTTATAAGGTGCAGGATTAATGTTAGCATGTCTTATTAAGATGAGGCAGAAGACTTAGGGTGTGTGTGTGTGTGTATGTGTGAGTGTGTGTGTGTGTGTGTGTGTGTGTGTGTGTGTGTGTGTGTGTGTG